>NC_089268.1:22906625-23215027 GCF_963930625.1 Muntiacus reevesi | reverse complement strand
AGGGTGGTGTCATCTGCATATCTGAGGTTATTAATATTTCTCCCAGCAATCTTGATTCCAGCTTGTGCTTCCTCCAGCCCAGCGTTTCTCATGATGTACTCTGCATATAAGTTAAATAAGCAGGGTGACAATATGCAGCCTTAACGTACTCCTTTTCCTATTTGGAACCAGTCTGTTGTTCCATGTCCAGTTCTAATTGTTGCTTCCTGACCTGCATACAGATTTCTCAGGAGGCAGGTCAGGTGGTCTGGTATTCTCATCTCTTTCAGAATTTTACACAGTTTATTGTGATCCACACAGTCAAAGGCTTTGGCATAGTTACTCAGTCATGTCCAGCTCTTTGTGACCCCATGGACTGCAGCATACCAGCCTTCCCTGTCCTTCACCATTTCCCGGAGCTTGCTCAAATTCATGTCCATTGAGTTGGTGATGCCATCCAACCATCTCGTCCTCTGTCATCCCTTTCTGCTCCTGCCTTCAATCTTTCCCAACATCAGGGTCTTTTCCAGTGAGTCAGCTCTTTGCATCAGGTGGCCAAAGTATTAGAGCTTCAGCTTAAGCATCAGTCCTTCCAATGAATATTTGGAGTTGATATCCTTTAGGATTAACTGGTTTGATCTCCTTGCAGTCCAAGGGACTCTCAAGAGCTTCTCCAACATACAGTTCAAAAGCATCAGTTCTTCAGTGCTTAGTCTTCTTTATGGTCCAAGTCTCACATCAGGTATGTTACATAATTATTTTAAAAAGTAACAAAAACAGGTTTCAAGACAGTTAAAATCACACTAAAAGCAGGAGAAAAAAGGCAAGAAGAAAGTCAAATTAACTTCAAGATGATGACCCATTGCAAAGCCTCCTCTGCACCTACTGCTCTGTTCTGGATTCATAAACATGATCCTCAAAAATCATAATGCTAAAAGACTTGGAAGAGTCACTGTAATTTGGGGGCAAAGTTCTCAGTGTGATTTACAAGTTGATTAAATAACCTCCTGGCAACAGAATATTACAGGGGCAGTTGGAAATTTTCTTGTTACGTAAGCCAATTTATTTCTTTTAGGGATGCTACTGAAAACATATATTTTAAAGGTATATTTTTCTTTCCAAAATTAAAAGAAATGTAAACCTAGATTTGTACCATTAGCTAATTTATGCTGTGTGTATCAGTTGCTAAGTTGTGTCCGACTCTTTGCGACTCCATGAACTGTAGCCTGCCAGGCTCCTCTGTTCATCTAATTCTCCAGGCAAGAATACTGGACTGGCTTGCCAATCCCTCCTCCAGAGGATCTTCCAGACCCAGGGATTGAACCCAAGTCTCCTGCATTGCAGGCAAATTCTTTACCATCTGAGCCACCAAGGAAGCCCCAATTTATGCTGCTGCTGCTAAGTCGCTTCAATCGTGTCTGACTCTGTATGACCCCACCAGGCTCCTCTGTCCCTGGGATTCTCCAGGCAAGAACGCTGAAGTGGGTTGCCATTTCCTTCTCCAATGCAGGAAAGTTAAAAGTGAAAGTGAAGTCGCTCAGTTGTGTCCGACTCTTAGCGACCTCATAGACTGCAGTCTACCAGGCTGCTCCATCCATGGGATTTTCCAGGCAAGAGTTCTGGAATGGGGTGCCATTGCCTTCTCCCCAATTTAAGCTAGGACTGTCTAAAACTATTTGTCCCAATGGAACTTTCTGGGATGAAAAAAAATTCCTTATTTGCACTGCCCAATTGTTTGTCACTAGTTATTGAACCTTGAAATGCAGTTTGTTTGTTTGACAAAGTAGACTTGATTTTATTTAATTTTACACTTAAATAGCCCTATGGGCTCTTCAGGGCTTACCTGGTGGCTCAGATGGTAAAGAATTTCCTGCTTGCAGCGCAGGAGACATGGATTCAATCCCTGGGTTGGAAAGATCCCCTGGAGAAGGGAATGGCTATCCACTCCAGTATTCTTGCCTGGAGAATTCAGTGGACAGAAGTGCCTGGCAGGCTACACCCCATGCTGTAACAAAGAGTCAGACATGACTGAGTGCCTAACACTTTCACACTATGGGCTCTGGGCTACAGTACTAGATGTCTCTGAAGCTTCAAGTGTGTATTTTGAGCATTTGTACTTTTCAAGATAAACTTTCTTGCTTTTTGTGATGAATTAATGTAGTTAATGAAGACAATGAAATGTGTTCAGTGAATCTGAGAAACAGAATGTACTTGACACTAACCTTTTGACACTGGAATATTTTAAAATTCAGGGCAGGTATGTTTACCTTGGGTGAGAAGGTGACATTCAGTGGAGCCAACTGTTTAAACAGATGAAATATTGTACATGTATCTTTAGTCACTCTTCCACTAACAAAGTTAGTTGCACAACTAGGTCTAGAATGTCCAATACAGTGAACATAAGCCTCGTGCCCCCCTTGTACAAACCTGAAATAAATATATGTCAAAGATCTTAATTAATTCACTAATTGAATGAGGAAATTAGACAGATGTTACAACTGATTCAATGGAGAATCCAAACATATACCTTTATAGACCAGGAATATTGAAATGAACTAGCAAATGGATATAAAACCGGCTTTTACATGGGAAAGTGTTGTTCTGCCACTGAATAAAATCTATTTGCGTTGCCACCAACTTGCTATTTCTTCAATTTCAGTTTAATCTCTACGGAGTTGTACAATAGCCTAGAGAAGGCAGTCCTGAATATGCTACAGGGTCATATAATCTTCGGAAGCTCTCACATCCCATTGAAAGGATATCCAGTAATCTTCTTTGCTTGTTTTGGTCTTACATTTCCCTTTAAATATAGGAGACTTCACTTAGAAATAATTTTGTTCATATCTCTGGATGTTAGTCTTCTCTTATATGCTAGACGAGCAAAGATACTAGCCAGTAAAAATGATTATATCTCTGAGAAAATTTCTATGAACATGTCTTAAATCCAGAGGTAGAATGTAGAACAAGAAAGAAATATTATGGAAGTCAGTTAGTTAGTAGTATTAGTTGCTTAGTCATGTCCGACTCTTTGCAACCCCATGGACTGTAGCTCACCAAGCTCTTCTGTCCATGGGATTCTCCAGGCAAGAATACTTGAGTGGGTTGCCATCTCGTTCTCCAAAAATGGAAGTAAATGGGCTTAAATCTTCCATTTTCAGAAGATGTTCTCTTATTTATTAAATTTGCTGGCTCTGTGTAAGGGCTTCTGAGATACAGAGCACTAGCAAATAGTCTCGCTTTAAGCCAGCTCTATTCTTATTTGGAATATAAAATATACCTGAAAATTAATGAAAGGTCTTAATGCTAAATTGGAGATTGAGGCAAAAAATGTTTTAAAAGCTGAAGAATAGGAATAATTACGTGATTTATCATGGATTGGAAAGGCTTCTCAGAGTAGATAATGCCTGAATGGAATATAAAGCAAGGATCAAAGTTTACAGTTATTAAGGGCTGCAAGGTGAGGCTTTCACTGTTAATTAGGAAAAAAAAAAAAACACCAAAACTCTAGTTGGCCAGTGTTCTTCTTAAAGCTTTAAGTCCTAAACCTAAAATAATTTTATTCTGAACTTAATATATTCAGTTTTTCTCTAAAGAGTTAATCTATTTGGATAGACAAAATTTCTCAAAATAATAAGTAAATACAATAGGAAGAATGAGAAGGGATAAAGTACTTCATATGCTTTTATTAAAATACAAGAAACAAATATTAATATAATTTTTTATGTTTAATTAGGAAATCTTTAAAAAATTTCTAAGTGTAGGTAAAAAAAATAAACAAGCCAATCAACAGAAGACCCCCCTCTACCAATATAGAAGAGAGAGAAAATGATTTAATATTGAGTAAGCATTATTGGATCTACATGCATGTGAGTCAGCATTACGGTGACCACCGAATCTGGACAGTTCACACAGATTTCTGAGCAAAGTAGAAGAAAGAATGACGCCATTCCTTGGCATAACTCCTCCTTTGACCTCTAAGGAGATCTTTCTGCACATGTGTTGCGGGGGCTGTCTCCACATAAGAAATATGTGATCTGGTCAGGGCCCAGCCTTCTCCTTTAATTGTTCTGCTATTCTTGTCTTGGAGTTTCAGTCCATAGGAAATGAATCTCCAGTCACTTTACGCTTGGTGGGGAGGGCATCTACCTCCTACCTCAGTCACAGAGAACAAAGTAACTCAAGGGTCTCTACCATTGTATCAGAAGTGAGGGTTAAATCAGGAAGGCAGAATGTAGAACAAAGCCAACCAAACACCCATCTGTGCCTAAAACTATGTAGTATTCTAAATACCTGCACCAACTGACATAACCCCAGCTTCCAGGAGTAAGATATTTTAAAATGGCTTCAGAGCAGTATTCCAGCACTAGAGAAAGACCTATGTGTTGAAATTACAGCACAGGAAAATCTGATGGAGAAATAAGCAACTTATTTGAGAAAGAGAGGAAGGCAGGTACCCAAAAGCCATACCAGAAAGAAGCAGACTTTAAACCAGGCTAGAAGCCAGAGAACTGCAGGGACCACTGTTACCAGGACTGGGTGATGGGCTCAGACGTGGGCTTTTAGGTTAAAAACTGAGGATACTGACATAACCAGAGCCTGTCAGTCAGGTTGTTAGGAAGCACCATGGCACTGCATCTGGAGCTGGAAGGGGGAGCAGATTTAGATGTCAGGGACAGTGAACAGTCAGAAGGGGACAAAGTTATTAGGGATGAGCGCAGCAGTATAGTGGGCTGACGAAAAGCCTGATTCAATTCCAGTTGTCAAAAATTTTTCTATTTATTTGCACTCATTCCTAATCAATCCCAAGAACTTTCTCTGCTCAAACACTCTTCCATTTTAATGTATAAGTGACATGATTTTTTTTTTTTTTTGATCAAATGAGCTTTGTTTGTCTCTCCACATTCCAATTTGCTGCCAATCAGTTTCTATTTGTAGACATCCCCGCATCTTGTTAACTGGCTCTCATACTCCTCCCTCACAAAAAAACAAGGTTGGTGATCCACTATGTACTGATTATCCACTCTCAGTAGTGTTCTCAGTTACACTTATAAAACAATTATTTTAATAGTTATTTATTTCCTAAAAGCAAGCAATATGAAATATTTTTAGTTGGGCATGAAAATGACAGCATTTGGGGCAGCTTTTTTTTGGTGCTGTAATTTGCCTATTGCCTCATTGAATTTTTAAAAAAAAAAAACAATTCAGACTGTGTTCTTATATTAAATAGTATTATCTAGAGAGGAATAGCAATTGCATTTTCCATAAACTTCTTGTTTACCATATCCTAATGTCCTAGAATGAAGTGCTTCTGATAGCAGTTTTATATGAAAGGATTATTTTTGCTCATTTTGCTACTATACTTCATATAATTAGAGACTCGATAAAGGTGGCACTATGGTAAAGAAACCGCCTGCCAATGCAGGAGACACAAGAGACATAGGTTTGATCTCTGGGTCGGGAAGATACTCTGGAGGATGAAATAGCACCCCACTCCAGTATTCTTGCCTGGAAAATTCCATGGACAGAGGAGCTTGGTGGGCTATTGTCCATGGGGCCACAGAGTTGGACACAATCGAGCAACTGAGCATAAGAACAGAAAAAAAATGAATAAGAGCTAGAGAACACAAATAATGAATACTAAAATTACAGCAAAGAAGCTCTCCTTATCCCAATTTGATATCCATAAGCAATGCAAAATTTTTCCTTTTTTCTTTTAGAGTAAAAGCAACAAAGATCAAATTATGATGGTCCAGTCGCTGAAATGCTTGCATACCAACAATGGGATAGGGATTTCAACTAGTCAAAACAAGACAGTCAAGGTGTTATGGAATGATTCAAGTCCTGCTGCTCACTGCTTACAAAATCAGTACTCACAAATGTTGGCAGAAAGTAAAGGTGGCTTTAACCACAATGCCAGCAACCTGGGGAGATGGGGGACTCAGTGTTCCCCAAAAACCACCTCCAAAGATTCCGCTGGGCCATGAAAGCTTTTAAAGGGAAACAAGGAGGTAGTCTCAGTGAATCATTGAGATAGGGAGTCAGAGTCATCACCCTGCCCCACTGTGTGCAGGCTTGTATGCAGGCTTATCGACTCCTCCTGGTCTTCCTCTTGTTATCTTGTTCACACAGTTTGGGATATTACTGAAGGGGAAGCTAAGGAAGAGATCAGTTCATCTGTTCATTACTTACTCTTCATTTCTACTTCTTTGATCTAAGAAAGAACTGATCAATTAGGCAAGGTATTGTGGGCTTCCCAGATGATGCTAGTGGTAAAGAACTCCCCTGCCAATGCAGGAGACGTAAAGAGACACGAGTTCGATCCCTAGGTCGGGAAAATCCCCTGGAGCAGGAGATGGCAACCCACTCCAGTTTTCTCTCCTGGAAAGTTTCCCGGACAGAGGAGCTTGGTGTGCTACAGTCCATAGGGTCACAAAGAATCGGACATGACTCAGAAGCAGGCACAGCATGTGTGATTAAAGATTTGAAAAGTGTGCATGGCCTGGTGATGAGTAGAACATGATGGTGCCTGGATTAAAAGTTAGTTACCATATAATTTTGCTAAAGTGAAAAGAAAAGGGGCTTCCTGTTGAGGGTGAGTTTCTTGCAAAGAGCTGTTTACATAGGGAATATTAGTGAATCATATATAACAAAAACAATAATATAAACAAGTAAATATGCCAAAATTATCTTACATGGAATATGCCTAAAGCACATTTTTAAAAACCCTCTTCTTGCCTGCCATATAGAAAGAAAAGCATTTCCTACTTCAATATAAGTTGTAGAATCTTATCTAGTGAGAAAAAGAGATTGATCCCATGTTAATTGCTCAGTGACTGGCAAAAATCAATCAGAAAAGAGCTATAGAGCACCCTGAGGCCCTTAACTCTCTTATATCAGATACAGGGATATAGTCCTCAATCTCACATTTAAACTTTGCCGAACAAGTTGAGAGACATATAAAAAATTTAGATATGCCATTATATAATCACTTGTTAAACTGAGTTTAATTAGTTCAGAAAAAATATTATAAGGGGAAAAGGGGGTTGTGATTTTATCAAAAGAAACTGTGATATCAGAAAGACTGAGGGACTTCTCTGGTGGTCTAATGGAACTGATTAGGACTCTGTGTTTCTACTGACAAGGGCACAGGTTCAATCCCTGGTTGAGGAACTAGGATTCCACATACAATGCAGTGCAGCCAAAAAAAAAGAAAGACTGGGTTGAATTTTGAAGAAAGGGTACATTCTACACGGTAATGAATTAAAAAGTCCAGGCAATTGCAAAAGTAGTGAAAAGGCAAAAACAAAGGCATAGAAGGAGAATAGAAATGGGTTGTGTATGTGATGTGAAGAAAACTAGGATGACTACCATGAGAATTATGTGTTGAAGGTTAGAATGGATAAATCTCTCTACAAAGGATTAAGGGTGGTAGCAATGATAGCCAGACAAAAGCATTTGGTCTCCAAACATGAGTCCTTGATTAGAATCCTAAGCAGATGGAGTAGTCAAAAAGATTTGAAAACGTAGGTTGTTTCCTTTTTTCTTGACTAGAAAGAAGTTGCTTTAAATACATATACATACACACCCAGGCAACACATCCCTCAATTTCTTAGAAAAATTACAGGTTAAGAAGTCATTTAGAAGCTGCCTAAGGTCAAACTGTGAAAAGCAGCACAATAAAATGCATTACCTTGAAGGAAAGTGCCTCTCACCTTCAGAGCGCTGAGGAAATGGGCTGTTGCTTCCTGGCCTGCCTGAATTATCTGGTATGTTCTCAAGGTCATTGTAGAATAAAGGAAAAATTGCAGGAGACCAATAAAAAACTCACCTGAGGCTACCCAATCTTGGGTGTTTCCCCTCTGCAAGGAGTACTACTGACCTTACGTCTGAGATAATTCTCTTCCTCTCCCTTCAACATCTCTGCTGCTTCCTTGGACAGCCAGGTGATTGATTAACGGGCTGTCAGGTTCTCCTTTAATAACTAGAAGCACAGATGGATTGATTGTCACATTAGTGGCAAGTCCCAGAGAGAAAAGAAGTTGAAATAGAAGCTCTGGGCAGTTGCAGTCAAGCTTAAATACCTTACATTGTCAATATGGTATTTTTTCATTTGTTTGGTTGCTTAGATACCAAAAGTAGGAAATAATTATGTGAGGTTATTGCATAAAGTTTTACCTTGAAGCCTTAGCTTCCTAGTAAATGTATGATGTCAGAATTTTAAAGATAGTGAAGCTAACAAAATCATCTGTAGAATCCTTTTGTATTAGGAATAAACATACTAATAATCACTTACATCACCAGAGCAGTATGTTCAGGCTTTTCTAATTACTTTACAGTTTTAACTTCATTAAGAGCAGGCTCTGATTGAGCATATTTTCAATGTTTTAAAAAATGAACACCAGGGGGGAGGAGCCAAGATGGCGGAGGAGTAGGACGGAGAGACCACTTTCTCTCCTAGAAATTCATCAAAAAAATAACAGAACGCAGAGCAAACTTCACAAAACAACTTCTGATCGCTAGCTGAGGTCATCAGGCACCCAGAAAAGCAGCCCATTGTCTTTGAAAGGAGGTAGGACAAAATATAAAAGATAAAAAGCGAAACAAAAGAGCTAAGGACGGAGATCCGTCCCGGGAAGGGACTTAATAGAGGACGTTCCCAGACACCGGGAAACCCTCGCACTGGCGGGCCTGGGGGAAGTGTTGGAATCTCAAGAGTTTGAATCTGACTGGGAAGGATAGAATAAATAAAACCCACAGATTACGAGCTTAAAAGCAACTCCCAGCAGAAAAGTACCCCAGACGCCCGCATCCGCAACCAGCAAGTGGGGGCGGAACGGAGAGGAGCGGGCGGCATTACTTGGGGCTGGATCCGGGCCTGAGCGCCCTGAGGACAATCAGAGGGAGCTTTTGTGAGTTGCCAGCTTGAACTGTGGGAGAGCAAAGAGAGAGAGAAAATTAACCGGCCCGAACACACTGCCGGCCGTTCGCAGAACAAAGGGACCGAGATTCTGGGTGGCCGAAGTCCGCCGGGAGGGTCGCGGCGAGACGGAGGGCGGGATTGCCCGACCGTCGCGGGCAGGAACTGGGGCTGGGGACGCGGAGGGCAGAGGGCGCGCACGCCCGACTGGCGCCGGCGGGGACTGAGACTCGGACCGCGCAGGGCAGAAGACGCGCCGCACCCGGGGAGAGAGCGCCCGTCAAGCGCCTGGCTGCCTGGGCCGCTCGGGCGGCGTGGGGCCGGAGAGCGGGCCCAGCTTTGTGTGCCGCGCTTTTGTGAATCGCCCGAGGGCTGGAGCCACACGCAGCGTGGCGCGTGCTTCAGACAGAGCAGCCCTGAGCCTGAGCAGCGCAGACCGAGAAAAGAGCGCAAGCCTCTCCCGGGAGCGCCGGCCCCTCCCCGCACGGCCCCTCCCCGCACGGCCCCTCCCCGCACGGCCCCTCCCCGCACAGCCCCTCCCCGCAGCGCGACGGAACTAGCTACCTGAATAAGAATCCACCTCCGCCCCCTGTGTCAGGGCGGAAATTAGGCGCGGAAGAGACCGGCAACAGAACCTAAATAAACAAAGGGAACCGCTTCAGAAGGGACCGGTGCAACAGATTAAAATCCCTGAAGAAACCACCGACTGACTACAACGGAAGGGCCTGTAGATATCGAGAAGTGTAAGCTGGAACCAGGCGCTATCTGAAGCTGAGCCGAACCCACACTGACCGCAACAGCTCCAGAGAAATTCCTAGATATATTTTTTCTTTTTCTTTTCTTTTCTTTTTTTTTTTTTTAAGTAAGGAAAAAAAAAAATTTTTTTTTTCTTTTTTCTTGGTTCTCTTTTATTTTCCTTTAAAAATTCCTTATTACTCCCCCATTACTCCTTAACTTTCATAGATTTTTACGATTTTTTTTAATTAGGCAAAACATTTTTTTTCTCTTTCTTTTTTCTTTTTTTTCTTTTTCTTCTTTTTCTTCTTTTTTTTCTGTTCTTTTTTCTTCTTCTCTTCTATTTTCTTCTTCTTTTTCTCTTATTTCTTTTAAAGCCCTCTAGCACTCCTTTTACTACGCCTTAATTTTCATTTTCAATCCACTATAACCTTACAGAAGAAAGGGGAAAAAAAAAAAAAAAAGAAGAAGAAGAGAAGCCCTATTTTTATACCAAACTTCATATATATTTCTAAAATTTCTTTTGTGTGTTTTGGTTTTTGTTTTTAATATAGTATTTTTAAGAGTCTAACCTCTACTCTAGATTTTTAATTTTTGTTTTTCAGTATATGATATAAATTGTGAACATTTAAGAATCCAATATTCAGCTCCCATTTTTATTCACGAGTGTGTTGATTATTCTCTCCCAATCTTGACTCTGTTTTCTACCTCAGAACACCTCTATTTCCTCCTTTCCCCTTCTCTTCCCAATCCAATTCTGTGAATCTTTGTGGGTGTCTGGGCTACGGAGAACACTCTGGGATCAGACAACTTCGTAGATCTGTCTCTCTCCTCTTGAGTCCCCCTCTTTCTCCTCCTGTCCATCTCTATCTCCCTCCTCCCTCTCCTCTTCTCCATGTAACTCGGTGAACCTCTCTGGGTATCCCTAACGGGGGAGAAACTTTCCACCATTAACATAGAAGTTTTACTATCAGTGCTGTATAGTTGGAGAAGTCCTGAGACTACAGGAAGAATAAAACTGAAATCCAGAAGCAGGAGACTTAAGCCCAAAACCTGAGAACACCAGAAAACTCCTGACTACATGGATCTTTAAGTAATAAGTGACCGTACAAAAGCCTCCATACCTGCACCGAAACCAACCACTACCCAAGAGCCAATAAGTTTTAGAGCACGACATACCACGCAAATTCTCCAACAACGCAGGAACATTGCCCTGAACGTCAACATACAGACAGCCCAAGGTCACACCTAACACATAGACCCATCTCAAAACTCATTACTGGGCACTCCATTGCTATCCAAAGAGAAGAAATCAAGATCCGCATACCAGAACACTGACGCAAGCTTCGCTAATCAGGAAACCTTGACAAGCCAATCGTCTAACCCCACCCACTGGGTAAAACCTCCACAATAAAAAGGAACCACAGACCTGCAGAATACAGAAAGCCCACTCCAGACACAGCAATCTAAACAAGATGAAAAGGCAGAGAAATACCCAACAGGTAAAGGAACATGAAAAAAGCCCACCAAGTCAAACAAAAGAGGAGGAGATAGGAAATCTACCTGAAAAAGAATTTAGAATAATGATAATAAAAATGATCCAAAATCTTGAAAGCAAAATGGAGGTACAGATAAATAGCCTGGAGACAAAGATTGAAAAGATGCAAGAAATGTTTAATAAAGATCTAGAAGAAATAAAAAAGAGTCAATTAAAAATGAATAATGCAATGAATGAGATCAAAAACACTCTGGAGGGAACCAAGAGTAGAATAACGGAGACAGAAGATAGGATAAGTGAGGTAGAAGATAAAATGGTGGAAATAAATGAAGCAGAGAGGAAAAAAGAAAAAAGGATCAAAAGAAATGAGGACAACCTCAGGGACCTCTGGGACAATGTGAAACGCCCCAACATTCGAATCATAGGAGTCCCAGAAGAAGAAGACAAAAAGAAAGGCCATGAGAAAATACTCGAGGAGATAATAGCTGAGAACTTCCCTAAAATGGGGAAGGAAATAGCCACCCAAGTCCAAGAAACCCAGAGAGTCCCAAACAGGATAAACCCAAGGCGAAACACCCCAAGACACATATTAATCAAATTAACAAAGATCAAACACAAAGAACAAATACTAAAAGCAGTAAGGGAGAAACAACAAATAACACACAAAGGGATTCCTATAAGGATAACAGCTGATCTATCAATAGAAACCCTCCAGGCCAGAAGGGAATGGCAGGACATATTGAAAGTAATGAAAGAGAATAACCTACAACCTAGATTACTGTACCCAGCAAGGATCTCATTCAGATATGAAGGAGAATTCAAAAGCTTTACAGACAAGCAAAAGCTGAGAGAATTCAGCACCACCAAACCAGCTCTTCAACAAATGCTAAAGGATCTTCTCTAGACAGGAAATGCAGAAAGGTTGTATAAACGTGAACCCAAAACAACAAAGTAAATGACAACGGGACCACACCTATCAATAATTACCTTAAATGTAACTGGGTTGAATGCCCCAACCAAAAGACAAAGATTGGCTGAATGGATACAAAAACAAGACCCCTATATATGCTGTCTACAAGAGACCCACCTCAAAACAAGGGACACATACAGACTGAAAGTGAAGGGCTGGAAAAAAATATTTCACGCAAACGGAGACCAAAAGAAAGCAGGAGTCGCAATACTCATATCAGATAAAATTGACTTCCAAATAAAGGATGTGAAAAGAGACAAAGAAGGACACTACATAATGATCAAAGGATCAATCCAAGAAGAAGATATAACAATTATAAATATATATGCACCCAACATAGGAGCACCGCAATATGTACGGCAAACACTAACGAGTATGAAAGAGGAAATTAATAGTAACACAATAATAGTGGGAGACTTTAATACCCCACTCACAACCATGGATAGATCAACTAAACAGAAAATCAACAAGGAAACACAAACCTTAAATGATACAATGGACCAGCTAGACCTAATTGATATCTATAGGACATTTCACCCCAAAACAATCAACTTCACCTTTTTCTCAAGTGCACACGGAACCTTCTCCAGAATAGATCACATCCTGGGCCATAAATCTGGTCTTGGAAAATTCAAAAAAATTGACATCATTCCAGTCATCTTTTCTGACCACAGTGCAGTAAGATTAGATCTCAATTACAGGAAAAAAATTGTTAAAAATTCCAACATATGGAGGCTAAATAACACGCTTCTGAATAACCAACAAATCATAGAAGAAATCAAAAAAGAAATCAAAGTATGTATAGAAATAAATGAAAATGAAAACACAACAACCCAAAACCTATGGGACACTGTAAAAGCAGTGCTAAGGGGAAGGTTCATAGCATTACAGGCACACATCAAGAAACAAGAAAAAAGCCAAATAAATAACCTAACTCTACACCTAAAGCAATTAGAGAAGGAAGAAATGAAGAACCCCAGGGTTAGCAGAAGGAAAGAAATCTTAAAAATTAGGGCAGAAATAAATGCGAAAGAAACTAAAGAGACCATAGCAAAAATCAACAAAGCTAAAAGCTGGTTTTTTGAAAAAATAAACAAAATTGACAAACCATTAGCAAGACTCATTAAGAAACAAAGAGAGAAGAACCAAATTAACAAAATAAGAAATGAAAAGGGTGAGATCACAACAGACAACACTGAAATCCAAAGGATCATAAGAGACTACTACCAGCAACTCTATGCCAATAAAATGGACAACTTGGATGAAATGGACAAATTCTTAGAAAAGTATAACTTTCCAAAACTGAACCAGGAAATAATAGAAGATCTTAACAGAGTCATCACAAGCAAGGAAATCGAAACTGTAATCAGAAATCTTCCAGCAAACAAAAGCCCAGGACCAGATGGCTTCACAGCTGAATTCTACCAAAAATTTAGAGAAGAGCTAACACCTATCTTACTCAAACTCTTCCAGAAAATTGCAGAAGAAGGTAAACTTCCAAATTCATTCTATGAGGCCACCATCACCCTAATTCCAAAACTAGACAAAGATGCCACAAGAAAAGAAAACTACAGGCCAATATCACTGATGAACATAGATGCAAAAATCCTTAACAAAATTCTAGCAAACAGAATCCAACAACATATTAAAAAAATCATACACCATGACCAAGTGGGCTTTATCCCAGGAATGCAAGGATTCTTTAATATCCGCAAATCAATCAACGTAATACACCACATTAACAAATTGAAAGATAAAAACCATATGATTATCTCAATAGATGCAGAGAAAGCCTTTGACAAAATTCAACACTCATTTATGATTAAAACTCTCCAGAAAGCAGGAATAGAAGGAACATACCTCAACATAATAAAAGCTATATATGACAAACCCACAGCAAGCATCACCCTCAATGGTGAAAAATTGAAAGCATTTCCTCTGAAATCAGGAACAAGACAAGGATGCCCACTCTCACCACTACTATTCAACATAGTGTTGGAAGTTTTGGCCACAGCAATCAGAGCAGAAAAAGACATAAAAGGAATCCAGATAGGAAAAGAAGAAGTGAAACTCTCGCTGTTTGCAGATGACATGATCCTCTACATAGAAAACCCTAAAGACTCTTCCAGAAAATTACTAGAGCTAATCAATGAATATAGTAAAGTTGCAGGATATAAAATTAACACACAGAAATCCCTTGCATTCCTATACACTAACAATGAAAAAACAGAAAGAGGAATTAAGGAAACAATACCATTCACCATTGCAACAAAAAGAATAAAATACTTAGGAGTATATCTACCTAAAGAAACAAAAGACCTATACATAGAAAACTATAAAACACTGATGAAAGAAATCAAAGAGGACACAAACAGATGGAGAAACATACCGTGCTCATGGATTGGAAGAATCAATATTATCAAAATGGCTATTCTACCCAAAGCAATCTATAGATTCAATGCAATCCCTATCAAGTTACCAACGGTATTTTTCACAGAACTAGAACAAATAATTTCACAATTTGTATGGAAATACAAAAAACCTCGAATAGCCAAAGTAATCTTGAGAAAGAAGAATGGAACTGGAGGAATCAACCTGCCTGACTTCAGACTCTACTACAAAGCCACAGTCATCAAGACAGTATGGTACTGGCACAAAGACAGAAATATGGATCAATGGAATAGAATAGAAAGCCCAGAGATAAATCCACGAACCTATGGACACCTCATCTTTGACAAAGGAGGCAAGGATATACAATGGAAAAAAGACAATCTCTTTAACAAGTGGTGCTGGGAAAACTGGTCAACCACTTGTAAAAGAATGAAACTAGAACACTTTCTAACACCATACACAAAAATAAACTCAAAATGGATTAAAGATCTAAATGTAAGACCAGAAACTATAAAACTCCTAGAGGAGAACATAGGCAAAACACTCTCCGACATAAATCACAGCAAGATCTTCTATGACCCACCTCCCAGAATATTGGAAATAAAAGCAAAAATAAACAAATGGGACCTAATGAAAATTAAAAGCTTTTGCACAACAAAGGAAACTATAAGTAAGGTGAAAAGACAGCCCTCAGATTGGGAGAAAATAATAACAAATGAGGAAACAGACAAAGGATTAATCTCAAAAATATACAAGCAACTCCTGCAACTCAATTCCAGAAAAATAAACGACCCAATCAAAAAATGGGCCAAAGAACTAAACAGACATTTCTCCAAAGAAGACATACAGATGGCTAACAAACACATGAAAAGATGCTCAACATCACTCATCATCAGAGAAATGCAAATCAAAACCACAATGAGGTACCATTACACGCCAGTCAGGATGGCTGCTATCCAAAAGTCTACAAGCAATAAATGCTGGAGAGGGTGTGGAGAAAAGGGAACCCTCTTGCACTGTTGGTGGGAATGCAAACTAGTACAGCCACTATGGAGAACAGTGTGGAGATTCCTTAAGAAACTGGAAATAGAACTGCCATATGACCCAGCAATACCACTTCTAGGCATACACACTGAGGAATCCAGATCTGAAAGAGACATGTGCACCCCAATGTTCATTGCAGCACTGTTTATAATAGCCAGGACATGGAAGCAACCCAGATGCCCATCAGCAGATGAATGGATAAGGAAGCTGTGGTACATATACACCATGGAATATTACTCAGCCGTTAAAAAGAATTCATTTGAATCAGTTCTAATGAGATGGATGAAACTGGAGCCCATTATACAGAGTGAAGTAAGCCAGAAAGATAAAGATCATTACAGTATACTAACACATATATACGGAATTTAGATAGATGGTGGCGATAACCCTATATGCAAAACAGAAAAAGAGACACAGAAGTACAGAACAGACTTTTGAACTCTGGGGGAGAACGTGAGGGTGGGATGTTTTGAAAGAACAGCATGTATATTATCTATGGTGAAACGGACCACCAGCCCAGGTGGGATACATGAGTCAGGTGCTCGGGCCTGGTGCACTGGGAGGAACCTGAGGAGTCGGGTGGGGAGGGAGATGGGAGGGGGGATCGGGATGGGGAATACGTGTAACTATATGGCTGATTCATGTCAATGTATGACAAAACCCACTGAAATGTTGTAAAGTGATTGGCCTCCAACTAATAAAATAATATTTAAAAAAAAAAAAAAAAATACCAACAGGGTTTCAGTAACATGTATTGCCCTAGAAAATTAGATTTATATGCTTTTTCATAAGGATTCTAAAGAGTAGCTGAGAAAAAGGATTAAAGTTTTTGATTGACAACAAATAAAAAAAAAAAAAAATGAACACCAGAAATTTTATAAAAAAGAGCCTCTGGAACTAAAATAATCTTAAATAGTTTGCTAGGGTTTTTTTTTAAATATAATATTCTCTTAAAATATAACATATAATATAAAACCACTGTGATTATTCATTATCACTACACAGATGACCAGAACTGGGTATTAATTTGTGGGCTGACAAAATCCTTGTAACAATCCCTGATGCAAAATATAATTCCCCAACCCCACTGAGTGGTGTTCATGAAGGAAATCAATGCCATTACAATCAAAATGAATTCTAATTGAAGGGCTAATTTGATAATAGAAAAGGTATTATCACAAATGTATTTTCTTTTTTTATTATCATTAAATGTGAATATTTAATTTGACAAAGTAAAGAGATACCTTTACAAAAAATGTCTTTTCTCTTATATGTTATTCACTTTTATAGATAATATAATTTTATAGAATTTGCAAAATTGCTTTTCCTCATGTTGAATATAACATTTTTATCTGTTCTAATAACATTCTTTAAAATATTGATTTTTCACCATATATCCACAGTGGTTATTTATAAAATATTATCAAGATCCTTCAGTCAGTTCAGTTCAGTTCAGTTGCTCAGTCATGTCCGACTCCTTGCAACTCCATGGACTGCATCATGCCAGGCCTCCCTGTCCATCGCCAACTCCCAGAGTTTACTCAAACTCATGTCCATTGAATCGGTGATGCCATTCAACCATCTCATTCTCTGTCGCCCCCTTCTCCTCCCATATTCAGTCTTTCCTAGCATCAGGGTCTTTTCTAATGAGTTAGTTCTTCACATCAGGTGGCCAAAGTACTGGAGTTTCAGCTTCAGCATCAGTCCTTCCAATGAATACTCAGGACTGATCTCCTTTAGGAAGGACTGGTTGGATCTCCTTGCAGTCCAAGGGACTCTCAAGAGTCTTCTCCAACTCCACAGTTCAAAAGCATCAACCCCTCGGCACCGAGACCCCCGACACAGTCCAGCTCCCACATCCATACACGACCACAGGAAAAACCACAGCTTCGACTAGATGGACTACTCCCGGCAAAAAATGCCCCCGTTCTTCAATACGCCGTCTAGGTTTGTCATAGCCCTTCCTCCAAGAAGCAAGCGTCCATCAATATCATGGCTGCAGTCACCATCCGCAGCAACCCTGGAGCCCAAGAAAACAAAGTCTGTCACTATCTCCACTGCCTCCCCATTTACCTGCCATGAAGTTACGGGGCCAGATGCCACGATCCCAGCCCTCCGAATGCTGGGCCCTAAGCCAACCCCTTCACCCTCTTCCCCCACCCCCATCAAGAGGCTTCCCAGCTCCCCGTCACCCCCTGCCACAAGGGTGGTGCCATCTGCATATCCGAGGCCACTGACACTTCTGGCAATCTTGATTCCAGCTTGTGCTTCCTCCAGCCCGGAAGACTATTGGTACCAAGCCAGGTTTTGCAGAGTAAAAAGAAGGTGTACAAACTTAAAATTTTGCTTCTCAAAGGAGACACTTGTGCTTACTGTGTGAACTGCTATGTGAGTCAGCCATCACATTGAGTTTCAAGGCAGTAGATGGATTATTGTTTAGTTGTTGAGTCGTGTGTGACTCTTTGTGACCCCATGGACTGTGCCCACCAGGCTCCTCTGTCTATGGGATTTCCAGAGTAAGAACACTAAAGTGGGTTGCCATTTCCTCCTTCAGGGTATTTTCCTGAACCAGGAATCAAACCCATGTCTCTTTTATTGGCATGTGGATTCTTTACCACTGAGCCCCACCAGGGAAGTCCTTGACCATCTTGCTCTCTTTCTGTAGACAATGATTGAAATTAAACTTTCTTTGTATGTCAATAAAGCAGAAATAGATGTTTTTCTGGAACTCTCCCGCTTTCTCAATGATCCAGCGGATGTTGGCAACCCGATCCCTGGTTCACATATTGCTGAAGCCTGGCTTGGAGAATTTTGAGCATTACTTTACTAGTGTGTGAGATGAGTGCAATTGTGCGGTAGTTTGAGGATTCTTTAGCATTGTCTTTCCTTGGAATTGGAATGAAAACTGACCTTTTCCAGTCCTGTGGCCACTGCCGAATTTTCCAAATTAGCTGACATATTGCGTGCAGCACTTTCATAGCATCATCTTTCAGGATTTGAAATAGCTCAACTGGAATTCCATTACCTCCACTAGCTTCGTTTGTAGTGATCCTTCCTAAGGCCCACTTGACTTCACATTCCAGGATGTCTGGCTCTAGGTGAGTAATCACACCACTGTGATTATCTGGGTCATGAAGATCTTTTTTGTACAGTTCTTTTGTGTATTCTTGCCACCTCTTCTTAATATCTTCTGCTTCTGTTAGGTCCATACCATTTCTGTCCTTTATCAAACATATCTGTGCATGAAATGTTCCCTTGGTATCTCTAATTTTCGAGATCTCTAGTCTTTCCCATTCTATTGTTTTCCTCTATTTCTTTGCATTGATCGTGGAGGAAGGCTTTCTTATCTCTCCTTGCTATTCTTTGGAACTCTGCATTCAAATGGATATGTCTTTCCTTTTCTCCTTTGCTTTTCACTTTTCTTCTTTTCATAGCTATTTATAAGGGCTCCTCAAACAGTCATTTTGCTTTTTTGCATTTCTTTTTCTTGGGGATGGTCTTGATTCCTGTCTCCTATACAATGTCATGAACTTCTGTCCATAGTTCATCAGGCATTCTGCCTATCAGATCTAGTCCCTTAAATCTATTTCTCACTTCCACTGTATAGTCATAAGGGATTTGATTTAGGTCATACCTGAATGGCCCAGTGGTTTTCCCCACTGTCTTCAATATCAGACTGAATTTGGCAATTAGGAGTTCATGATCTGAGCCACAGTCTGCTCCCAGTCTTGTTTTTGCTGACCGTATAGAGCTTCTCCATCTTTGGCTGCAAAGAATATAATCAATCTAATTTCAGTGTTGACCATCTGGTGATGTCCATGTGTAGGGTCTTCTCTTGTTTTGTTGGAAGAGGGTGTTTGCTATGACCAATGCATTCTCTTGGCAGAACTCTATTAGCCTTTGCCCTGCTTCATTCTGTACTGCAAGGCCAAATTTGCCTGTTACTCCAGGTGTTTCTTGACTTCCTACTTTTGCATTCCAGTCCCCTATAATGAAAAGGACATCTTTTTTGGAGTGTTAGTTCTAAAAGGTCTTGTAGGTTGTCATAGAACCATTCAACTTCAGTTTCTTCAGCATTCCTGATTGGGGTAGAGACTTGGATTACCGTGATATTGAATGGCTTGCCTTGGAAACAAACAAAGACCATTCTGTCATTTTTGACATTGCATCCAAGTACTGCATTTCAGACTTTTTTGTTGACCGTGATGGCTACTCCGTTTCTCCAAAGGGATTCCTACCCACAGTAGTAGATATAATAGTCATCTGAGTTAAATTCACCCATTCCAGTCCATTTTAGTTTGCTGATTCCTAGATTGTCAATGTTCAGTCTTGCCATCTCCGGTGTGACCACTTCCAATTTGCCATGATTATTGAACCTAACATTCTAGGTTACTATGCAATATTACTCTTTACAGCATCAAACCTTGCTTCTATCACCAGTCCCATCCACAATTGGGTGTTGTTTTTGCTTTGGCTCCATCCCTTCATTCTTAATGGAGTTATTTCTCCACTCTTCTCCAGTAGCATTTTGGGCACCCTCCGACCTAGGATTTTCATCTTTCAGTGTCCTATCATTTTGCTTTTTCATACTGTTTATGAGGTTCTCAAGGCAAGAATATTGAAGTGGTTTGCCATTCCCTTCTCCAGTGCACAAATGTATTTTCAAATCTCTGAAACTAGATGTGTATATTTCCTTTCAATGACATAGCAAATTTCATTCAGTTACAATGGCTGTTTAAAAAAAAAGATGCCTTCGACAAAATTCAACATCCATTTATGATAAAAACTCTCCAGAAAGCAGGAATAGAAGGAACATACCTCAACATAATAAAAGCTATATATGACAAACCCACAGCAAACATTATCCTCAGTGGTGAAAAATTAAAAGCATTTCCCCTAAAGTCAGGAACAAGGCAAGGGTGCCCACTCTCACCACTACTATTCAACATAGTTTTGGAAGTTTTGGCTACAGCAATCAGAGCAGAAAAAGAGATAAAAGTAATCCAGATAGAAAAAGAAGTAAAACTCTCACTGTTTGCAGATTACATGATCCTCTACATAGAAAACCCTAAAGACTCTATCAGAAAATTACTAGAGCTAATCAATGAATATAGTAAAGTTGGAGGATATAAAGTTAACATACAGAAATCCCTTGAATTCCTATACACTTAAAATGAGAAAACAGAAAGAGAAATTAAGGAAATAATACCATTCACTATTGCAACAAAAAGAATAAAATACTTAGGAATATATCTACCTAAAGAAACAAAAGACCTATATATAGAAAACTATAAAACAATGATGAAAGAAGTCAAAGAGGACACAAATAGATGGAGAAATATACTGTGTTCATGGATTGGAAGAATCAATATTGTCAAAATGATACACTATCCAAAGCAATCTATAGAGTCAATGCAATCCCTATCAAGCTACAAATGGTATTTTTCACAGAACTAGAACAAATAATTTCACAATTTGTATGGAAATACAAAAAACCTTGAATAGCCAAAGCAATCTTGAGAAAGAAGAGTGGAATTGGAGGAATCAACCTGCCTGACTTCAGGCTCTATTACAAAGCCACAGTCATCAAGACAGTATGGTACTGGCACAAAGACATAAACATAGATCAGTGGAACAAAATAGTAAGCCCAGAGAAAAATTCACATACCTATGGACACCTTATCTTTGACAAAGGAGGCAAGAATATGCAATGGAGAAAAGACAACCTCTTTACAAGTGGTGCTGGGATAACTTGTCAACCACTTGTAAAAGAATGAAACCAGAACACTTTCTAACACCATACTCAAAAATAAATTCAAAATGGATTAAAGATCTAAATGTAAGACCAGAAACTATAAGTCTCCTAGAGGAGAACATAGGCAAAACAAACTCCGACATAAATCACAGCAAGATCCTCTATGACCCACCTCCCAGAATATTGGAAATAAAAGCAAAAATAAATAAATGGGACCTAATTAAACTTAAAATCTTTAGCACACAGAAAAGGAAACTATAAGCAGGGTGAAAAGACAGCCTTCATAATGGCAGAAAATAATAGCAAACAAAGCAATGGACAAAGAATTAATCTCAAAAATATACAAGCAACTCCTGCAACTCAATTCCAAAAAAATAAATGACCCAATCAAAAAATGGGCCAAAGAACTAAACAGATATTTCTCCAAAGAAGACATATAGATGGCTAACAAACACATGAAAAGATGCTCAACATCACTCATTATTAGAGAAATGCAAAACAAAACCACAGTGAGGTACCATTTCACTTCAGTCAGAATGGTTGCTATCCAAAAGTCTATAAGCAAAAAATGCTGGAGAGGGTGTGGAGAAAAGGGAACCCTCTTACACTGTTGGTGGGAATGCAAACTAGTACAGCCACTATGGAGAACAGTGTGGAGATTCCTTAAAAAACTTGAAATAGAACTGCCATATGACCCAGCAATCCCACTCCTGGGCATACACACCGAGGAAACCAGAACTGAAAGAGACAAGTGTTCCCCAATGTTCATCACAACACTATTTATAATAGCCAGGACATGGAAGCAACCTAGATGCCCATCAGCAGATGAATGGATAAGGAAGCTGTGGTACATATACACAATGGAATATTACTCAGCTATTAAAAAGAATACATTTGAATCAGTTCTAATGAGGTGGATGAAACTAGAGCCCATTATACAGAGTGAAGTAAGCCAGAAAGAAAAACACCAATACAGTATTCTAATGCATATATATGGAATTTAGAAAGATGGTAACAATAACTCTATATGCAAGACAGAAAAAGAGACACAGATGTATAGAACAGAGTTTTGGACTCTGTGGGAGAAGGTGAGGGTGGGATGATCTGAGAGAATAGCATTTAAACATGTATATTATCAATTGTGAAACAGATCACCAGTCCAGGTTTGATGCATGAGACAAGTGCTCAGGGCTGGTGCACTAGGATGACTCAGAGGGATGGGATGGGGAGGGAGGTGGGAGGTGGGTTCAGGATGGGGAACACATGTAAATCCATGGTTGATTCATGTCAATGTATGGCAAAAACCGCTACAATATTGTAAAGCAATTAGCCTCCAACTAATATAAATAAATGAAAAAAAAAAAAAGATGAAAAAAGTAAAGCTTCCATTGTATCTTAGGTTTTCCACTACAAATTCCATCATGTAAATACAGGCATAGCCCCATTTTAGTGAATATAATGAAATCTTATCTGTCAAAAGAATACAAATGGAGTTATATTTGAAATTCCATTTCCCCCTACTCTTCAGCTAGTCCTATAGTCCTGAAGATGTTTAGGGTCATTTTAATCATGTCCAAAGTCATCTATAACCATCTATAATATTAACTATAGTATTTTAGATAAATTGTGATTTGCCATTTCTGTAAAAAGTTAGTCACAAAACTAGGTGACTAATAATTGTAACTGTGAAGTAGTTTATAGAAGGTCCAGTATAGTCATTCTAGCCTTAAAACCCTAGCCTATTTTTCTAAAGCACAGAGCTAGCTAGTAGTTAGGTGTCAAAAATCTCCCCAAATATTTTATTACTGTTAAGAGGTTTTCTGAGTACAGTATCACTTTTTGTCTTGATGACCTTAGCAATATAAATAATTTTAGATCCTAATCTTACTGGGACCTCAGATCTGAGATAATTCTCCTCCTCTCCCCCATCTCGACCACTTCCTTGAACAGACAGGTGATTGATTAACATGCTGTCAGGTCCTCCTTTAATAAAACTATTTCATAGTTTTTATATATTTTAATGTATCATTCAATATATTCCCAAATTATATACCATCAGACAGACTTATATCAGGAAACTTAATATGATAATATCATTTAACCTATATTACTACTCTCTCCTCTAAAATACGCATTCATCTCATTTTAGAGCTAGGATTTAGTGATCTTTCTATGGCTAGACAACTAGTAAGAGATGACTTGGATTTACTTGCCATGATGTTTCTCACTCTCACAGCTCAGATATATATTTTTTTGTCCCATAGTCATTCAGTGAGATGATACAATGACATGAAACATTTGTTTCTAGAATTCAAAGGATAAAATTACTAATTAGAGAACTTTTCACAATAGGACTCTGTTGTGTCAATTTCCTCTAAGTTTTGAAGTTACTTGCAAAGGTAGAAAATTTGCTTTTGTTTTGTCATCTTAAAATATAAAATAGACTATGAAATAATATATGTATGTATCACTTGTTTATAATACAAATCACACTACATTATTATAAATTATTAACTATTGTTTAAGATAGAATTAAGAGTAAATATAATTCCTAAACCCTAGAATTCATTTTTATATTAATTAGGCACATGATATAATAAAAAGCTTCTAACTTTAATTGATTCTTTAAAGCACACTATATGTGGTATTTAATTATTTCAAAGTGTGTTTTAAAATGTTAGACTGTGCTTAATGTTAAGTCTTTTTTTTATCAGTAGGCAACAACTCATTTGACATTGAATATTTTGAATTACTGGAAAACCTCCAAGTCTGCAATCTGTTCTTCCTTAAAAAGGAAGTAAAGAACAAAATAAAGCAACTTTAAATGTCATTTAATTAATAAAATTTAGCTTATATAGAATTCTGAGCTTAATTGGATTGCTGGCATTGCTGAACTCTGATTCAATGCAGTTGGATCAATGTTAATATGCTTAACTATGGGGATCACATTAGAGAGGCACTTGGTAGTTGGATGAATTATGCTTCTTGCTTTTTCTGGACTAATTTCCTTCTCCTATATCATTGGATAATGTTTAAAATTAGTTATTGTTTAAATGACAGCAGATTCCAAACTTGGAAGATTATGTAACTGGAAACCATCATAGCCAATCACTCATTTGTGATAAATGTCCAACCAGGAAAGACATAGTTTATAGACTCTAAGTTATATTTATGCTTGCCATTTTGGTTTTCTTTCTTTTATTCTTTTTCTATATCTGAAGGAAGGAACTATTGATGTAGGCACTCATTATTGTAACATGACAGGCTTGCTTTGAAGCAGAAAAAATGCCAGAGCCCACAAAGTTTTCTGATGATGGTTAGGAGAAAATAAGCTTACTTTCTCTTGAAAGAAGACAAGGTTAGCTCAGAAATGCATTAATTCTTTTTGTTCACTTCAAACAAGACAGCAGCAAAAAGACATTTCCAAAATAACATGCATGGATACTTTGACCTGTTTTTATCCTCATTAGTGATTCTATTTTGCAGTTTTTATATATTTTAATATACCATTCAATACATTCCCAAATTATGTACCATCAAACAGATTTATATTAGGAAACTTATTATTATAATATTATTTAATCTATATTACTATTCTCTCCTCTAAAATAAGCATTCATCTCATTTTAGAGCTAGGATTTAGTGATCTTTCTATGACTAGACAACTAATAAGAGATGACTTGGATTTACTTTCTATGATGTTTCTCACTTTCACAGCTCAGGTGTATTTTTTTTTGTCCCATAGTCATTCAGAGAGATCATACAGTGACATGAAACAAACACTAAGTATTTTTCAATTTCACCAAATTTATGTTTAAGTAATATTGTAAAACATAAAATATTTATTCCTTTTAGAGACAAGACTAAAGAGGAGTAAGACCAAGAATTTTATTCTTGATAGGTATGTGTATGTATAATTCTGTGGTCAGTTTTGTATTTATAGTCACTAATAATATTTTGACCACCTCGCGTGAAGAGCTGACTCACTGGAAAAGACCCTGATGCTGGGAGGGGTTGGGGGCACGAGGAGAAGGGGACAACCGAGGATGAGATGACTGGATGGCATCACCGACTTGATGGATAGGAGTTTGGGTAAATGGACTGCAGCATGCCAGACCTCCCTGTCCATCACCAACTCCCAGAGTTTACCCAAACTCCTGGAAAATTCTTAAAGATGTGGGAATACTAGAACACCTTGTGGTGGTTTAGTCACTAAGTTGTGTCTGACTCTTGTGACCCCATGGACTGTAGCCCTCCAGGTTCCTCTGTCCATGGGATTCTCCAGACAAGAATACTGGAGTGGGTTGCCTTTTCTTTCTTCAGGGGATCTTCCCAACCCAGGAATCGAACCCAGGTCTCTTGCATTGCAGGCAGATTGTTTACTAACTGAGCTACAAGTGAAGCTGCCACTAGACTGCTTTATCTGCCTCCTAAGAAACCTGTATGCAGGTCAAGAAGCAGCAGTTAGAACCGGACATGGACCAACACACTGGTTTCAAACTGGGAAAGGAGTATGTCAAGGCTGTACATTGTCATCCTTCTTACTTAACCTATATGCAGAGTACATCATGTGAAATCATGGACTAGATGAGGCACAAGATGGAATCAAGTTTGCCAGGAGAAATATCAATAACCTCAGATATGAAGATGACACCACCCTCTTGGCAGAAAGCAAGGAGGAACTCAAGAGACTCTTGATGAAGGCGAAAATGAGAGTGAAAAAGTTAGCTTAAAACTCATCATTCAAAAAAAGAAGATCATGGCATCTGGTCCCTTCACTTCATGGCAAGTAGATAGAGAAAAAATGGAAATAGTAACAGATTTTATTTTCTTGGGCTCCAAAATCACTGCAGATGGTGACTACAGCCATGAAAGTAAAAGACGTTTGCTCCTTGGAAGAAAAACTATGACCAATCTAGTTCAGTTCAGTTCAGTTGCTCAGTCGTGTCTGACTCTTTGTGGCCCCATGAAGCGCAGCCCGCCAGGCCTCCCTGTCCATCACCAACTTACAGAGTCTATCCAAACCCATGTCCATTGAGTCGGTGATGCCATCCAACCATTTCAACCTCTGTCATTCCCTTCTCCTCCTGTCCCCAATCTTTCCCAGCATCAGGGTCTTTTCAGATGAGTCAGCTCTTTGCATCAGGTGGCCAAAGTATTGGAGTTTCAGCTTCAACATCAGTCCTTCCAATGAACACCCAGGACTGATCTCCTTTAGGATGGACTGGTTGGATCTCCTTGCAGTCCAAGGGACTCTCAAGAGTCTTCTCCAACACCACAGTTCAAAAGCATCAAGTCTTCTGTCCTCAGCTTTCTTTATAGTCTAACTCTCACATCCATACATGACCATTGGATAAACCATAGCCTTGACTAGACGGACTTTGTTGGCAAAGTAATGTCTCTGCTTTTTAATATGCTGTCTAGGTTGGTCAGAGCTTTCCTTCCAAGGAATAAGCATCTTTTAATTTCATGGCTGCAATCACCATCTGCAGTGATTTCGGAGTCCTGAAAAGTAAAGTCAGCCATTGTTTCCACTGTTTCCACATCTATTTGCCATGAAGTGATGGGACCAGATGCCATGATCTTAGTTTTCTGAATGTTGAGCTTTAAGCCAACTTTTTCACTCTCCTCTTTCACTTTCATCAAGAGGCTCTTTAGTTCTTCTTCACTTTCTGCCATAAGGGTGGTGTCATCTGCCTATCTGAGGTCATTGCTATTTCTCCTGGCCTTCTTGATTCCAGTTTGTGCTTCCTCCACCCAGCATTTCTCATGAGGTACTCTGCATAGAACTTAAATAAGCAGGGTGACAATATACAGGCTTGACGTACTCCTTTTCCGATTTGGAACCAGTCTGTTGTTCCATGTCCAGTTCTAACTGTTGCCTCCTGACCTGCATAGAGGTTTCTCAAGAGGCAGGTCAGGTGGTCTGGTATTCCCATCTCTTTCAGAATTTTACACAGTTTATTGTGATCCACACAGTCAAAGGCTTTGGCATAGTCAATAAAGCAGAAATAGATGTTTTTCTGGAACTCTCTTGCTTTTTCAATGATCCAGCAGATGTTGGCAATTTGATCTCTGGTTCCTCTGCCTTTTCTAATTCCAGCTTGAACATCTGGAAGTTCATGGTTCACGTCTTGCTGAAGCCTGGCTTGGAGAATTTTGAGCATTACTTTACTAGCATGTGAGATGAGTGCAATTGGGCAGTAGTTTAGGCATTCTTTGGCATTGCCTTTCTTTGGGATTGGAATGAAAACTGACCTTTTCCAGTCTTGTGGCCACTGCTGAGTTTTCCAAATTTGCTGGCATATTGAGTGCAACACTTTCACAGCATCATCTTTCAGGATTTGAAATAGTTCAACTCGAATTCCATCACATCCATACAACAATGTGGCCATCATTGGTATCTCTGATTTTCTTGAAGAGATCTCTAGTCTTTCCCATTCTATTGTTTTCCTCTATTTATTTGCATTGATCGCTGAGGAAGGCCTTCATGTCTCTCCTTGCTATTATTTGGACCTCTGCTTTCAAATGGGAATATCTTTCCTTTTCTCCTCTGCTTTTTTCTTCTCTTCTTTTCACAGTTATTTGTAAGGCCTCCTCAGACAGCCATTTTGCTTTTTTTCATTTCTTTTCCTGGGGGATGGTCTTGATTCTTGTCTCCTGTACAATGTCACATGTCTCCATTCATAGCTCATCAGGCACTCTATAAGATCTAGTCCCTTAAATCTATCTCTCACTTCCACTGTATAGTCATAAGGGATTTGATTTAGGTCATATCTGAATGGTCCAGTGATTATCTCCACTTTCTCCAATTTCAGTCTGAATTTAGCAATAAGGAGTCCATGATCCAAGCCACAGTCAGCTCCCAGTCTTGTTTTTGCTGACTGGATAGAGCTTCTCAATCTTTGGCTGCAAAGAATATAATCAATCTGATTTTGGTGTTGACCATCTGGTGATGTCCATGTGTAGAGTCTTCTCTTGTGTTGTTGGAAGAGGGTGTTTGTTATGACCAGTGCATTCTCTTGGCAGAACTCTATTAGCCTTTGCCCTTCTTCATTTCGTACTCCAGGGCCAAATTTGCCTGTTACTCCAAGTATCTCTTGACTTCCTACTTTTGCATTCCAGTCCCCTATAATGGAAAGGACATCTTTTTTGGGTGTTAGTTCTAGAAGGTCTTGTAGGTCTTCATAGAGCTGTTCAACTTCAGCTTCTTCAGTGTTACTAGCTGGGGCATAGACTTGGATTGCTGTGATATTGAATAGTTTGTCAACCTAGACCAACCTAGAGAGTATATTAAAAAGCAGAGACATCACATTGCTGACAAAGATTAGTTTAGTCAAAGCTATGGTTTTTCCAGCAGTTGTATGGATATGACAATTCAACCATAAAGAAGGCTGAGCAATGAAGAATTGATCCTTTTGAGCTGTGGTGCTGGAGAAGACTCTTAAGAGTCCTTTGGATTGCAAGGTGATCAAACTAGTCCATCCTAAAAGAAATCAACCCTGAATATTCACTGGAAGGATTGATGCTGAAACTGAAGCTCCAATACTTTGGCCACCTAATGTGAAGAGCTGACTCATTAGAAAAGACCCTGGGGCTGGGGAAGACTGAGGGCAGGAGGAAAAGGGGGTGACAGAGGATGAGATGGTTGAATGGCATCATCTATGCAATGGACGTGAGTTTGAGCAAACTCCAGGAGATAGTGAAAGACAAAGTAGCCCAGCATGCTGCAGTCCATGGGGTCGCAGAGATTTGGACTTGACTGAACAACTGAACAACAACACGTGTTTTAGGAAACAACTCCAATGAAAGTGATCTTGCTGGAAGTCCGAAGACACATGTCTAAAGACTAACTTCTGAGGCCACTTCTTCTGTCAACATCCCTGAAATTCCATTTTCCCATCTCTTTGGTTCCCAATCGGCTGTGGAAGGTTCCTATTAGGATAAAAGAATATAAGAAATATGAGATGTATTGTACACTATATAAGGTAGAGCATTGCTGTTCTTGGCAGTGTGTGATGGAATGGCTATTGACCTCTGAGTCAGAACTGGACGACCCTGGAGAACAGGACTCAACGACTGTACCATTCATCTGTCATCTCTTAAATAAAGACATGCATTTAGCAATTCATTTCTGATTCCAGAGGAGCTAGGATTTTCAAACTTAAAACCAAAAAGCCCTAAGCCCAATTTGTTCCATGAAACCCTGAAATCATTTTAATCACCAAACTTAGTATCTCTCCCTCAAACCCTAAACAGTTACAGAGTAATTTTGGAATTTTTGTCTGATTTTATAGACAATCTTGGGGGAAAAAAAAACATGCTGATGTAGAAGTACTGTTGAATGGCCCATTTGTTCTTCATTCTTTACCTTTATTTCATCTGAATAGTCTCTGTACAGTGTGAGTTACTTTCCTGAACTTAAAAATGCTGTGCTCAGGCATAGCTTCTTAGACTAAAATCTCGCAGCGGCTGTGGCTGCGACGGACCATGCAAAAGTGTGGCCAAGAGGAGCTACCCCACGCCCGAGGTCAGGGGTGGCGGCCAAGAGGAGCAACCCCAGTCTAAGGAGCCGCGGCTGCGCGGGTGCAGGAGGGCCGAGAGGACCTACTCCACGTTCAAGGTCAGGAGGGATGGCCGTGAGGAGATATCCCTCATCCAAGTTAAGAGAAACCCAAGTAAGATGATAGGTGTTGCAAGAGGGCATCAGAGGGCAGACACACTAAAACCATAATCAAAGAAAACTAGCCAATCTGACCAGAGTCTTGTCTAACTCAATGAAACTAAGTCATGCCATGTGGGGCCACTCAAGATGGTCGGATCATGCTGGAGAGGTCTGACAGAATGTGGTCCACTGGAGAAGGGAATAGCAAACCATTTCAGTATTCTTGCCTTGAGAACCCCATGAACAGTGTGAAAAGGCAAAATGATAGGATACTGAAAGAGAAACTCCCCAGGTCGGTAGGTGCCCAATATGCTACTGGAGATCAGTGGAGAAATAACTCCAGAAAGAATGAAGGGATGGAGCCAAAGCAAAAACAATACCCACTTGTGGATGTGACTGGTGATAGAAACAATGTCTGATACTGTAAAGAGCAATATTGCATAGAATCCTGGAATGTTAGGTCCATGAATCAAGGCAAATTGGAAGTGGTCAAACAGGAGATGGCAAGACTGAACATCGACATTCTAGGAATCAGAGAACTAAAATGGACTGGAATGGGTGAATTTAACTCAGATGACTATTATATCTACTACTGTGGGCAGGAATCCCTTAGAAGAAATAGAGTAGCCATCATGATCAACAGGAGAGTCCAAAATGCAGTACTTGGATGCAATCTCAAAAATGACAGAATGATCTCTGTTTGTTTCCAAGGCAAACCATTCAATATCATGGTAATCCAAGTCCATGCCCCAACCAGGAATGCTGAAGAAGCTGAAGTTGAATGATTCTGTGATGACCTACAAGACCTTTTAGAACTAACACTCCAAAAAAGATGTCCTTTTCATTATAGGGGACTGGAATGCAAAATAGGAAGTCAAGAAACACCTGGAGTAACAGGCAGATTTGGCCTTGGAGTACAAATGAAGCAGGGCAAAGGCTAATAGAGTTTTGCCAAGAGAACGCACTGGTCATAGCAAACACCCTCTTCCAACAAAAAAGAGAAGACTCTACACATGGACATCACCAGATGGTCAACACCAAAATCAGATTGATTATATTCTTTGCAGCCAAAGATGGAGAAGCTCTATACAATCAGCAAAAACAAGACTGGGAGCAGACTGTGGCTCAGATCATGAACTCCTTATTGCCAAATTCAGACTTAAATTGAAAAAAGTAGGGAAAACCACTGGCCCATTCAGGTATGACCTAAATCAAATCCCTAATGACTACACAGTGGAAGTGAGAAATAGATTTAACGGACTAGATCTGATACACAGAGTGCCTGATGAACTATGGACGGAGGTTCGTGACATTCTACAGGAGACAGGAACCAAGACCATCATCATGTAAAAGAAATGCAAAAAGGCAAAATGGTTGTGTGATGAGGCCTTACAAATAGCTGTGAAAAGAAGAGAAGAAAAAAGCAAAGGAGAAAACAAAAGATATATTCATTTGAATGCAGAGTTCCAAAGAATAGCAAGGAGAGATAAGAAAGCCTTCCTCAGTGATCAATACAAAAAAATAGAGGAAAACAATAGAATGGGAAAGACTAGAGATCTCTTCAAGAAAATTAGAGATACCAAGGGAACATTTCATGCAAAGATATGTTCGATAAAGGACAGAAATGGTATGGACCTAACAGAAGCAGAAGACATTAAGAAGAGGCGACAAGAATACACAGAAGAACTGTACAAAAAAGATCTTTACAACCCAGATAATCACAGTGTTGTGATCACTCACCTAGAGCCAGACATCCTGGAATGTGACATCAAGTGGGCCTTAGAAAGCATCACTACAAACAAAGCTAGTGGAGGTGATGGAATTCCAGTTGAGCTATTTCAAATCCTGAAAGATGATGCTATGAAAGTGCTGCACTCAATATGCCAGCAAATTTGGAAAACTCAGCAGTGGCCACAGAACTGGAAAAGGTCAGTTTTCATTCCAATCCCAAAGAAAGGCAATGCCAAAGAATGCCTAAACTACTGCCCGATTGCACTCATCTCACATGCTAGTAAAGTAATGCTCAAAATTCTCCAAGCCAGGCTTCAGCAAGACGTGAACCGTGAACTTCCAGATGTTCAAGCTGGAATTAGAAAAGGCAGAGGAACCAGAGATCAAATTGCCAACATCTGCTGGATCATTGAAAAAGCAAGAGAGTTCCAGAAAAACATCTATTTCTGCTTTATTGACTATGCCAAAGCCTTTGACTGTGTGGATCACAATAAACTGTGTAAAATTCTGAAAGAGATGGGAATACCAGACCACCTGACCTGCCTCTTGAGAAACCTCTATGCAGGTCAGGAGGCAACAGTTAGAACTGGACATGGAACAACAGACTGGTTCCAAATCGGAAAAGGAGTATGTCAAGCCTGTATATTGTCACCCTGCTTATTTAAGTTCTATGCAGAGTACCTCATGAAAAATGTTGGGCTGGAGGAAACATGAGCTGAAATCAAGATTGCCGGGAGAAATATCAATAACCTCAGATAGGCAGATGACACCACCCTTATGGCAGAAAGTGAAGAAGAACTAAAGAGCCTCTTGATGAAAGTGAAAGAGGAGAGTGAAAAAGTTGGCTGAAAACCCAACATTCAGAAAGCTAAGATCATGGCATCTGGTCCCATCACTTCATGGCAAATAGATGTGGAAACAGTGGAAACAATGGCTGACTTTACTTTTCAGGACTCCGAAATCACTGCAGATGGTGATTGCAGCCATGAAATTAAAAGATGCTTATTCCTTGGAAGGAAAGCTCTGACCAACCTAGACAGCATATTAAAAAGCAGAGACATTACTTTGTCAACAAAGTCCGTCTAGTCAAGGCTATGGTTTATCCAATGGTCATGTAAAAATGTGAGAGTTGGACTGTGAAGAGCTGAGCACCGAAAAATTGATGCTTTTGAACTGTGGTGTTTGAGAAGACTCTTGAGAGTCCCTTGGACTGCAAGGAGATCCATCCAGTCCATCCTAAATGAGATAAGTCCTGGTTCTTCATTGGAAGGACTGATGTTGAAGCTGAAACTCCAATATTTTGGCCACCTCATGCGAAGATTTGACTCTCTAGAAAAGACCCTGGTGCTCAGAGGGATTGGGGGTTGAAAGAGAAGGGGATGACAGAGGACGAGATGGTTGCATGGCATCACCGACTCAATGGATATGGGTTTGGATAGACTCCGTAAGTTGGTGATGGACAGGCAGGCCTGGCCTGCTGCGATTCATGGGGTGGCAAAGAGTTGTACACTACTGAGTGACTGAACTGAACTGAACTGAGAGTTAAAATATTCTTAAGATTAAGGATGAAAACAAATAAGATTTATTTTTTTAAAAAGCAATAGGGGAAAATTGGCAGTTTTTTGAAATTATTAAAGATAATTAGGAAAGGAAAAATATATAAGGAAAAATATATTGGATAAGGAAAAATATATTGCTGGAAGAAATTGTGTTGGTGGTAACAGGTGCCTTCCAGAGAAGAGGAAGTAAGTTGTTTAATATGACTAATTTCTAATAAGGCTGATCTGCTGCTATTGTATTCCAACTTTGTAACACTTACTTTCTAAGGCTGATTAACTATAATCAGAAATTTGATGTTTGCCGAGTATTATATGGCCCTTTCGCTAGTGTATTTTATTTAACAGATTCAATATGCATTGGGCCACTGTTTACATATTTAAGATGAAAAAGAAAATTTAAAATATCCAACATAGCAAGTATTTTCCATGCTACATTTATATAAAGCATTCAGTTACTTAGATTCATCTAATGCTTTTATTTCCTTGAATTTATACAGCATCTTGGTCAAAGTTTCACTGTGGAGTTAGTTTTAACCAAATTGTCTATTCTTTTCTTTAAAAATGGCTTTATGAAAACATAATTATATATCTTACAATTCAAATATTTTAATTTTACAATTTACTGAGTTTTAGTGTATTCACAGAATTGTGCAACCACTATGACAATCAATTGTAGAACATTTCCATTATCCCATAAAGAAACACAATATAAATCAGAAGTCACTCCCACACCCCAGCCACCCCTCCAGCCTTAGACTAATGTACTTTCTGCCTCTGTTGATTAGCGTATTCTCAACACAGAAATGAAATCATATGATTATAGTCTTTTGTGATTGGCTTCTTTCATACTGATTTCAAGGTTCATCATGTTATAGCATTATTAGTACTGCATTTATTTTTACTGCTGAATAGTATTCTTGCCTGGGAAATCCAATGGACAGAAGAGCCCAGTGGTGCTACAGTCTATGGGGGTCACAAGAGTCAGATAGGACTTAGCAACTAAACCATCACCACCACTATTCCATTATATGGTTCTACCACATTTATTTACCTATTCAAGACTTGAATGTTTGGGTTGTTTCAACTTTTGGATTATTATGAATAATATTGCCATTTTAGAACTAATCTCTTCTTTTGACGTTAAAATTGAGCCAATCAACCTGGATTATGTAAATTTGAGTCACTCTCCTAGTAACTTCTTAACCTGCAAAATTTAAAAGTCTCCTTTAAATCTGGGTTTGAGGAATTAGATTGAAATGCTGTGTGATTCCTGCACTGTATAATAATCATTGTCCCTTGGGGGTATTTTAGTGTTTGAAGTTCAGAAGAGGCTGTGTTTCTACTCACAAAATGAAGATTTACCTTTCATGAGTATCTTTATAGTTAAGATAAATATGGGACTTTGGGGAGGATTTGATGCTCTTTATGAAAACAGAAAAAAAAAAAAACCTCTCCCAAACAGTAGTGAAAGCTTAACACCATATATAATATGGGCCATAATTTTTAGCGAAAACAGAAGGACAGGCAGTATTGATAAATCACATAAAATGTGGACACATTGCAGGCTAATGAGAGCAGGAGGGAGAATATTCTTTTTGTGGTATCATCAAAATATACCACATATATCATGCTAGAGCTGAGTTTGCTTTTTCCTTCCAAAATAATGCTGCTCTATTCCCTTTTCAACTGTTCATCTCACTGGCATCTCTAAGGCTTTCCCCAAACTAGATTTTATGTTGGAATGACCTTCCTCTATTCATCTCTCTTTTTCCTCCCTCTAACAAGTCTTCAAATTCGTATTTTCAGGAAATTTTGCTCGAGTAAGTAAAAGAACAATTGGTAACTTACCTAACTGCCTATTTCTTACCACACTAAACTCATCAACCCTTTACTTGTATTTCATATAGTTTATGAAATATCTGTAGACTCTCAGTCTATACCATGAAAAACAATCCGGTTCCATTTTCCATATAGTTACTAAATCACATGCTTGAAACTATAGATCATAAATTATAAATGTCAAAGTCATCAACTCATTTTCTGTTAAATGCTTTAAAATACATATAATTTAGGTATAAACAGAGAAAAGGGAACATTCACCAATAATGCTGAAAGAAAAATGAAATCTTGTTCAGTTGGGCCAAACATATGTACATAAACATATATACATATGAAATTTTATAAATTTTAATTTTAATATTAAAATTATATAATTATATTATAATTAAAATTATATAATTTTAATATTAAAAAAATCCACTTCAAATCTAATAGGGCATGGTGATGTCATTTAAAACAGAAGAAAATTAAATTTTGATGCTACTCCCTTCTATTGACAGAAACAGATATAATTGAACAGGTAAAAACCCATATATCTCTGAAAGGTTTTTTGATTTCTAATGGATATGGTCTAGGCAGCAGTTCCCAACATTTTTGGCACTAGGGACCAGTCTCGTGGAAAACAACATTTCCACAGACTGGGGTGGAGGGATTGTTTGGAGATGATTCAAATACATTGTATTTATTAAGCACTTTATTCCTATTATTATTACATCAGCTCCACCTCAGGCCATCAGTCATTAGATCTGGAGGTTGGGCAACCTACAGTGTTTTTCTTGTTCAGTTGCTAAGTCAGGTCTGACTCTAAGCCATGCTCCATGGACTGTAGCACACTGGGCTTCCCTGTCCTTCACTGTCTCCCTGAGTCTTCTCAAACTTCTGTCCATTGAGTCAGTGATGCCATCCAACCATCTCATCCTCTGTTGCTCTCTTCTCCTCTGCCCTCGATCTTTCCCAGCATTAAGGTCTTTTCCAGTGAGTTGGCTCTTCCAATGAGTCTAGAGTAGGTAATTTTTTTGTTTTTTATTTAAGCAGAGGCTAATGTTTATTAGAACATGGAGAATAGGCTTGGAACTAAGTAGAAAGTAGAGAACTAAACTGCTTCTACATTGAAGTGAAGAAATCCTGAGTTTCCAGAGGCAGGGGGAAGGAGCATAGGAAGACTCAACAGATAATTTTAGAAGTAAGATTAGCTTGACTTTGGGATGATGGAGGCCTCTTGGATTCTCACTTGCACTACTGGATGAAAAGTGACACCATTCATGAAAATGGGAATATGAAAGTAGAATTCAGTTTAGGACAAAAATCATGTGTTAAATCCTGGAACTGAGAGAAATCTGTGCTGACTAGGTTTGCATATGGAATACCTCAATGCCTGCTCAGTGGGAATTATCGATTGGAATAAAATAGAAGATGATCTTGGATTAACCCTTGAGGAATTCCATATTTACTAACTTGGCAAGAGGTGACTATCTAAAGAAAATGAAGTAAATACTTAACTCACTAAGAAGAATAAAACTTATTCTTAAAGCACTGACTGAATTGGCTGCTTTGTAAACCAGATTCTGGGAAGGAGAGGATGCCTGGTTCTCCTGGAGACTAAAGAAAGCTTGCAGTTGTAGGTTGTGACTCAGTAAAGCATTTCTTTCCACAAAAGAGCAGCCACCCTGCAGGTCCTTATGTTATTCATATCCCTTTTGGACAAATTTTGCTTGCCCACAACACAGTGAATTCTTCAAGGATGCCTCTTTTCTCCATTATTGCCTGTGGTTACTGTAGACTCTCTCTAAACCACATACTCTGATTTAATATTGCAATAAGCTTTTCTTTGAATGCATTTTCTCATGGCACAGTTTAAGGAGATGGGTAAGGGAATCAAGGAAAAGTTTTTATTAGACTTGAATCAGAGTTACTTGGGAAGTTCTTTGGGATGTTAAACACCTGCATCCTAAACAGAAAGTAGGCAGGGTATGAATTTGGACGTGGAGTAGCAGGCATGCTGAGAGAGCAACATAGATGGATATGATCCATGCTGCAAGAGGATTTCTTAATGGAAGAGTCTAGGCAGAAATCAGTGGTATCACTGATGGAGTCTCACTGAACATTCCAATACCAAGGGTACTGGTGTAGGTGCATTTCAGGACAACATTTTGGACATAGAGAGCTGACATCATAATTATGAAATAGGCCCACATAGATCAATAAAGTCATAGTACTCCATTAAACAGATATGACTTAGAGAAGAAAGGACACTCTTTGAGAAAAAGATATCTCCTTGGTAATAGACAGTGGATTCTTCATATAAAAAGAGTCACTCTCTTAACAGTCAGCTCCTTCCTATGGGTACCTTCAGTTCAGTTCAGTTCAATCATTCAGTCGTGTCTGACTCTTTGCAACCCAATGGACTGCAGCATGCCAGGCTTCCCTGTCCATCACTAACTCCTGGAGCTTACTCAAACTCATGTCCATTGAGTTGGTGACGCCATCCAACCATCTCCTTCTCTGTCACCACCTTCTCCTCCCACCTTCAATCTTTCCCAGCATCAGGGCCTTTTCAAATGAGTCAATTCTTCACATCAGGTGGCCAAAGTATTGGAGTTTCAGCTGTAGCATCAGTCTTTCCAGTGAATATTCAGGACTCATTTCCCTTAGGATGGATTGGTTTGATCACCTTGATAGGGACTATCAAGAGTCTTTTCCAACACCACAGTTCAAAAGCATCAATTCTTTGATGCTCAGGTCATGTTTTTCCATACATGGCTATTGGAAAAACCAAAGCTTTGATGAGAAGGACCTTTGTTGGCAAAGTAATGTCTCTGCTTTTTAATATGCTGTCTATATTTTTCATAGCTTTTCTTCCAAGGAGCAAGTGTCTTAATTTCATGGCTGCAGTCACCATCTGCAGTGATTTTGGAGCCCAAGAAAATAAAGTCTCACTGTTTCCATTCTTTTCGCATCTATTTTCCATGAAGTGATGGGACCATTTGCCTGATCTTAGTTTTCTGAATGTTGAGTTTTAAGCCAAGTTTTTCACTCTCCTCTTTCACTTTCATCAAGGGGATCTTTAATTCTTCTTCGCTTTCTGCTACAAGGGTGATGCCATCTGCATATCTGAGATTATTGATATTTTCCCCAGCAATCTTGATTCCAGCTTGTGCTTCATCCAGCCTGGCATTTCACATGATGTACTAATCATTTAAGTTAAATAAGCAGGGTGGCATTATACACCCTTGACATACTCCTTTCCTGATTTGGAACCAGTCTGTTGTTCCATGTCCAGTTCTAACTGTTGCTTCTTGAACTGCATACATATTTCTTAAGAGGCAGGTCAGGTGGTCTGGTATTCCCATCTCTTGAAGAATTTTCCATAGTTTTTTTGTGTTCCATACAGTCAAATACTTTGGCATAGTCGATAAAGCAGAAGTAGATGTTTTTCTGGAACTCTCTTGCTTTTTTTATGATCAAACAGATGTTGGCAGTTTGATCTCTGGTTCCTCTGCCTTTTTAAATCCAGCTTGAACATTTGAAAGTTCACAGTTCATGTATTGTTGAAGCCTGGCTTGAAGAATTTTGAGTATTACTTTACTAGCATGTGAGATGAGGGCAATTGTGCAGTAGTTTGAGCATTCTTTGGTGTTGCCTTTCTTGGGGATTGGAATGAAAACTGATTTTTTCCAGATCTGTGGCCATTGCTGAGTGTTCCAAAATTGCTGGCATATTGAGTGTAGCACTTTCACAGCATCACCTTTTAGGATTTGAAATAGCTTAACTGGAATTCCATCACCTCTACTAGCTTTGTTCATAGTGATGCTTCCTAAGGCACACTTAACTTCACATTCTAGGATGTCTGACTCTAGGTGAGTGATCACACCACTGTTGTTATCTGGGTCATGAAGATCTTTTTTGTATAGTTCTTCTGTATATTCTTTGGCATTGCCTTTCTTTGGGATTCGAATGAAAACTGACCTTTTCCAGTCCTGTGGCCACTGCTGAGTTTTCAAAATTTGCTGGCATATTGAGTGCAGCACTTTCACAGCATCATCTTTCAGGATTTGAAATAACTCAACTGGAATTCCATCACCTCCACTAGCTTTTTCATAGTGATGCTTTCTCAGGCCCACTTGACTTCATATTCCAGGATGTCAGGCTCTAGGTGAGTGATCACACCACTGTGATTATCTGGGTTGTAAAGATCTTTTTTGTACAGTTCTTCTGTGTATTCTTGTCGCCTCTTCTTAATGTCTTCTGCTTCTGTTAGGTCCATACCATTTCTGTCCTTTATCGAACATATCTTTGCATGAAATGTTCCCTTGGTATCTCTAATTTTCTTGAAGAGATCTCTAGTCTTTCCCATTCTGTTGTTTTCCTTCATTTCTTTGCATTGATCGCTGAGGAAGGCTTTCTTATCTCTCCTTGCTTTTCTTTGGAACTCTGCATTCAAATGAGAATATCTTTCTTTTTCTTCTTTGGCTTTAGCTTCTCTTGTTTTCTTTTCTTTCTTTTTTTTTTTTTTTTTAATTTTTCAGTGGGTTTTATCATACATTGATGTGAATCAGCCATAGAGTTACACGAATTCCCCATCCCGGTCTCCCATCCCACCTCCCTCTCCACCCGATTCCTCTGGATCTTCCCAGCCCAACAGGCCCGAGCACTTGACTCATGCCTCCCACCTGGGCTGGTGGTCTGTTTCACCACAGATAATATACATGCTGTTCTTTTGAAACATCCCACCCTCCCCTTCTCCCACAGAGTTCAAAAGTCTGTTCTGTACTTCTGCGTCTCTTCTTCTGCCCTGCATATAGGGCCATTGTTACCATCTTTCTAAATTCCGTATATATGTGTTAGTATACTGTAATGTTCTTTATCTTTCTGGCTCACCTCACTCTGTATAATGGGCTCCAGTTTCATCCATCTCATTAGAACTGATTCAAATGAATTCTTTTTAACGGCTGAGTAATATTCCATGGTGTATATGTACCACAGCTGGCCTCCTCAGACAACCATTTGGCCTTTGTGCATTTCTTTTTCTTGGGGATGGTCTTGATCACTGCTTCCTGTACAATGTCATGAACTCTGTCCATAGTTCTTCAGGCACTCTATGAGATCTAATCCCTTGAATTTACTTGTCACTTCCACTGTACCTTATCTTACATTTTAAACTACACTATAAGACAGAGATATCACAGATTGATATCACTGATATCACAGAAGATGACTGTTCTCCTCTCTTCATCAAGGTAGTCATGTTTCCCAGCTGAGATCTGTGTGAAGAAGGGAGGAGATGGCGGAGACCTAAGATAGATAGGCAGTTACCGCTACCATTACCTCAGCTGCCCATTCTTCAAAAGACTGATGTCAGCCTGTGAAAAATTGGGTAATAAGAAGAATTTTGAAAGAACTGTGCCAAAATGGCATAAATGCTGGACCGGTGAAATGCTAAATAGGAAAAGTCAATGGAGAGGAGATAGGTTTGCATCACCTTTTCTCCTCTTTCAGGCCGTGCATGGGAAACTGTGAGAGCAAGACGCTATCCAAAGAACCCTAGTCTAACAGTCATCTGTTTCCTCTTCTCTGCCCTATTTACCAACCCTGCCCTCAACACTCACACAAAACATCTTGGTCTGCATAGAGCTGCAAAGTGAATCCTTAGCAACCTCTGCACCTAGGCAGGCTCTAAACCTCAGAGAGCTAAACCCAAGAAATGGCCACTTTACTGGCTTAATGAATATACAGAACTCCCCCATCTCAGTTTTTTGCACTCTATGGAGCCAACTGAGTAATTTTTTTCTAAAACATCTTCTAGGATCTTTGTCTATCTAGTTCACAAGAATACAAATTGAAGTTGTCAGGCTACATTCAAAAATTATAACTATTATATAAGTATATACCTATCATGTATCTATCAATTATCTTTTATCTATCTATCATCATCATCTATCCATCTATCAATAGATCTATCTAGACTTCTTTCTTCCAATGTTAACGAAATTCTTAGAAGGCTCATCTGCAAAACAAAGGCAGCCAGCAATATTTTTCCTTCAGAAGCAAAAGACCTGAGCAATAACTGGCAGCTCAAGAATAATCATCCATTTATACTTTCAGAGATAATAAGAAAAGAGTAATAGGCAATTGCAGGGAAGGGTTTACCGGAAGGAGCAAATACTCTTCTCTCTCTGTCTCTCTCTTAATGCGCTGAACACAACCGGAAGTGGAGGTAGACAGTGAGCAGCTGGAGTGGGTACTTGCCCTGAAACCTTCTTGGCATTCAGAGCAATTTCATCATCCTTAAAGATGAGATGTTAGCATTACTGTTATTAGCACTGTGACTGAAAGACATAATGGTTACAGTATGAAATCAAGGGTGAGAGCATACAGAGAAGGCGGATGTGGGGTGCTCATTTCCTGGTAACCCTTAGACAAATGGGGACACTCTGCCCCCAGGCTTGCCACCCTGCTCCCCACATCCCAGTCCCCTAAAATAATAGAATCTGACTACATCTGCGAACACTGTGTTTGTATAATAGGATACTTACACGTTGTTCCTGTTAAATCAGGGGAAAAAGTTGCTTTTATATAAGTTGTCTTTGGCAAGCTCATCATTCCACAGACCAGTGTAAATTATCCTCTGAAATAGCTGCAGAAAGTCACAGTGATAAACAGACTGGGGCACTCGTGTCTGCGAAATCGAAATTGTTACTGCTGGGTGAATATTCTGTATTCTTTTCACATCATTCACCCGTCAAGTGCAGCACAGATATCTTTGTCAAGTCAAATGAAAATAAAATTTCTTATTTGATTGCATTTACCACATGCTACTGAATAGTGATTTACCTTCTTATTCCAGATGCTCTTTTCCCAGATTCACTCTGCTTCTTTTCAGAATGTCTGACTTCTAGCCACTTCACATTTCTACAGATGCTCAATCCTGATTTTAGTTCATCCTATCCCTTGTGGTTCAGACAGTAAAGAATCTGCCTGCAATCCAAGAGACTCAGGTTCAGTCCCTGGGTAAGAAGATCCCTTGGAGAAGGAAATGACAATCCACTCTAGTATTCTTGCCTAGAGAATTCCATGGACAGAATAGCCTGGTGGGCTACAGTCCAGGGGGTCTCAAAGAGTCAGACATGGCTGTGTGCCTACACTTCCATACTTGTTTATGCTTCATGCTACTTCATTAACTTCTTTTGGTATTTTCAGATAAATACTCAGAGCGAAAATCTATGTCTGCAAGTGATTCTATTCTCATGTTGCTTAAAAAAAAAAAAAAGTGTTCCCAGATTCTATGGCTGAACAAATAAAGTTATTGAGATATGAGTCTGAATCTGTGAGCCAGCCTACGCAAACTCAGAAAACGTCTTGGTCACTGAGTTCTGCCTCCTAGACTTCTGCATGTGTGTGTGGTTTCAGTAGCCACTGAGATACTGAGGGACTTCTTGCGTAACAATGCCTCTCTCTAGAGGCTCTCCAAGAACAGAGGGAGCTAGTCTTGTCTGGAAAAAAAAAAAAAAAAAAGACTACTCCTTTCAAGCTGGTAATTTACATAAAACCATTCATAGGAACCCACAACTGATAGCATTTTACCTTTTCTCTCCTTTTAAAATGAAAGTGCCCAATCTTATTTTGTCCTAAAGCTAAAAGGCAACACATGTTAATAGTTGCATTAAGGGAATTCCCTGTTGGTGTGGTTATGGCTCTGTGCTTCTACTGCAGTGGGCATGGGTTCCATCCGGCATAACTCATGAAAAATGAGGCATGGCCCCGAAATGAAAAATTGCATTAAAATAAGCCTAGATAAGCTTAGTATAAGTCCTTATTTTTTTCCCATTAGCTTGTGCAAGGTTCTTGTGTCTAGTAGGGTGTGAGGTGCATGGGCAATGAGTAATTTTAATACTTTACTAAGTGGCAGAAAGGGCTAACCTTTCTCTTTTTGTTGACCTGTCTAGACAGATCTAAATTAGTATCTTACTTTAAAAACCAAAATGCAGTGGATGCACAGATAAAATACCCAGAGACAGGATTGGGGGTGGGATAACTACCTTATTCTCGTCTCTTTTAGTGGTGAAAGAAATAATCTAGTTTGTACCGGGGGTTGCAGGCTCTAACAGACAGCTTTGCTATCTCTAGGGCAGCAATCTGCAAGAGGCCTGGTCTCCAGGCTGCCATTCTTCTGCTAAAGTAAAACGTGGTGGGAACTTATAGGTTAGATATATGTGAAACACAAACAAGAGGCAGGATGAGCAACTTTGCCTAGAACATGGGATAGGCTGAAGGACTTACTGAGGTTTTGCAGGTATGATGTGTAAACCTAAAATAATTCATTCAATTTTTTGGTATTGCTTTTTATCCAATAATAAACCAGTTTTGCTTCCTCAAGCTAAAAAATATGAATGAAAAAATAAATACTGAATTTCTGTTCCTCAAGAATATGAATCGATGGATAACTTACAGCGAGTGTGGACAAATGACACTCACCAAGGAGGCCGTCATGATGTCTTGGATCACTAGACACTAGAAGAAAAGATTGTGTAACATCACAGTCTTCAAAAGTTTGAGGTTACTTGAAAAGATTTTACCAAAAGATGGTAGTTTACTTCTTGCTGCCTGAGAAAGTATGCTTGCACATCATTTTGTGAAGCTTGATTTTTTATTTATACCAAATGATTGCTTTCTAATTTATCGTGACTCAATTTTTATTCTAAGTTTTTTTTGGTCTAAATATATATTATGAAGTTATTTAGTGTGGTAATTCTGCTAGCAGTAGTTGAATTTTTCAAGGTTAAATAATCCAAGTTTTATGTTAGTGTCATCATATGCTTATTTTGAAAATCAGTTTAATTCTAATAAGAACTGATTTTAAGAAAAGTTCAGTATTTTTGGCCTTCCCTGGTGGCTCAGAGGGTAAAGCGTCTGCCCACAATGCAGGAGACCCTAGGTTCAATCCCTGGGTTGGGAAGATCCCCTGGAGAAGGAATTGGCAACCCACTCCAGTACTCTTGCCTGAAAAATCCCACGGACAGAGAAGCCTGGGAGGCTACAGTTCTTGGGGTCGCAAAGAGTTCGACATGACTGAGTGACTTCACTTTCACTTTCAATATTTTCAATAAATTTTTGAAATTAAAAGAAATCTTTTGGAAGCTTATTTTTTTGAAGGTGAAAGATTTTTGGCTACTGTAGACAGTAGTGCAAGTGAAGTTTAGAAATGCATCACTGGAAAAAATTTTTGGAGTGATCATAAGAATATACATTTTGTTCTTTTCTAAATTTAGAACATAGTCATGGTAAAAATAGTACTCTCACTAAATTGAGAAAGTATGGAACTAAAATGTAATGGAAATGGGCTTATTCACACAGAAATAAATAATGTATCCAAATTGCATATTTGAAAATAAAATATTTGCTAACTACTCTGTAGTTTGACAGAGTAGTTAGCAATTATTATACACACATACAGATAGACTGCATTGCAATATTTTGTAATGCAATGGATTCTGAATGTGAAAAATGTATTAAGTAAAACTGTAATTCTTTGCTGCCCAGTATTAAGCAGATTATAGAAAAGTTTGAGGCTTTGAAAAATTACTTTGTATATCAACATAAGAATTACCCCCTTGCTTTGAAACTGTTATAAAGATGTGTGTGCATGTGTGCTCAGTCGCTTAGTCATGTCCAACTCTTTGTGACCTCATGGATTGTAGCCTGTGAGGCTTAGTCCATGGGATTGTCCAGACAAGAATAGTGGAGTGGGTTGCCATTGCTTTCTCCAGGGGATCTTCCTGACCTAGGGATTGTATTGAATCCACATCTCTTGCATTTCCTGCATTGCCAGGCAGTTTCTTTACCACTGTGCCACCCGGGAAGACCATAAAGGTATTATCTTTTTTTTTTTTGAAATATAGTTTATTTACAATATTATATTTGTTTTGGGTGTTCAATGTATTTGCTATTTTTATGGATTCAATATTTTTATAGGTTATACTCCATTTAAAGATATTATAAAATAATGCCTATATGCTCCTGTGTTGTACAATTTATCCTTGTAGTTTATTTATTTTATACAAAGAAGTTTGTATCTCTTAATCCCCTAGCATCATCTCGCCCTTCTGAGCCATTCTGACCCTCTTCGTTCTCATCACTGGTAGCCACTAGTTTGCCTTCTATATCTGTGAGTCTGTTTCTGTTTTGTTACACTCATTCCTTTTATTTTTTAGGTTCCACAAATAAATGATTAACATAGAGTATTTCTCTCTCTTTGTCTCATTTTACTGAGCACCCACATTTTATGGCTGAGTAATGTTTTGTTGTATATATACACCGTATCTTCTTAATCCATTAATCTATGAATGAACACTTAGGTTACATTCATATATTGGCTATTTTAAGAAATGCTGTAACAAAACAATACTATGTTTTGTCACTATATTTTATACTATATTTTGTTAATTGAACCTGGGGAATATCTTGAGTTTAGAAGTAATCTTTTGATTAAGCTTATATTTTTATTTAAATAAATTTTTACTTGAGGGTACTAAAATCACTTGAGTGATCTCTAATTTTTGCAGATTGCCCTCTAATTAGGGCAAACCATTGCAGACCATCATTAGTAGAAGCAACTTATTTAACAAGCTTTGGTTATAAAAGTTTTTTCAGAAGTAGGTACCCCAAGTGATATCTTCAAAAATATCTGCTGAAATATTTGCATACCTCAGTGCACAAAATATAATTTAGAATATCCTCCACTTTGAAGAATTTTTTTGAACTTATCAAGAACCTCAGCATCTGTAGGGAAAGTATTTACTCAATTAAAAATATGGTATATAGAGAAAAGCTAAAACTTTTAATAATATCTAATTTATTAAACAGAATAACAACTTTGAAAATAATCAAAATCATGCTTTTAAAAACTGCATTTAAAAGTGTATTTAAATGGATATGGTTAAGAATCTGATTAATGTGCATAACCCTGAAGCAAAAAAAAAATCATGTTTACTATGGAAAGCTCAAATAATAAATAGAAAATTTTTGCTTTGATGTACATGGATATACTTTAATTAAACAATAATTTTATTTAGATTTTTTTACATGGAAATATTTTTATAAGACCACCAATATAATAATGTGTCAGAAAATAAAATGATATATCTGTATTTCATTGTCCCTTTGCACATTTAAGTCTCATTTTAGATTACAATATATATTTCCCACTAACTAGCATTTTGGGCTTCCCAAGTGGCTCAGTGGTAAAAATTCACCTGCAATGCAGGAGATGCAGGTTGGATTCATGGGTCAGGAAGATTCCCTGGAGAAGGAAATGGCAACCCACTCCAGTATTCTTGCCTGAAAAATCCTGCAGACAGAGACGCCTGGCAGGCTATACAGTTCATGGGGTTTCAAAAAAGTCAGACATGACTTAGCGACTAAACAAGAATACCAATAATAGCATTTTACACACCTGCCATTTCTAAGAATGCTTCTATACTCCATTTTAATTAAAATTTGTTTAAAATTTCCCCTTTAGACAACACAGCCTGCCTATCTTTGGAATCTCTCTTTACGAACCCAGGCTGGAAATAAACCAAAGACTGTCTTTCTGAACAAGTACTTTAGAAATTATTAAGAGACAGAATGTCTCCTTTATGTAGATTTCTTAACTGGCATGAAAAAGTTAACTAGATTAAACTAGCCAGAATGTTTCATCTAGTTTATATTTTATATTAAAGGAAAGGTCCCAAATTGTCTAGCTCTGAGTCCTGGTTCCTTCACTGTCTGAATGTGTTGTAAAACTCTAAAAGTTCCTGCAGCCCAGAGGTGGCTCTGACCCATTGGTTCTTTGGAGTGGATCAGAAAGAAGTCAAGCCCAGCCTAGGCTCTGTTCAGTTCCAAAATATCTTTCATTTCCTTTGTAAATAACATTTATCAAATTGTTTAATATCTGGCCTACCATGACATCCTAAAACACTGAATAATAATAACCTTGTTGTTCAGAGAGAAAGAAAGAACTATATTTGAGAAGGCAGGCACATTCTGATTAAATGCATGCTGATAAAAATAGGAATAACAGTTACAGGATAGAGAAGAAGCCAGAGTGCATTGACAGAATATTGACAAGAAGAAGCTCATGTCTGGAATTATTCCTCATCTTTCCTGAATGCCAAGTAAATGTTTTCTTTGTTCTCAACTGCAATTTATACTCAGCCACAAAGGAAATATAAACGACATTGGAAAAAAATTTCTCAAAGCAGATAGCATAATATTTTTCTTTATTATGTAGATAGCAGCAAGATGAATAGGGATCATTTCACATAATGACCATGAACAAAAATGGACAATTCTATATTGATCAGAAAACAATAAAGTAGTTAAAAATAAATATTATGCAGCCTATTGATATGTCAGTTTCCTAAAGATCAGTTACAATGTTTCTTATGCAGAATATCTATTCAGATATAGCATAAAAAGAGCTGAAAGGCACAAGCAAAAATTTCACATCTTTGTAATAGTTGTCTTTGTGTTTTAAGACTCAGTACCAAAAGAATATCATAGAAATGACTATTGTCTTATTATTATCACTATTATTTGATTTATTTTTTTAATATAAAAAGAACAGATTAGATAGCAATTAAGGGAAGTTGAATGGATATGCAGAGTTTCCATCAATAGATACGTTGTCTAAATTTATGAAGAATCAACAACTTTATTATATTGATTTGATAGCATTTGTTGTCCTTTGGAAAGAAGTTGTCTTAGGAACATTTGATTCATTTTACAAATTCTGGAGATATTTCTGAGATAGTGGGTTAAAACTCTGCGAGGTCAAATTGAAAGAATAAAGTTAAAATATTATCATTATTATTAATATAATTTAGGGTATAGTTTCTTAGTAAATATATACAGATGTGGGACTGTTCTTAGAAAAACATACATCAAATAAGTTACCAACCTGATTTTGGTCACTGGTTGGAAGTGGACTCATCATAGATATGGCTATTAAAAGAACAGAAATTTTATGATGGTGACAAGTGTTATAAGGCACAACTTAATACTTGTTACAGGCTGACATATTGTCAGACCTCACAACATAGTTCTTTCATTGCTGAGCACTATCAAAATCTACCAGATCTATAATGATGCCCTACTACATGAAATGTGCTAGATATATTTTCAGATTTTTCATGGTAGGACAGACATATCATTTTGCCAGGAGCCTGTGTTCCTTTCACTCCATTTGGTCTCATCACAGCAAAGATTTGCAACAATGGGCCAACGTTACAGCTCACCTGCTTCTCAAGATTTTATTAAGCAGACAACAGATAGTATACTCCAGAAAGGGGAAGGCCATCAGACCTCCAAGGAAGGCCTCAACTCGGCTTGGCTTTTCTTTTTTATGTTCTCTGTCTCCTCCCTCCCTGGAGCCTGATTGGTTCTACCCTATGCAAAACAGGGCTCATGCCGGCCATTGGTCAGGAGTTCAGTTCAGTTCAGTTGCTCAGTCATGCCCGTCTCTTTGCCATCCCATGGACTGCAGCACATCAGGCCTCCTGGAGTCTACTCAAACTCATGTCAGTTGAGTCTGTGATGCCATCCAACCATCTCATTCTCTGTTGTCCTCTTCTCCTCCCACCTTCAATCTTTCCCAGCATCAAGGTCTTTTTAAATGAGTTAGCTCTTCACATCAGGTGGTCAAAGTATTGGAGTTTCAGCTTCAACATCAGTTCTTCCAATGAATATTCAGGCCTGATTTCCTTTAGGATGGACAGGTTGGATCTCCTTGCAGTCCAAGGGACTCTCAAGGGTCTTCTGCAACACCACAGTTCAAAAGCATCAATTCTTCTGTGCTCAGCTTTCTTTATAGTCCAACTTTCACATCCATACATGACTACAGGATAAACCATAGCCTTGACTAGATGGAACTTTGTTGACAAAGTGATGTCTCTGCTTTTTAATAAGCTATCTAGGTTGGTCATAACTTTCCTTCCAAAGAGTAAGCATCTTTTAATTTCATGGCCGCAGTAACCATCTGCAGTGACTTTGGAGCCCAATGAAATAAAGTCTGTGACTGTTTTCACTGTTTCCCCATCTATTTGCCATGAAGTGATGGGACCGGATGCCATGATCTTAGTTGAGTTCTGAATGTTGAGCTTTAAGCCAACTTTTTCACTCTCCTCTTTCACTTTCATTAAGAGGCTCTTTAGTTCTTCTTCACTTTCTGCCATAAGGGTGGTGTCATCTGCCTATCTGAGGTTATTGATGTTTCTCCCAGAAATCTTGATTCCAGCTTGTGCTTCGTCGAGCCCAGCATTTCTCATGATGTACTCTGCATGTAAGTTAAGTCAGCAGGGTGACAATATACAGCCTTGATGTACTCCTTTTCCTATTTGGAACCAGTCTGTTGTTCCATGTCTAGTTCTAACTGTTGCTTCCTGACCTGCATACAGGTTTCTCAAGAGGCAGGTCAGGTGGTCTGGTATTCCCATCTTTCAGAATTTTCCACAGTTTATTGTGATCCACAGTCAAAAGCTTTGGCATAGTCAATAGAGCAGAAACATATGTTTTTCTGGAAGTCTCTTGCTTTTTCGACGATCCACTGGATGTTGGCAATTTGATCTCTGGCTCCTCTGCCTTTTTCTAAAACCAGCCTGAACATCTGGAAGTTCACGGTTCAGGTATTGTTGAAGCCTGGCTTAGATAATTTTGAGCATTACTTGACTAGTGTGTGCAATGAGTCTAATTGTGCAGTAGTTTGAGCATTCTTTGGCAAGCCTTTCTTTGGATTGGAATGAAAAACTGACCTTTTCCAGTCCTCTGGCCCCTGCTGAGTTTTCCAAATTTGTTGGCATATTGAGTGCAGCACTTTCACAGCATCATCTTTCAGGATTTGAAATAACTCAACTGGAATTCCATCACCTCCACTACCTTTGTTTGTAGTGATCCTTCCTAAGGCCCACTTAACTTCACATTCCAGGATGTCTGGCTCTAGGTGAGTGATCACACCATCGTGATTATCTGGCTTATAAAGATTTTTTTTTTGTACAGTTCTTCTGTGTATTCTTGCCACCTCTTTTTAATATTTTCTGCTTCTGTTAGGTCCATACCATTTCTATCATTTATTGAGCCCATCTTTCCATGAAATGTTCCCTTGGTATCTCTAATTTTCTTGATGAGATCTCTAGTCTTTTCCATTCTATTGATCAGGAAGGGGGCATATTTTTGTCCCAACAGAAGTTCCCACTCCAGCCCTTGGATTCTTCCTTTTTTCTCTTTTTCACAGACTTTGTAACCACCATTTTGGACTCCCATTTTTTTTCTACTCTGACTGCCTAGCAGTTTTATTTCAAAAACATGGATTGTCTTTTTATTTGCTGACATGCAATGACTTTTATAAATTTGCATCCTATGAGGAGGTAATTAGGAACTGTTAGACTATGGGTGGAATGTGGTTCAGTCTAGTTCCTGGTCTTTGTAAGCACTCAGCACCTTGGACACCACCTTGTATAGCTCACATTACAGAATTGGATACAAATAGGGAGGTAATTCATCAAAAGGATCTTGGAGAAAAATGCACTAGTTCTGTAGTCTTTGCAGCTCCTGATAACTCAGAAACTTCTGAACAAGGGACATAGTGGATGCACTGTAATTCTCTAAAAACCCTACCAGTTCTATTTAAATGTAGCTCTTTGTAAGCTTGTAATCATAGATCTTAACAAGTTTTTTTTTACAAAATTTTGTGAAATTATGTACATTGCATCTAATAGATCAGAGGTTAAGTGTTCCTTTTTATTTGTGGTCTCATCAGAAACATGATAATCATCAAGGGGAAACTGAAGCGAGTTTAATAAAGGGACTATTGATATACAGGTTTAGGAAAAACGAGCATGATGTAGGACCCTTGGGTTAGTAACAGCAGGGAGCTACCACCTCCAGGCTACAAGGGAAAAAAAGAGGAGAAATTAATAGAAACTGGAAAGAATACCAGTAAGAAGAAAGTTTCTTCACAGCAGCTGTGGTCTTCAGTGAAGGGAGAATGTATTCTAAACTCCTAAACGTGAATGTAAGAATGATTAACAACTAAACAGAACACATAAAGAAAAAAAATTCTGCAAGCAACATAAAGAAATACACTAAAAGTAGTCATGATGTTGTAACCCCCACTCCCCATAGGACCACAAAGAAACTTAAGATTTGGGGATGCCAGATATCTTGAATGGAGTCATAAACAGGCTTGTCTAATCACTTGGTTAGAAAGGTTTGTGTGCTGTTGTGTGCTAAGTCACTTTCATTGTGTGTAACTCTTTGTAACACTATGGACTGTAGCCCATCAGGCTCCTTTGTCTATAGGATTTTCCAGGCATCACTTACTTAAATCTAACAACCACTATTTTAAAAGAATGATACAGGATGGTTTTCTTTGTATAAGTTTTACAAATTGAGTTCTTGCAGAAGGGGAGGAAAGATGGGACTAAGAAGGAGGAAGGGAGGTTGCAATCAATTCGAATTTATACCCCTACATAAAAAGAGAATACATATGTAGAATACATCTGGTCTGAGTAGATGACGAAGGGAAGAAAAAGAACTTTAAAAATCTCAGCCACTCAGTATCTTCTTTGCTACTAAGATGCCTCTGCCCTATGTAGGACTCTAAGCAACATATTTTAATATTTGTGCAGAGACAGAATGTGCTGCAAAAGCTATTGGTTACATCTCATTGAATTATTTCCAGGTTAGAGCATAATCAGAGTTTGCAGCTACACGGTCAATTTTATGTCACCAAAAATCTCTAATTTTACATTCCAGACATTTTGCTGCTATAAACTTTTTAAAGCTTCTCAGCTATAACCAAACCAAAACAAAACAAAACCAGAACAAAACAAAAAAACGTTGATTTGCAAGGCTCCATATGCATCACTGGGCTTCCCTGGTGGCTCAGTAAGTAAAGAGTCTGCCTGCAAACTGGAAGACCTGGTTCAATTCCTGGGTTGGGAAGATCCCCTGGAGGAGGACACGGCAACCCACTCCAGTATTCTTGCCTGGAGAACCCCCATGGACAGAGGAGCCTGGAGGCCTGCAGTCCCTGGGGGCAAAGAGTCGGATACAACTGAGCAAATAAGCACAGCGCAGCATATGCATCATTAATAGTTCATCCAGAAAGGGACCATCCCCAAATTGCTACAAAAACATAAAGCAAAAACCTTTGATAACTCAGGTGGAGTTCCACCAAGGCTCTGAGAACATGCATTTGTTAAATGTCTCTTCATGACCCAGGACCAAATATATTAGAGATGTATTCAATACTGTTTACTTCACATGTTTAAGAATCTGTCATCTGTATTCACAGGTATGTTGTTATTGTTCTCACTCCTATAAAGAAACTTATGAATCATAAATATTTTATGACTCTATTCTCAGAGGCTGAAAAAACCTCTCAGAATCCATTCATAATCCACCTAATATGTCTCGGTATTCTATTTTAGTTAAAAAATTTTATATGACAGTGAAACATCCACATGCTTTGTTTTCACAAGGCTACACACATTATTTGAAGAAAAACTGGCTAGATATTGCTATAGGTTTCAAAGACTGGCATCAAATAGTACATTCTTAAAAGCAACCGTCAAAAGTCAATCTCAGAATTTTTTCTCCACTATGAATGCGATTGCCGATTACTGGACACCATGTCTTTATACATTTTACCATAGTATGAAACAATAGGACCTCAGAGGACAGCAAGAGACCAATTAGCATTGAAAAATGCCCAGGGATTAAAAGCATATAAATATATACCTTTTCACCATCATTTATTACCTGCAATGTAATATTGAGTTTGAAGCAGATACTATTTGCAAATATTATCTCCAATCCTGATACATCCAGAGGGATATTACTTGCATTTAATTATTTACAAGGTCTAAACAATATTAGGTCCTTAGTACTGTTTTCTTTGAAATTTTAAATGTATAAAAAGGATTTCCTCTCATAAAAATAAGATATACATTTCTTCTTTTGTATTAGTAGAATATATATTCTTTTAAATTTAATGTTTTTGGGCTAAACTATTTAATAAACTGTAGAATAGTATTAGTACACATAATAGTTATTATTTTTGATCATAAAGGAAATGGAGTTTTGTGGTTCTCAGAAAGAGCCAATTGGAAATATTACAAATATATTTGATGGACTAAAAATTCAGTTGATATAATTTACTGAGGCTAAAAAAAGTCACTTGATAGATGATGACATAAAAACATAGCTTCATCTGACTCAGAACTTCATAAAATTATTTCTAATGGTATGATCCAACAATGAGAATTTAATGAATGAGTAGAGGCAGCTGAAAAAGTATATATTTCAACTGAACGAATTGAAGATATTCCAAAGACAGTGAGTAAATCAACTCTATTTATCTTAATAAATAAATCAGTGATATTTATTAAGTTTAATGGAAAACTGAGTTTTCCACTTTCTTTTACTTCAAGATAGACTATGAAGAAGCACCTCACATATTATCTAATATGTTTCTCCCTTTTATTGTTGCTGTTGTTCAGCCCCTCAGCTGTGTCCAAGTCTTTGTGACCTCATGGACTGCAGCACTCCAGGCTTCCCTGTCTTTCAGCATCTCTTGGAATCTGCTCAAACTCATGTCCATTGAGTCTTCCTTTTATTAAACCAGCATTATTAAGACATAATTTACGTATAGTAAATACACCCATTTAAAACGTATACTTTCAAGAGTTTTGGCAACCATTGTTAAAGATAAACCGTTTTTATTTTCACAGCAGAGAACTTCTTAAAGTCTGTTTGAAATCAATGGCAACACTTACTCCTGGCCTCAGGGAACAACTGTTCTGCTTTCTGCCACTGTAATTTTCTGTTCTAAACTTTCACACAAATGGCTCATGTAGTTATACTCTATTGTGTCTGACTCCTTTTTCTCAGTATAATGTTTTTGAGTTTATTCATGATGCACAATTAATTTTTTTATCATTGAATATTATTATATTTCTGAATATATTACTTTATTTATTCCTTTTCTCATTCATTATTTTCCCAGCACATTGTTTTGGAAGTATTATAGCTTTAGCTTTTATGCTTAGGACTATGTTCATTTAAAATAATTTTTTGTGCATAATATTATGTTAGGAATGTCATTCATTCTTTCCAAATCATATTAATTCATCCAGCATCATTTGTTAAAATGCTTTGCTTTTCTTTGGTGACTTACCTTAACATCTTTCTCAAAAATCAATTGACTGTGTACATGGCTATATTTGAAGACATTATATTCTGTTCCACTGACCATAAATTTATATTTCTCCCAACACTACACTGTTTTGATTACTGTAAGTCTTGAAATCAGATTATGTTGTCAAATTTTGTTGTTTTCCAAAGTCATTTTGGATATGTTATGTCATTTGAATTTTCACATAAATTTTAGAATCAGTTAATCAAGCTCTATAAAAAATAAGCTACTGGGATTTTAACTGAGATTGCCTTGAATCTGTCAATAAATTTGGGGAAGATACCTTTCTCTATTGAATTACTGGAGATGATTTCCTAGAACACATGGTTCACAGGATGTTAGTTTTAATCACTCAGTAATGTCTGACTCTTTGCAACCCCATGGACTGTAGCCAGTCAGGCTCCTCTGCCCATGGGATTCTCCAGGCAAGAATGCTGGAGTGGGTAGCCATTCCCTTCTCCAGGAGATCTTCCCAACCCAGGGATCAAACACAGGTCTCCTGAATTGCAGCCAAATTCTTACTGTCTGAGCTGCCAGGGAAGCCCCCTGGAGGATATTGAATACCATCAAATGTAAGAAATGATTATTTGTGGTTAACATCTGTACAGATTTATTTTCACATCCAAAAAACATCTTTATATGCATTATCTAATCTCTAGCCTGACTCTGTCAGGTAAGCATTATGTTATTATTCTCATCCTATGACAAAAGATTTGATGCTCAGGTGGATTAATTATCTTGCTGAATAGAATGAAATTAGGTTGTAATGAACAGTGATTTGAAAGTCTCCTGACTCGAAATCCATAGGTATTCCTCTGTGCACAGAATTAGCAAATGAATATTAAATTCTAGTAAGGTCTTATAAGAAATAATAATGATGTGCTGGAATTTTTTCATTCATTTTTAAATAGGACTATCTTCTCATGACTTTACAGCACACAGGACTTTGCGTTTTCCAAGAAAATTGTTTTGTTTCCTATGAGTTGATTGCCAACTGATCCATAAATTCCAAAACAAAACATGAAATTAAAGCACTCAAAATGACTGCCTGAAATTTACTTAATTTCCCTCACAGAATTAGAATGAAAACACTTGGTGATTTTACTTAGTCTAAGGGCTTTAGAAAAATTGACTTTTAATGCTGATGAAATAATGTTCTAACTGACAAACATTGGCAAGAAGGCAATATATCAATACTTTTGAAGAAGGCATTTTCATCTTCAGATTTAGTCATAAATCTTTGGAAAGGTGAAATTTAGTGTTTGTTTTGTGACTTTGCAATATGACATTAACCTTTGATGACTCCAAAAGCCAATGTCTTAGATGGGGATTCCTTTGGTTTAACAGGTCACAGTGGGATAGAAAGTCAACTGTAGAATGGATTAAACTGAGAAAAGCTCACATTAAAATTCTAAATTCCATTGAAAAAATAACAAAAATCTTAGAATGGTTCTCATTTCCAGGGAAATGCACCATATGTCCTCTGAAACACGGGCTGAACCAACTGCATTAAGAGAGCAATTAAAATGCTGCCCCACAGTGCTAGAATATCAGTTCACATATGGCATCATCACCTGTAACAATTTTTTACTTTACTTGGCTTCTTTCATAAAACCAGCTCTTTCTTTTTTAATTGCTTTGTTCAAAAATAAGATTCACTTACAATAATAAAAAACGGAATACTTTTAGAAAAGATATTTATTATGTTCAAGTTCAATGTTTTATTAACATGTAATCCCTGAAAATCTATTTTTTAATTGTATTGAAGATATTCAAGTGGTTGACAGAATGAAATGAATTATAGACAGAGGAATGCAGTAAGAGAATAAATAATTAGTGTCATCTCTATAGCATGTATGGTAATGAAGCAGTTTTTACACTGATGATCAGATGATGTATTTGTTTATAATTACCTGTGGATGTGCCATATAACAAACTCTATTCTTCATTATTGCTTGGATGTCTTTTGCATACTGTTGAGCTGAATTTTGAAGACCATATTGAAATTAGAGAGATAATAGAGCATGTTGGTTAACAATGTAAGTTATGAAATACTGTCTCTAAACACTAGCTCATTATCATCATCATCACGGTTATCACCTCCTTATGGATAATGTTCCTAAGAAACAAGTGTAGGTGTGAACATTATTCATCCTCCTCTTAAAACTTACAAGGAAGAACATTCATCAGTAAAATTATAAAATCAGAAGTTTTAAATTTTCTTCCTCAATCTTCAGCATTTATGTTAACACTGAACACTCTGAATCTTAATGTCTTTCAAAATTTAATAGGCATTAATTTCTATTCTTTAGTATCCAATAACTTGAATGAAACGTCCAAGAGATACCCAAGTTAATGCTTTATCTATAATCACATTCTAATTTTAACCTGTGACAATCTTTGTGTACTATTCTAATGATCTGTTATTATTAAAATAAATATTCTAAATTGATTAGCTTTCTAAAATTACTATGAATAAACTGCAACTCTTCATCTTATCTCAAAGCCTTGGAAACACTCAAATGCAAAATATCTATTTTCCTGCCCAAATCCTTTGTTTTCTTACATATAACTGTTATTGGTCACCCAGAAAAATGAGACATTTCAACAACAGAAAATGGCAGAAAATATCATTAAAGGCATATATATTGCACTTCAGTGGTGGTGCAGTGGATAGGAATCTGCCTGCCAATGCAAGAGGATACAGGTTTGATCCCTGGCCCGGGAAGATTCTACACACTGCGGAGCAGCTGAGCCATGTGCTACAACTACTGAAACGCGCATGCCTGGAGCTTGCACTCTGCAACAAGAGAGGCCAGTGTGCCTCAATGAAGAGCAGCCCCTGCTCGCCACAACTAGAGAAAGTCCATGCAAAGCAACAAAGATCCCAGTGTAGCCAAAAATACATTTTTAAAAGGCATATGTATACATATATATGTGTATGTATACATACAATCTTAAACGTTGGTCCATGCCACAGGCTACTTTCACAATTAGATGAAACCATAAACTCCTTTTTAGCAAAAGGCTCTAAATTTATCCATAATGTCAATATATAAGATTACAAAGGAAATAAAATATGTACACAATATAATTTTTAAAATATTCTATAAAATTTTAAGACATTACATATCTCCTTGCTAGCACATTAAATAAGATCCAGCAATAACTATTTAAAGTATTAATATATATAAATAATGTTATGAGATACAAGTAGTAACTATAATCTGATATAAAATTATCTGACTTCTACTGGTGTTGAATTCACAGGAACTGCTAATAATACTGTAATTTGTTACTTTCGTTTGTAACATAAACTCATGCTAAATTTCAGTGAAAAAAATACACAAATTTACAGACCCTGCATATGTATGTACATGTGTATGTACTTGTGTATTGTGTCTGTATACATTAGAAGGATAAAAAAGAAACTAATAAAAACTGGTCACCTAGTGTAAGAGTTAAAGCTAAAATTTTCAGGAAAAATATAGGAGGAAATCTTTGAGAACATAGGTTAGGGAAATACTAGGTTAGATATACCAAAAGCACTTTTTTTTTTTTTTTTAAAGAAAAAGATTGACAAATTGGACCTCATTAAAATGTAAGACTACTGAGCATCAAAAAAAAAAAAAAAAATTAAAAATAACATGCAGAAGACTGGGAGAAAATATTTGCAAAAGATATATCTATGAAGAACTTATATCTAAAGTATACAAAGAACATCTCAATAATAAGAAAATAACCCAATTAAAAAATGGACAGAAAGTTCTAACTTTCACCAAAGAAGATATGCAAATGAACATCAATCATGTGAAAAGGTCTTCGATATCATTCATCATCAGGGAAATGAAAATTAAAATGGGATACAGTTCCATACTCACTAGAAGGAACATAGTAATTTTAACAAATGTTGGGAAGGACATTCAGAAATGGGAATCCTCATACTTTGCAGATGGGGATGTAAGATGGTATAGTCACTTTACAAAACATTTTGGAAGTTCCTCAAAATATTAAACATGAACTCATCATATGACACAGCAGTTCCATTCTTAATTATCTACCCAAGAGAAATGAAAATATATATCCATGTAAAAACTTTGCATGGATGTTCACAGCATTATTATTCAAAATGACCAATGATTGGAGAGAATTTAAATGCCCATCAACTGGTGAATGCACAGGCAGAATGTGACGCACGCATATAGAGGAATCCTATTCAGTCCTCAAAGGGAAGGGAATACAAATGCATACTGTAACCTGGATAAACTTCAACAACATACTCGGTTAAAGTCAAGCATAAAAAAAAACACATATGACCCTATTTATAGAAGATATTTAGAAAAGTCAAGAATAGAAAGACAAAAAGTGAGATCTGTAATAGCCTGAGATGACCAAAATGTCAGGAGTGTGAGGATTCACAGAAAAGTGCATGCATGCTTGAAGGTCAGCCACTCAATCATGTCTGACTCTTTGTGACCCCAGGGACTGTAGCCTGCCAGGCTCCTCTGTCCATGGGACTGTCCAGGCAAGAATACTGGCGTGGGTTGCCATATCCCACTCCAGGGGATCTTCCAGACTCAGGGATCGAACCCGAGTCTCCTTCTCTCCTGCACTGGCACGTGGATGGTTTACCACTGTGCCACCTGGGAGGGATCGCATTGGGGCGACAAAATTTTCTAAAATTAATTATACTTATAGTTGCACTTCTTGGTATATTTAGTAAAAAAAATTATTGAACTGTATGTTTAAAATGATAAGTTATACGGTATGCAAAATTTGCAAAAAATGTCTTAAAGTTATTGAAAAGTCTATAGTGAACCACATATAGATGGTTGATGAGACAGGGAGAAAGGGTAGTGTTTAAGAAGATTTTTCTGTATATGCCTTTCTACGTAGTATTTACTTTTGAATCTTGTAAATTGCCTTATCTATTCAAATTAAAATTAACTTTAAAAATAAAAAAAATAGGTTGATCATGACCACTATATATGTTTCTTTTTGCAGAGTTGTCACATGTTGTATTCTCTCAGTCTGCTAGTCTCTACTTTTTTAAAAAAAATCTTTTTCCTCTTCATCTTCTGAGGGAGTTACAGATTTATGGACTTCTTTTTCATGACTCTGTCTAATAATATATATCTACTTTGTTATAATAACTTACAAAACTTTATTATATTTATAAGGAATTTGAGAAAGGGTGAGGGAATGCTATCATAATGACCTATTCATATATATTTCATGTCCTGTTGCATGTTCACAAACTCGTAAGGTTGGAAAGACAGTGGTTATTACCTTTTCTACCCAATTCATTTTCCCCCACCTTGTTAAAAGAGCCATGGCATTCAAGCTATAGAATTAGATGCTCCACTTGGACTAGTTCAGCCATATTCTTCACTTTATAAGGACATTTTATTTTACACAAGACATAAAATCCAAATTGAACTAGTATTTTTCCTAAACTTTTCAAAAAAAAGTGTTAATCCAATAATTGTGGTTGACACCTGAGTCTCTGTATTTAGTTCTGAAACTTTCCACAGTTTAAAAAGTGCTTAATAATGAAGGGAATGGTATTATTACTTCAGCAGGAAGAGCTCTCTGGTCCAAGGAAATGGGCTTATTACTTCTGGAAGGAGGAAAATGTTAGGTTAATGGCTTGTAACCATGATGTGTTCAATAGTCTGGCAGAGACTTTAAGTAAAGAAGAAGGGCCTGAGGACCATATACTTCCAAATGACTGTATCTACACTACAGAAGGACTCTTTTGTCTCTCATCATTGACCCTATGATTTCAGGTGACTCCTAGTCTACACTCTTAAGGGGTGGTTATTTTCAAAAATGGAATTGCACTTTTACAAAGTTATTTTATAAACACTTTGAGTTGTTTTTCATTTGATGTGAGCAGACACTGTCCACTACTACCCCTACCGTCACCACTGCTGCTTCCTAAATAAAAAGATATGTGTATATATATGTATATATATACACATGCACATATATACACATATTTATACATACACAATCAGCCCTCTGCAGGTTCCACACTGGGGATGCAACCAACAGCTGTTTGAAAATATTTAGGAAAAAAAGTTCCAGAAAGTTTCAAGAAGCAACTTAAATTTACTGTATACTGACGGCTATTTACATAGCATTTGCATTGCATTTACAGCTATTTACATAGCATTGACGTTGTATTAGGTGTTATAAGTAATCTAGACATGATTAACAGTATACAGCATGATGTGCATTGGTTATGTGCAAATACTGTGCTATTTTGTATACAGGACTCGAGCCTTCCTAGATTTTGTTATCCGCATGGTTCTGGGACTAATCCCCTGTGGATGTCAAGAGACTAGTGTACATACAAAAGTGACTTTTGCTTTTCAAAAGTTTTCTGCATACCACATTGCTTTTAGGAAAGACCTCCATTAGTACCTGTTTTCACAACAGAAAGAAATCCAAAGAGGATTTCCACTTTTACAAAAAAAGGTGAAAATCAAAAACAGTTTTTAGCATTTATTTTGCTAATGAGGAATAATTTTTAACAAGGTACAAATCTAAAACAAAAGTGATCTGTTTATCCAAACATAAATATCCAAATATAAATAGAAACATATATCAAAGCAAGAAAAATTAATTAAGGCTAAAGATATAATTATATTCATACAGTGTTCAAGTTTTCATGAACCTTTAGCAGACAATTTTACAAAATAACATGCAACCTAAAGGACATTGGGACAGTTTTCCCTATAAGTTATTATGTCTTATCTTGTGTTTTTCTGTATGTTAGTTTTGTTCCTGAAGAGAAATTGATGGAGAAATCTTTATCTTATGCATATTTCTCTATGGCATAAAATTTAAACTTATATCTATAATATTGAAAAATGTCACTGGATATAAAGAGTAAGTGTATATAGATGAGGTTAGCATTTCCAGTACACACATAACATCAGTGGTATGTTCTTCCTCACTGGTGTTCAAGGAGATGCAACTGATGTGTAGTTGCTATTAGAGTGAATACTTTCTGCAGGTAAACATGGTTTTTTCTGCTTTGTTCGTGTTTCATTTGTGGAATAAAGAAATAAAAACCTACTACTTAAGAAGAATATTTGGAATTAGCAGATACATAGTACTATATATAACATAATCAACAAGGATCTAGTGTGTGGTACAGGGCACATTTTCTCAGTCATGTCTGACTCTTTGTGACCCCAAGGACTATAGCCCACCAGGCTCTTCTGTCCATGGGATTTTTCAGGCAAGAATATGGGGGCTGCCATTTCCTACTCCAGGGATAAATTCCATGGCACAGGGAACTCTATTAAATAGTCTGTAACAACCTAAATGGGAAAAGAATTTGAAGAAGAATAGATGTATGTATATATATATATGCATCAATTTGCTGTACATTTGAAACACAACATTGTTAATCTACTGTACTCCAGTATAAAATAAAATTAAAAAAGAGACAACCAGAAACCAACAACAACAACAAAAAAAAAAAAAGCAAAAAAAAAAAAAGAGGAAAAGTCTTGCTTAAAAAAAAGAAAGAAAAGTAGGAAATTGCCTAGTGGTCCAGTGGTTAGGACTCCATGGAAGGTGTGGATTCAATCTGTGGTCAGGGAAATGAGATCCCAGAAGCTGTGTGGCATGGCCAAAAAAAGAAAAAAAAAAAAAAGGAATTAAAACAAAATAAAAATAATATGAGGACTATAGGAGAAAATGTTAATCAGAGGGGAAAGCCTAAACTCCAAATTGATCCTGGGGAGATGATGGTAAAAGAGTCTTACCTTCTCATCTTTGTTCCTTAGCAGGGGATAGACATTCATTTATCAAATGGCCATAGTATCAAAAGCACCTTTTTGAGATTCTCATTTTGTTTTATTTGACATTATAGTTAGGCTTCCCTGATGGCTTAGTGGATAAAGAATCCATCTGCAATGCGAGAGACACAGGAGACACAGGTTCAATCTGATCCCTGGGTCGGGAAGATCCCCTGGAGAAGGAAAAGGCTACCCACTCCAGTATTCTTGCCTAGAGAATCCCATGGACAGAAGAGCCTGACGGGCTACAGTCCATAGGGTCGCAAAAGTCAGACACAACTGAGCAAACACACGTTCGTCAATAATAATATGTGCCAGTCAAGAGCAAAACACTTTATACTTCTACAGTCTTTAAAATCCTTAAAATAATCCTGTAGAATACATATGATGTCTTATTTTACATTTTAGGAAATCCAAGTTCACAAAATGTAAGTCCCTTGAAGAAAGTCTCATAGTATAAATCAAGAAGTAAAACAGTGAATCTGGAATCTGAATTCATCGTTAAGCAACTCACATCTAGGTTCTGACCACCCTGTGGTGCCTGGGGCTCCCCGCCTTGGCAGGGCTACGTATTTTTTATCTGAATCCATTTCTTGACCTCCCTTCACCCCCAATCGTATAGAACAGAGATTGTTAATGAATATTTAATTGAGGAGAATCTGATGAGCATAGTGATGTTATAAACACAGCTGGAGAAAATGTCAGGAATCCTGGGTTCCAGTCATGCTCTGGCCTCAAGAAACGATATCACCTTGAATAATTGCAGCTCAGCATTGTGTGCTCCAGATCCTTAAAATATGAAAAGAGGACTATTGACTTGTGAAAATTACATGAGAAATTACATGGGATCTGAGATCTAAAGCACCATGAATAGGAGCCATTGGCAGCAGGGATAAAATCTATGATCCTGAAACTGGTCCTCATGTTATGTTTAGCCTGCCAATGCTGTTGTACCAGCAAACTTTCAAAACCTTGGTTTTAGGTTTATTTCCTACTTTGTTTTTCTATTTTCTTCTTGGAATGGTAGCAACAGGAAATTTTCTACGATTGTATAGAAAGAAAATTGAGTCTGGAACCTACACACAGAACTTAAAGATCATCCTACATATTTCTTATTCATAAATAGCCATAGACAAAGTAATCAGTGCTTTGGGTAAGTTCCTCAAAACATGCTAAGAAGCCAGAGCAGCTCAAAGAGTTTAAAACCTCATTTATGATTCATATTTTATCACCCATTGTTTCTTTACACAGCTACCACAGTATTTTTGTGTGACTTGACAAAACATTGTATTGATGCTAATTTTATACCACACAGTTTGCTCTGCCTTGAACATCCTTCCAGCAGCAGGTGGCTCTCTTGTGCTATCCTTTCTGTGAATCAGACTTCTGACTGCCTGGGATTCACCTACTGCTTGGTGGATGGCAATCCCCTCTAAGTTCCATGGGAGGAGAGGCCAGATAACTCAAGAAAATCCAGAAAATCACATTTCTTTCAAAGTGCTCTAAATGCTAATCTTGTGTTTCTTAATACATGCTGAGCCATAGAGTTTTTGCTCTATAAGGAAAACAACTTGCATGTTTTTTCCTCCAGATTCCCTGATTCAAAGTCTGTTATGAGCTGAATTTATAATTCTTGCAAGGATAAATAGCTAGAAAAGATTAGACAATTCACTAACATGCTCATCTATTTTAAACTTTTCTGCCCTCATATAATTGACAGTGATAAGCAAGATGAAAGGAGATGAATTATGCACCACACTGAAGTTTTACCAAATCAGGTGAATATTTTTCCTTTCTTAGATAAACTTTCATTTGGATTTATTAGATAAACTTTTTTCATGGTGATTGCTGCACATAGTTGGAAACCTCAGGCAGGCTATGTCAAGATTAAATGATTTTAGGTTTTATACTAAAAACTTTTTATATTGGAAAGTAGAAAACAGTTTTATTTTTCTCTACTCTGCAGGTTATTTTCAAAATATAGAATGCTGCATCTGCTTTTGCCACACTCCACCCTTCACTTTGGAAGGTGACATCATGAGCGAGGAGTGTTGGGGTTCCCTGTGTTTGGTTGCCTAAGTTTTCGGCCAGAAATTTTATTACCCTGTAAGGTGTAGAAAGTTGCTGCCAAGATAATTAAAACCAAAGCAAAACAGAGCAAGGTTAATTCAAACAAGTAAATAAATAACTACATCCAGTCATCAAGTCAGGAGTCCCAACGCTAAAGATATTTATTAGCTGTCAGAAACCAGACAGATAAAGATGAGTGAAGCACATTAGTGTCATGAAAGGCAAAGTGGGGAAATGGAAAAATGGAGACTTCTAGTCTGCCTGACATTGTTCATAGTAGAACACTTTAAATCACCATGCTAACTAAGTGACACTGAATGTGTGTTTAAAGCCCATGTAGTGAGGTTAGAAGAATCTGGACTCTGGTCTCTCCATTATTCTTTTTTTTTTTTCTGCAATCTATAGCACTGATAATGAAAGAAAGAGCCATGGCCAGTTGTGGGCTACACTTGTCACCAGCTACAGAAAATCTGGATGAATAAGATTCAGATAAAAAAGAGGATTATTTCAAAAGGGACACATTTTAGTAGAGATAACTTCCTAATCAGCATAGTTTGTTGCGCCTCTAGTTACTTCCAAACAAACTGGAGTCTTCTGTTTTGCATGAGAGAATAGATATTATTTATATGAATTGGCCTCTTTAACATGTATTCTAGTGTGTTTTACTTTTCCTTAGATGGTAGAAACACTGTTTACTAGAGTTCAGGGGAGTTCAGGCAAAGACTGCTACTTCTTTACATAAAAACAACATTTTTGAAATGCAAGGAAATAATGTTTAGACCAACTTTTATCTTGATGATAATCAGTCAGAATTTCAGTTAGGTAGATCACTAGTCCAAACTACGCTTCTAAAAAAATGACTAGAACACATGTTTCTTTTTGCTTATATTATTGCCAGCTTCTCAGTTGTGGGCAAAATATAAAGCATCTGCTATATTTCTCCCTACTTTGCCACTTTCCAAGCCAATAGCTCTGAGCAAGAATAACTAAACAGGTTTACCCAGTTGGAAAACCATCAAATTCCACAAAATAGAATTAATATTGGTAACTAGCACACAGCCAAAGCAGTACTTCTAGTAGCAAAAACACAGTTTGACTCTCTGTGGCAGCAGGTGCCACTCGACATGGTATTTTCAAATATAGAGATTTCCTATCAAGGCAGAGTGTGTGACCTCTAGAAACAGATAAGCTGATTCGAGACCCTGTCATTTGAGCTTCATGTATGAGATCAAACGTCCTGTCAGCACTCACTGGCAGATAATATTTGATAATAACTCCTCAGACTCAGACCTTTTGTAAGCTTACACACAGTTAGAAGTGTTAGTCACTCAGTCATGTCTGACTCTTCGCAACCCCATGAACTGTAGCCCACCAGGCTCTTCTGCCCATGGAATTCTCCAGCCAAGAATACTGGAGTGGGTTGCCATTCCCTTCTTCAGGGAATCTTCCTGACCTGGGGATCAAACCCAGGTCTCCTGCATCGGAGGAAGATTCTTTATACTCTGAACTACAAGGGAAGCCTACACATAGAATTCTTCAAATACAATGATGTCATCATGTGCTTGGAATTTTCCAAATTCAATGACCCATCCCAATCTCATTCACATTCAGGTATGTATGTATCACCAGGATTCTGCCCCATGATCAGACACACTCTGAATCAGAAATCAGTAAAAGAGAGTGGCAATTCAGAGCAATTAATGCAATGAGTCCACTTTACATGGTCCACTATTGACTTAAATAACTTTTTACACCTGGAAGTCTTATCATTGTATGTTTGCATTATTATTCTATCTATTCCTTCAAGTAATTTTGAACATTTGTAATGGGTATGTTGAGATGACAACAAAAATTCATCCTTAGAAGGATTGTCATTTCTGGCCTGTGGAAAGGTCTCAACAATTGTTCACTATGAATTAAATAGATTTGAGGTAGACACCAATAAGTAAAAGAAAACATGGTAAAAGTAGCAATTGTATAATAAAAATCATGCTCTCAGTATACTGATGGAGAAGGAAATGGCAACACACTTCAGTATTCTTGCCTCTAAAATTCCTTGCACAGAGGAGCCTGGCAGGCTGCAGTCCAAGAGATCATAAAGAGTTGGACATGACTAAGCATGAATGTATGCAGTATACTGAGGAGGAAATCTTTTACTAGAAAATAATAGAAAGTTTTTCAAAGGAACTGATATTTGGAAATCTACAAACTCCCTGATCAATGAGAACAAAATAAGAAATTTTATGTGCCTTAGCATCAGAGCCGGTGCACTGGTTAATTTGTTTCACATTGTATATGTTCTTTTTTGTTTTATTTTTTTTTAACTGAAAACCATTTTTTCCCAAGTGTTAATTTTAAAAAATTGAAGTATAGTTGATTTACAATGTTTTGTTAGTTTCAGGTATAAAACAGTAATTCAGTTATACATATATGTACATATACATGTATATATATTCTGTTTCAGATTATTTTCCTTTATAGGTTATTACAAAATATTGAATATAGTTCCCTTTGCTATACAATAAGCCCTTGTTGGTTATCTGTTTTATATATAGCAGTGCGTGCATGCTAATTAGCTTCAGTCATATCTGACTCCTCTTTGCAACCCTATGGACTGTAGCCTGCAAGGCTCCTCTGTCCATGGGGATATTCCCCAGGCGAGAATACTAGAGTGGGTTGCCATTTCCTTCTCCAGGGTATCTTCCTGACTCAGAGATCAAATCTGCATCCCTTATGTCTCCTGCATTGGCATGTGGGTTCTTTACCACTAGCATCACCTGGGAAGGCCATATATAGTAGTGTGTGTATGTTAATCCCAAACTCCTAATATATCCCTCATCTCCCCTTAGTCTTTGGTAACCATACGTTTGCTTTCTATATATGTGAGTCTATTTCTGTTTTGTATATAAGCTCATTTGTATCATTTATTTTTAGAGTTCACACATAAGAGATATTATATGAAATTTGTCTTTGGATTGCTTCACTTAGTATGATAATCTCTAAGTTCATCCATGTTGCTGCAAATGGCAAAATTTCATTCTTTTTTTTTATGGCTGGGTGTTATTCTATTATATATATGGGATTCCCTCATAGCTCAGTCAGTGAAGAATCTGCCTGCAATGCAGGAGACCTGGATTCAATTCCTGGATCACGAAGATCCCCTGGAGAAGGAAATGGCAACCCACTCCAGCACTCTTGCCTAGAGAATACCATGGGCAGAGGAGCCTGTGTATATAGACGTATATATATATATATATATATACGTATATATACACACACACACACACATCTTCTTTATCCACTCAACTGTTGATGGACATTTAGTTTGATTCTGTATCTTGGCTGTTGTAAATAAAACTTCTATATCCATTGGGATGTTTGTATCTTTTCGAATTATTGGGGATATATGTATATATATATATATATATATATATATATATATATATATATATATATATATATATATATTTTTTTTTTTTTTTTTTTATATATACCTAGGAGTGGAATTGCTGGGTGATATGGTAATTCTATTTTTACTTTTCTGAGAATTCTTTGTACTGTTTTCCACAGTGGCTTCACCAACTTACATTCCCATCAACAGTTGTAGGAGGATTGCCCTTTTTCCACGTCCTCACCAACATTTGTTATTTATGTTCTTTTGATGATAGCCATTCTAACAGGTATGAGGTGGTATCTCATTTTGATTTGCATTTCCCTGATGATTGGTGATGCTGAGCATCTTTTCGTGTGCCTTCTGGCCATCTGCATATCCGCTTTGAGAAAATAGTCTATTCAGTTCTTCTCCATATTTTTTAAACTGTGTTTTTGATGTTAAGTTGTATAAGCTGTTTATAAATAAGAAGTGAATATTCCTTCTCCCTGCTCTTTATAAAAACTTATTTTTCCTGAAAGAATATAAAGCAGATCCAAAATACCAATAAGGGAGCCATATAAAATTATTTTTCAAGTCCCCTGAAATGCCACTGCTTAATCAGTCTGTGTTTTCCTATTTTGGAAAATAAGTTATTGGCAAACAGAGACCATACATACTTCTGTTTCTTACTTATCAGGATGCAAGAAGGTGTGTAACAGTTTGGATGAGTTATTTTAGAAGAGATATGTTTTTTCTAAATGAGATTTGGATAACAGCCTATGTCTAATCCCTCTGTGACTAAAGATGCAAAGAATTGTCAGAACAGTTTGGTTCATCAAGCTATAAAGTGCAAATATATTATGACACTCTCATAGCACATGTGAAACCAACAGAAATAAACTTTTGATCCTTAGGAATCCTTCAAACAGGATCTGTTTCTAAGAGGCAAAGGGACAGTTTTCTGAACTGGATATATATAATATAGTCAGGGTGAATTAAAGGCAAAATGATTTGATGACCAATACTAGTGATTCACTAATTAGATTTTGGTAGTTTCATGGCTTGAGTATTACATTTGCAATTAAATCTACTCATAAACAGAGAGCTAGTTTCACTCTTATAAGGTTAAATATTGACGCTTGTTTAGTGAAAAAGATGATTCTTAAGACCTGCATTCATGTTAACTTTGATATACCCAATTATTATAATGCATATAATAAAATATCTTGATTTGTTCTTTATAATTAAAGAAATCATACACCATGACCAAGTGGGCTTTATCCCAGGAATGCAAGGATTCTTTAATATCCGCAAATCGATCAACATAATACACCACATTAACAAATTGGAAGATAAAAACCATATGATTATCTCAATAGATGCAGAGAAAGCCTTTGACAAAATTCAACACTCATTTATGATTAAAACTCTCCAGAAAGCAGGAATAGAAGGAACATACCTCAACATAATAAAAGCTATATATGACAAACCTACAGCAAGCATCACCCTCAATGGTGAAAAATTGAAAGCATTTCCCCTGAAATCAGGAACAAGACAAGGATGCACACTCTCACCACTACTATTCAACATAGTGTTGGAAGTTTTGGCCACAGCAATCAGAGCAGAAAAAGACGTAAAAGGAATCCAGATAGGAAAAGAAGAAGTGAAACTCTCGCTGTTTGCAGATGACATGATCCTCTACATAGAAAACCCTAAAGACTCTTCCAGAAAATTACTAGAGCTAATCAATGAATATAGTAAAGTTGCAGGATATAAAATTAACACACAGAAATCCCTTGCATTCCTATATACTAACAATGAAAAAACAGAAAGAGAAATTAAGGAAACAATACCATTCACCATTGCACAAAAAGAATAAAATACTTAGGAGTTTATCTACCTAAAGAAACAAAAGACCTATATACAGAAAACTATAAAACATTGATGAAAGAAATCAAAGAGGACACAAACAGTTGGAGAAACATACCGTGTTCATGGATTGGAAGAATCAATATTGTCAAAATGGCTATTCTACCCAAAGCAATCTATAGATTCAATGCAATCCCTATCAAGCTACCAACGGTATTTTTCACAGAACTAGAACAAATAATTTCACAATTTGTATGGAAATACAAAAAACCTCGAATAGCCAAAGTAATCTTGAGAAAGAAGAATGGAACTGGAGGAATCAACCTGCCTGACTTCAGACTCTACTACAGAGCCACAGTCATCAAGACAGTATGGTACTGGCACAAAGACAGAAATATAGATCAATGGAACAGAATAGAAAGCCCAGAGATAAATCCACGAACCTATGGACACCTTATCTTTGACAAAGGAGGCAAGGATATACAATGGAAAAAAGACAATCTTTTTAACAAGTGGTGCTGGGAAAACTGGTCAGCCACTTGTAAAAGAATGAAACTAGAACACTTTCTAACACCATACACAAAAATAAACTCAAAATGGATTAAAGATCTAAATGTAATACCAGAAACTCTAAAACTCCTAGAGGAGAACATAGGCAAAACACTCTCTGACATAAATCACAGCAAGATCTTCTATGACCCACCTCCCAGAATATTGGAAATAAAAGCAAAAATAAACAAATGGGACCTAATGAAAATTAAAAGCTTTTGCACAACAAAGGAAACTATACGTAAGGTGAAAAGACAGCCCTCAGATTGGGAGAAAATAATAGCAAATGAGGAAACAGACAAAGGATTAATCTCAAAAATATACAAGCAACTCCTGAAGCTCAATTCCAGAAAAATAAATGACCCAATCAAACTATGGGCCAAAGAACTAAACAGACATTTCTCCAAAGAAGACATACAGATGGCTAACAAACACAGGAAAAGATGCTCAACATCACTCATTATCAGAGAAATGCAAATCAAAACCACAATGAGGTACCATTACACACCAGTCAGGATGGCTGCTATCCAAAAGTCTACAAGCAATAAATGCTGGAGAGGGTGTGGAGAAAAGGGAACCCTCTTACACTGTTGGTGGGAATGCAAACTAGTACAGCCACTATGGAAAACAGTGTGGAGATTTCTTAAAAAACTGGAAATAGAACTACCATATGACCCAGCAATACCACTTCTGGGCATACACACTGAGGAATCCAGATCTGAAAGAGACACGTGCACCCCAATGTTCATCACAGCACTGTTTATAATAGCTAGGACATGGAAGCAACCTAGATGCCCATCAGCAGATGAATGGATAAGGAAGCTGTGGTACATTTACACCATGGAATATTACTCAGCCATTAAAAAGAATTCATTTGAATCAGTTCTAATGAGATGGATGAAACTGGAGCCCATTATACAGAGTGAGGTGAGCCAGAAAGATAAAGAACATTACAGTATACTAACGCATATATGCGGAATTTAGAGAGATGGTAACAATGGCCCTATATGCAGGGCAGAAGAAGAGACGCAGAAGTACGGAACAGACTTTTGAACTCTGTGGGAGAAGGGGAGGGTGGGATGTTTCGAAAAAACAGCATGTATATTATCTGTGGTGAAACAGACCACCAGCCCAGGTGGGAGGCATGAGTCAAGTGTCGGGCCTGTTGGGCTGGGGGGATCCAGAGGAATCGGGTGGAGAGGGAGGTGGGATGGGAGACCGGGATGGGGAATTCGTGTAGCTCTATGGCTGATTCATATCAATGTATGACAAAACCTACTGAAAAATAAAAAAATAAATTTAAATAAATAAATAAATAAATAAAACTGAAAAAAAAAAAATAAAGAAAAGATGAGGCATTTGACCTCAACACTAAACCATTCATTATGGTTAATAAAGTATAAAATATCACAGTTTACTTATTTTGTCCAGCCTTCATTGTTCTCAAAAAATGAGTATGTTAACAATGGCAAGCATTCCTTCAACATATCTGTTAAATGCTAACAGATACCCAAAAAATCTGTATTAAAAAAACAATAGCTAAATAGAGTACAAAATGTAGTTCACCTTTAAGAAAAATAAGATAAGTGTTTTGGGTCAATCCCAGCATACAGAGTCATGCTATCAGCTAAAGATGCAGGACACCCTCCTGCATCCGTACTAATTGTAGGAGCCCCCACAGACATCTCCACTTTCAGAGCCAAAGTTGTCACTGAATTGGCCTCTGTGGTCTTAAGATTGCAAGATGCAACTCGGCAACAACCATTAGGGAACCTTGAAAAGAAAGGTTTTAACACTCACAAGTTCTAGAGAATTCATGCCAAATCTGGGGGCACAGAGCAAGGTCCATGTAGACAGAGAGAGAGCAGGTAGACCTGGGGTTCTCCCTTTATTGGGGTCCAGGGTATAGTACCTAGGGTTTTGTGGGTTCACTCTTTATTGGTGAAATTAAAACATAAGAGCAGGAGTTAAAGTATGCGAGGACAAAAAGTAGTCAGTCACCTGGTAAATTATCTAGGTCAGTCAGAGCTTTCTAAACAAAAGGGATCTTCAGTAATGAGGTGGCCTGGCTCTTTATCTGGTTGCATAGCTGGCAAAGTGTTCCTTCCAGATGGGTGTCTTTGAAGAGGATGCCTCAGAATCAAAAGCTTAATGTCAGGCACTTAGGTTACAATAAAAAATACCAATAGTCAGGTACATATGCTTTAATAAGTGCAAAATATCAAAGTTAAGGAATTTTCTTACATGAGGTGGTATTCTCATCACTAATGCTTTAATAGCAGAAAAGATTTAGTGACATATCAGTAGGTACTGCTTGTTTAGACCAAAATGGAAGAGTAAAATGTCTGTTTTTGAATTTTTCAGATTTATTTCAGAAAAGTAATTTTTTTCTATTCCTTTTACTAAGTTCATGTTTGCTTTGGTATAAAATATTACATTTGTAATTTTCTGTATTTTATATTAATTTGTATTTTATACAAAGTTTCACATGAATTTGGTTCAGGAGATGAGCTAGCTTTATTTTGTAGCCTGATTATCTTTTCCAAATTGTGGCATAGTCGTTGGTGATTCCAGATACCCTAGTTCCAGAACATGGAATTGAAGTGTTTGTTCTTAAATGTTTCATGAAGTATCATCAAAATGACTAAGGCAAATATGGAACCACTTACCTGATCTATTAAAAAAGTCTGACATCATTTTTCCCTCTCATTAATGTATTAAATATGTATGGTCTCATTAACACGATTGCTGCTACCCTTCCCAGGACTCAAGATTTTCCTCCTAATGTATTAAAGGGAAAAAGTAATTCCTTCTTTAAAATGTGGTTAACTATATACAGAAGCTATAGTAAAAAACACGTTAATGTTTCTTATGTGCGGAAACTGTTTTAAATATTTATGATACAGACAGCAGAAGATCTCAATCTTTGAACAGATTCCATATCAGCTTGTGTATGTAGAGAGACAAGTAATACATGCAGTAGCAAGTGTATGTTATAGTAAATTGGAGAGTACTAAAGAATAATGAAAAAGAACAGGATAAAGGTGATTGGATACACATGGTGAGTATCGAGAGGTGCAAGCTGAAATTTTACAACCGGGTAGTCAGGTTAGGTATTAACAAAAGCTTGACGCCCAAAGTAAGACAGGCAGGAAGTAAAGGAGTTAGTTGTGTGAAATTTGAGGGAATAATTTCCCAGACAGGTTCACTAGCTAGGACAAGACTGTATGGTAGGAAAGTGCCTGATCAAGATAGTGTATACCAGGAAATAATATATTAGCATTTCCTGCAGAAATGAGTATAAAGAGATACATGTGATCTAGACACTGCTTCAATAAGTTCACTTTATTTAAAGAATCATCTTTGGCCACTGCTAAGCCTGTTACAGTTTGGTATATCAATATCCAATATTAAACATACTATGCACACACATATACATACACTATAGTTGGTGTTACAGAAATTATATCTATTTCTGAAATACCTGACTACACAGATAACTCTTTAGGTGGGACATAATCTTTCAGCAGCTATTTGCAACTTTTTCAGTGTAAGACTCCTAGGACTATGGCACTTTCAGTGATTTAATTCTGCCATCATTTACTGGATCTGACAGAAGTGATGGGACCATTTTATAGAATAAAAATGGGTCATTTTGGCGTTACTGGACTCACTGGAGCTGTAACACAATACACCTTTTAAACAGAGGGGAAAAAAAGATAAGGATGTGGGGATTGTGTTATACTATCCTTTGTTCTTCCTTTTCAATCTTTAGCTTTCATGATGCATTTTGTCATTTTCCCCAGAGCTCTTTTAGTGTCATTCTCAATAAAGATTATCAAAGCGGAATGCTATATCTGGATTCATTGTTATGCTAACCAGTGCACAAGATTTTTTTCATAGTGTTCCTCTCTTTTATTTTAAAAAAAATCAAGATAATTGAAAAGCATAAAACCTTTGCTCCTAAGTCATCTTTTCCTGTGCAGATTGACTGATTAAAATATTCATCTCAGCATCACTACTACTGAATGGCACCAATTTATAAAATTGTTTTTATCATAGTCAATTTCTTCATTAGCAGAACCTGTGGAGGGCTGTGGGATTTTGTGTATGCTATTAGTGATAACACATCTACATTTCATTGATTTTAAAACTATACTGAATGGATGACAATTTATTTTTCCATTGCACTCCCTCCTCAAGGACAACTTCCCCTTTCCTGTTACAGTAGAAAATGAATTCTTAGCCTGGATTTAATGAGTAGAGTGCATGAGTCTCAAAGTTTCAAAAATCCCCTGAAACTGTGAAATGTTGGGAATTGACATTTGATTTTCTCTTCTCTCTCTCTTTTTTTCTTTCACAGGTTTCTTCAGAGTCCGTAGATTCTAAAAGGATACTGGCATCCCAGGGAAATTCCAGTATAATGTAGGAACTGGTGTCACAGACTACAAATAGCAATGCATCTGTAAGCACCAGTTTCCCTTTGTAAGGTACCCTAGTACATCTTTCCTATTGCCTTCACTCACCTTTGAATAGCAAATGAGAATATCTCTTGGAATACATCTCCTAATACTTTTAGTGCTATGCTTCTTGCAGAAAGAGAAGCAGAAGCAAGTTTTTTATGTGCAGAAGACGTAAGTCTAGGAAAGAAGACAAAGGTCCATGTGGGCATTTAGGGGTGTTTTCACAATGCAGTGTCCCTAGTAGCCTCTAGTCCTGTCTTTGCTGTTGTGGTTGTTGTTGTTGTTGAGTCGCTAAGTTGTATCTGACTTTTGCAATCCCATGACCCATAGATTGCCAGGCTCCTCTGTCTATGGATTTTCCAGGCAAGAACACTGGAGTGGGTTGCCATTTCCTCCTTCAGGGGATCTTCCCAACCCAGGGATGGAATCTGCATCTCCTGCCTTAGCAGGCAGATTCTTTACCACGAGTCACCTGGGAAACCCCTAGCTCCCACTAAGTTGCCCCAGTGAAGATACAATACTGTAGAATGCAACGTTGCTCTTTTTATAAAGGAAAATACCTATACGACTGTAAACACATTGTCGCTTGTAACTTTACATCTACTGATTTCCCTTGATCACCTATTTACAATGAGATACCAGCCCTGAATGGGCAATTAAATAAACAGTGAATATTTAAGACTGATTGTTGAATATGGCAGTCTTGTATTGATATGAGTAAGACATAAAGTGAGGATGGGAGAGGGACAGTTGTAGACAAATGGTAAGAAATAGAAGTCTCAGTCCTCAAGAAAAATCAAAGAAGAGGAGAGAGATGGGTGTGGTTTTTCTCCACCATTTTTCCAAGACTTATTTAACCATAATGAGGCTACAACCATAGAGACATATTGCACTGTACCATTTCCCCATCAACAGACAAAGAATTTAAATTACATGAATCACTAAGGCGGTCATTTTGTATCTTCCTTGGTTATCCAGGAATTCTTTCTGAAACACAGCCACATGTTGTGTCCAGGGAAATGCTTCTGAAGTATCTGAGTTGAAGGATGAACTTTTTTTTTTTCAATCTTTCATGGATGAATACTTTTGTAAAACACAATAAAAACGAATTAGGAGAAAAAATGAAATAAAGAGACACAAAATTCAATTTCCACTTTGTTATCAGTAGATTCAACAGGCATAAAATGACTCTGTTCAATTGCTATGCAATTTCCAAATGATTACACTCAAATCTTGCACATCACTGCAAACTGGTGACAAACATTTTGCAGACCATCACCAGTTGGTGTACTTCTCTTAAGCGGCATTGCTTTAAAGCGTAGGTAGAGCAGTGTACAGAGATAAAGCAAAAAGGTGGACTTCTGGACCTTTATAACCTATAGAGGGACTCTGCCCTGTAACTCTTTCTCCTGTAAGAATTCTGCTTAAGATGGGTTGGAAGTATGCTTCACCTGCTTACAAACAAAATCAGCGCCAGTTCACATACTGCTAGAAACTTTAATCCTGTGGTTCTCAAAGAAGTCTCAGACTTAAAAATATTCTGCTAATTTTCTGGACTCTTTCTGCTTGTAAAATTGTCTTCCTCTGCTTATTTCATTTAATGATGCCTTTTATTTCTCTTTTGTACAACAGATAGGACTTTATTGATTTTTAAACTATATGTGTGTACTTAAGGTTATATTTTCAATGAATTTTTTCAAGATATTAAAGGGGACAATTTCAATTAATTTTTAAATGGTCTATTGGATAGATGGGATTGAAAACACTTTATATAATCCTGTGTTGTGCACCAATCATATATATTATATATGTATATATATATGTATGTATGTATATTATATATATTATATATATTATTTACTTCCTTTAATATACAATACATACATATATATTTAATTACTTTAGGGGATAATCTGCATTTTGTGTTCTAGACATCTGAGTATTCTTTAAGAGAAATATGCACATCTTATATAGACTTTTTCTAAGCTTTACAAACTTATTTTTGGTCTTACTTTCTACTATTCTTTATAAGACTGATACTGTCAAAATCTGCTAGTTTTATCTCCCCATCAAACTTAATACCCTTATCAATAATAACCTCAAACAAAAAGACAAACAAAAAAGAAATGAATGTTTCTTTTACAATAAAAATCATAGCCCATCAGCAGATGAATGGATAAGCAAGCTGTGGTACATATACACTGTGGAATATTACTCAGCCGTTAAAAAGAATTCATTTGAATCAGTTCTAATGAGATGGATGAAACTGGAGCCCATTATACAGAGTGAAGTAAGCCAGAAAGATAAAGAACACTACAGCATACTAACACATATATATGGAATTTAGAAAGATGGTAATGATAACCCTATATGCAAAACAGAAAAAGAGACACAGAAGTACAGAACAGACTTTTGAACTCTGTGGGAGAAGGTGAGGGTGGGATGTTTTGAAAGAACAGCATGTATATTATCTATGGTGAAACAGATCACCAGCCCAGGTGGGATGCATGAGACAAGTGCTCGGGCCTGGTGCACTGGGAGGACCCAGAGGAATCGGGTGGAGAGGGAGGTGGCAGGGGGGATGGGGATGGGGAATACGTGTAACTCTATGGCTGATTCATGTCAATGTATGACAAAACCCACTGCAATGTTGTGAAGTAATTAGCCTCCAAATACTAAAAAAAAATTTAAAAAAATTAAAAAAAAAATCATAGTTGTATGTTAGCTACATACTAGAAAATTACACATCCAATAAAATACAAAAGAAAAAGTAATTTCAAATCTCTAAGTTACCAACTTTTCATTTCTCATTTTGGGTCTCTTGTGTATCTATTGATATCCAAAACTCAAGACTAATCATGGATTAATTATGGGGATACTAGGTGTGGCACTTACATTTCCCCAAAACTCCATGCATCTTAATTTCATATGCTAGGGAAAAAGTCAATGCATACTGCGTGAAAGATAGTCAGCTGACCTCAGTGCGCGTGTCTTCTAGATGCGTCTCTGGGTAAAATCAGCTGTTTGTCATAACTGTTAGATAATTTCATGGAAGAAAAGTTTAAAAAAAAGCAAAATTTCTGATACCTAGTCAGTCACTCAATCCTGCCAGTGCAGGAAAATCCACCTCTCTCATTTAATTCTTCCCACCTTTATGTCTTTTCATTTTTCCTCTGTCATGGTTGGTTAGTGAGGTTGCATACTGATGTGAAAATGCTGTACAGAAGAAAGAACATTTATTCAAAGTGAAGAAGACATTGAGACAATGTATTAACTAAAAGGGCTTAGGGAAGACTTATATAACCAATTAGCTGGTTATAAATAAGGGAGTTTAAGAGGAGAGAGAAGGAACAAGGTAAAGCTTTGTGATGGAAACTGAAATCCAAGAGAAACCTAGAAGCATGTACTCTCTCAACTCTCTTGATTGATTTGAAACCATATATATAATCTTTATAAGAAAAGCTTTAATGCAATTGCAAGAAAATGCCCTGGAGCCAAGGAACTTGTTTATTGCAATATTACAGAGTTTCACTTTATAAAACAGAAAACTGAAACATCAATATACTCAGAGTTGTTAGGCAATAATACAGACTAATATATTTCAAAATTCTACAAAGAAAATCTCCATAAGAGATAGTGTTTTGTTAATAGCATAGCCGTGTAATTACTATGAGATTTCAGATGTTTTATGTAGATTCTGCTTTCTTTACAAACTGAAGGCACAGAGATCCTTTTTCCACAGAAGTTTACATTAAATCTTTATTTTTTGATGTAAAATTGAAGATTCTTCGTATTTAAATGCACACTACACCGAAAATATGAAGAAAAGAATACTGACTATTGCTATAGGTCTACTAAAATGCCATTTGTTTGATTTTGCCTGTCTTTAACAGTATTACCAGTTACATGAATGGAGATGTAGAAGGGATAGCATTCCAATATATGATTGATATAAACTGGGAAGGAAGGCTAGTATCCTTTTAAGAAGTAGTGTTTTAAATACCGCATGAATGCTAACATGATGGAATTTCACAGGTATTAAAAATTATGCCATGCATTTAAACAAAAATAAAAGCAGTTGCCCAGATAATAGAGGTAGTCTGCTTTCCGTTTCCACATTAATGTAGCCAGGAGATTTCACTGACCATTCTCAGATTCTATTGGAGCAAACATTGAAACCAAATTTATCAAAACCCATGTATGACTTCCAGACCTCTTTAAAAAAAGTGCAATCACTAGATCAGTAAAGCTAATTGCTCTTAACTATTATGCAGAGGGTAGCCAAATACAGAATGATGATTTAAATTCAAGGCACATTGTCTTAATAGAACAATTAACATCTCAAATGTGTAATCAGAATGATGATTGGGAATCCAGGATGTATGAATAAGCATTGATTGAACCAGTGCTATCCAGTCTGGACAAGAGAAAATCGAGAGGATAACTGAGAGCCAAATTCAGATATCTGCAGAGCCGTAAGGGAGAGCATGCGTGTGTTATTCTGCTCCAGAGGGCTGCTCTGGTGGTGGTGAGAGGGTTTTGTGTAATAAGGAATTGCACGGGAGAGCAGCTGAATGCTGATGCCAGACTCTTTGCATTTAAATCCAATCTCCTTCACTACCTAGATGTGCAATACTTGGCTTGTTTTTTCAGCTTTTCTGTATATCCTATTCTCCTTAAAAAGAAAAAACAAGTGTAAAGAGCTCTTGTGAATACTCAATAAATCAACACAAGTAAAGCATTGGAACATTGTCTGAGCATGCGGAATGTCCGAGAAGTCTCAATAAATATTAATGTCTACTCTAGATTTCAGATCTCCCAATAATAAAAGTGAGTGTGAGAAATCCTCACCCTGAAAATTCAATTATGTGAGCTTTTGCTTCCTGTAAACATATTCTTGAGTCTTTGTCCCGGTTCTTCACTGGTGTTGGTGACATTTAAACTCCCTGTTAATTGTGAGTCATTCACTACCAGGTATTTATGTCTTTATCACTTTTCACAGAATCATTGAAGAACACGATTTTTAGGTGCACAATTAGGTATCAGGCCATTTGACTGAAAGAAGAAGGTTACTTCACTTTTGCCGCTCTTAAATTCTAGCATCTCTTCAGTACTTTGTGGCTTATGAAAACAGCTGAAGTTGTACTCAGTTTCAAGTACCTCCTTGTACAAAGTCCACAGAGGAACCAGCCAAGAATATTAAAGCTTCAGTTTACTGCCCCTTGCCCACCCACAAAAATCAAAGCTGTGTTTCATCCTAAACTGTGAATGTTTGACATTTTCATGCAGCAAGAGTGAAACTCTGGATCTTATTTCCCTGAATAGAACCTTTAAAATACCCTCAGGGAGATAATTCAGTTGTAGGTAGGCTTATTTTCTGAGCTTTCTTTCCATCAAGGATCACAGTCTTGTGTTGATTACTATTCAAAACATGTAAATAAAAGGTATTTTGTATATTTTGTCCATCTTTTATAGTGGTGTATAGTCAGAAGATCTAATTTGTCAAGGCAAGAACAGAAATAATATTTTTCTTTTCAAATGCAAATGTATCATTTATCAGCTCAAAACTCCCATGTTGCTTCCATTTTTCTTCAAACTCTGCTGCTGCTGCTGCTAAGTCGCTTCAGTCATGTCTGACTGTGTGATCCCATAGACGGCAGCCCACCAGGCTCCCCCATCCCTGGGATTCTCCAGGCAAGAACACTGAAGTGGGTTGCCATTTCCTTCTCCAATGCATGAAAGTGAAAAGTGAAAGTGAAGTCGCTCAGTCGTGTCCGACTCTTAGTGACCCCATGGGCTGCAGCCTACCAGGCTCCTCCGTCCATGGGATTTTCCAGGCAAGAGTACCGGAGTGGGCTGCCATTGCCTTCTCGCATAGCACACCTCATATATCCAGTATTCTCTGACTGCTGCCTGCTTCCTTTACTTCTTGCATTTTACTTCTTCCCAACACACACTCATATATACACACTGTGCTCAATCAGAAGGGCTTCCTTCACTTACTGGAATGCGTTGATCCCTTACCCATGATAACTTTTGTGCACGTCTTGGGTTCCATTTTCTTGAAATGCTTTCCCTACACCCTCTTTTTTTAAATAATTATTTTTATTGAAGTATAGTTGATTTAATTTAAAAAAATATTTTGGCTGCCCTGCATGCCATGTAGGATGTTAGTTCCTCAGTCAGGGATTGAACCCATGCCCTTTGCATTGGCAGCTTGGAGTCTTAACCACTGAACCACCAGGGAAGTTCATTTCACACCCTCTTTGACATATTAGATAAAATTTATCTTTCCAAGAAATTATCAAATGCCCCTTCATGACCCTTTCTTTAAATACATCATTTCCCACTGTTAATAGGCTCTTTTACACTCCCTTAATTTTTTTCTTTTCTCTTCAGAGGACTTACTATACTTTGTAGTTCATTGTTTTTGCTTTGGTTTTACTTAACATCTGCATTTTCCTTCCTGAAGGCAGGGACTCTGTGTTTCCCACACACAGAATCTAGCACAGACAGTCCTCACTTCTCATAGCTCTGACGTGTAAAAATTTTAGTTATCACTGAAATTAGTTAGATAACACCAGTCCCCAAACAACACAATTTCAATTTCAGTTACTAGCATGGATTAACTGGAAAAAATTACAGAAGTACAAACATGACTGTTAACTCTTTAATCCACAAACTGTTATGTGAATAACGGATGTGCCTATTTTTCCCAATATCTGTCATTGACTGCATATCTCTTATTCTGTTCATGTACTGATAGCAAAGCATGTAATTATGTTGCCTCCTTGCCTCCCAGTGATAAACCCACATGACATTTTAAATACAAAAAATGCATAATTGAAAAAGAAAGTTGGCCAGCAAAGAAAAAGTGCCACTAAGAAATAAAAAGTGATGATGCTAGAAGTGAAACTCAGATCACACTTTAATGGAATTATAGAAGATATAATTTATGTGGGAGTGTTGATGATGTTTGCCTTCTATAGACATGAGATATATAGACAGAGGAATTTAGTAAAGATGAACTTATGGAGACAAATGAGGAAAGTAGTTGTGATGAAAGGCTGAAGATTTCCTATAGGAAATGTGTCAAAAAACCTTATAACTAAAGGAAGCCTGAGAGAGATTTCACAACATTAAAAGTGCAAAGGATAAAATATTGGAAGCTGATCCCAACTGCCTTGGTCAGCTTGAACTGTCATAACAAAGTACCATAAACTAAGAGGTTTATGAACAACAGAAATTTGTTTTTCATAGTTCTGGAAGCTGGAAAGTTCAGGATTAGTATGGCAGCATGGTTGGATTCTGGTGAATATCCTCTTGGGGGTTGCAGGTGGCTGACTTCTTGTATCCTCATATGGATGAAAGAATGGCATTACTGGATCACATGGTTATTTTACTTTTAATTTTTTGGGAAACTTCCATATTGTCTTCCATAGTGACTTCACCAATTTGCATTCTCACCTTAAATATCCTCAAGAATATATTGCTGTCATTTCCTAAGTGGACAATACCCTGAAATTCATTTTGTCTTCATTTTACATGATGGAGAATGAATTCTACAGAAGCAAAGGTATTTACACACAGCTACAAATCTCTTTTATGATGACACCTTGTAGCAGTCCTGACTCCTCATCCTTAGTGGTGACTCAAAATCGATGCTGCTTCTATTTCACCTAGTTCTGTAAGCTCTCTATCCAATGGCATAATTGCCCATCACAATGAAGGAGACGTCTCTGCACCAAGATTCTGTGCAAATGGTGGCAATGGGGCGACTTTCATTTTCCACGTTTCCAGTCCTATTTTCTTCCTACTCTAACTTGTCTCACATATAAACGCCACACTTCTGTTGCCACATGTAAAAGGCACCAGAAATTGGTGTCCTATACTCCTAACTTTGAAAGAAAGAAAAAAGAGGCTGTTTGGGGACACTTTTGGGAAAAGCTATGATTGAATAGCAAAGTTTGAGGAATTTCAGCCACATCAGTAATATTTTTTTACATCTCTGTTGAGAGATCCTTGACCAGATGTCCATCAAACTCCTAACTTCTGAACTGAAATCCCTTGCTCTGTTGAGGACTAGAGTTGTACCAATTGATAGAACTCTCCTGAGAATCTAAGGTTCAGAGAGCCTCCTCAGGTGAGTATCATAAATCAGAATTCTGTTTATGTTAGCTACGTTTATCTCATTATTACCAGCAAGGAAACATCCTCTTAAATGAAAGAGGGGGATTTTTACATCCCCGTATTAATTGATGGCTAAAAATAGCTGCAAATATACTCTAATGGGGGAGAAAATTAGATTCAGTAAACTTTTTATGAAAAAATCTGTTTCTACCAACTATTATGAGCCTATAAAATATATTCTACTATTTTAAAACAACCTTGTGTGCGTGCATGCTCAGTCACTTCCGTTCTGTCTGACTCTTTGTGACCCTATGGACTGTAGCCCACCAGGCTCCTCTGTCCATGGGATTCTCCAGGTAAGAATATTGGAGTGGGTTGCCATGCCCTCTTCCAGGGGATCTTCCTGACTGAGGGATCCAACCTGCAACTCCTGTATCTCTTGGATTGCAGGTGGATTCTTTACCACTGAGCTACTGGGGAAGCCCAAAACAACCTTACTGGCCTAATTTCTTTGCATAATCTCTAGTTTAACCCCCAATGTTCAGGCATACTTTATATGGATGGTATGTCCTGTTTCTACTGTTTAAAATATCTCCTCTGGCCTTTCAGATCTTCAGGCATTATTTGGGTAGAAGCAAGTTTCCCGAAGAACAGACTGATTGGCTTTTTGTTAAAACAATTAACCTTTCATGCAGTACTAGGTGGCAATTTACAGTGCTAAAGGCTACCATGTTTTGGAAAAAGGATGGCAATTTCACAGTTGAGAGCTTTCCATTTACCTCTCTCTATAAAGTTAGCTTGTACCTATTTTAGGGCTTTCTTTGATCTAAAATTTCTTTAATTTCTGAAATACAAATTTTGTATTTTCTTTCTTCAGTTTGTTAACAATTTTGTGGAATAGTGACTGGAGCAAAATGATGCACTGTTGACCTCACTGAGTGGACTTAGACCCTCCCAATCAGGGAAGTCCGGTGGACTTGGCAGCTCTCTTGTGATGGATGCTGTTCAAGACCTCAGCTCCTACCTAGCCTGGCACTTAATATCATCTGATATCTATTTTCCATTTCTCTGGGCTCAGAAATAGGCACTAAGAGACACCTTTTCTTTCCTGCCTCACAGTTTGTTCGTAATGACTGGTCCTGTTTAAGGACTTAACAAAATTTGTGCTATTAAATTTCTAGTCAACTAAGTTTTAACAATTAATTAATTCTCAATTTTCAATCATGTTTTTCTTCCTCTAACTTACACTACACTTTCGATCTCTGTTCACTCTATTTTTATTGAAGTATAGTTGATTTACAAATGTTGCGTTAGTTTCAGGTGTAGGTCAAAGTGATTTGACATATATGTATACATATATAGTTTTTCATATTCTTTTATGTTATGGTTTATTACAAGATATTGAATACAGTTCCCTATGCTATACATTATAAACTTTGTGGTTTACCCCTTTTATATACAACAGCTTGCATCTGTTAATCCCAAACTTCCAATCCAGTCCCCACGCACTCCCCTCTCCCTTGGCAGCCACAAGTCTGCCCTCTGTGGCTGTGAGTCTATTTCTGTTTCTTGGATAAGTTCATCTATGTCATATTTTATATTTCACATATAAGTGATATGGTTTTTCACTTTGACTTACTTCACTTAGTATCATAATCTCTAGGTCTATCCATGTAGCTGCAAATGGCATTATTTCTTTCTTTTTTATGGTTAAGTAATTTCCATGTATTTGGTTACGTAAAATCCATATATATATAAAAAACAGATTTTCTTCATCCATTCAAGAATTACCATGCTTTGCTTTCAGTGCACACACTCACATTTGATAATCACCAAGTCCTATCTCTTTTTTCTTGTACAGTTATCCCTTGTATCTGCAGGGGATTGGTTGAGGACCCCCACAGATACCGAAATTTGTGGATGCTCAAGGCCTTTATATAAAAGGCGTGGTATTTACATGTAAACTATGCAGTCCTCCTGCATACTTTAAATCATCTCTAGATACTTGTAATACCTAATACAATGTAAATACTACACAAATAATACTGGAGTGGATAGCTGTGCCCTTCTCCAAGGGATCTTCCCAACCAGGGAGAACTCAGGTTTCCAGCCTTGCAGGTGGATTTTTTACCATCTGAGCCACCAAGGATGCCCAAATACAATATTAATGGTCTGTAAATAGTTGCCTGTATGCAGCAAATTCAAGTTTTGCTATTTGGAATGTTCTGAAAAAAATTTTTTTTGAATATTTTCAACCTGCAGTTGATTGAATCCATGGCTATGGATACAGAGGGCCAATTGTGTAACTCTCATATCCTTTCAATCTTCTCTATTTCTCCTTTATTATTCCCTGAGCCATAATCTTTTCCTGAAACTAATTCAGTAAGCCTTTACACTGGCAGTCCCATCTTCTGTTTTGCATCTTCCAGATAATTCTTTAATTGAAGCAAACCCTTTCTTCCTAGAATATAAATTTTGTTGTGTCACTTATAGACTGAAATTCCTTCAGTTTGTCCCTATGGGCCCTTAGCTGAAACCCAACATTTTAACATTGTTGTAAACTGTCTGAGAATATGGACTACTTCTGCCCATTCCAAAGCCTGCCACACAATATGTGGACAATAAATAGTGTCTGTTAACTATTTTGAAGAAGCATGTTTTTACAAGGCCCTTCATTTTTACAACCACCTCTTTAAATTTTCACACATGCCAATGCAATCTATGGACCTAGATTCCTAAAAAGAACTAAGAAGAGAAACAAAATTTAAAATCCATTCATAGTACCTGTTAGAGAAGTGCAGGACAGAATAAGTGTCAGACTGCCTGCAAATGGCAGAAAAGGTAAGGAGAATGAGGTGAAGAGGTCCAGGCAAGGGTCAGATTCCCAGAGATATTTGGAAAACAGTAAGAATGGACACAGGACAAACAGAAAGAGAGACATATTGCATCAGCCACAAAGAACAATTTCAGTATCTAAGTCAATGACTGAGGTGCTTGTAATAGATACATTCTCCTGTTCCAGAAGAAAATCTGGCTTAGAATTCAGTTTATTTTGCTTCACAGATACATTGCTAGGTATTGTACTAAGAGCCAATAACACAAATTTAGACAGTATGGACTCTGCCCAGGAATCCTTCATTCTATCCAGTTCAGAAGGCAGACAGGAACAGTTATCAGTATCAGAAGGTGTGGTGAGGAAGTGAGTAGAGAAGGGGCATATTGTTGAACTTGAGGGGATCAGGGTAGATGTACTAATAGATATTGATGGTAAGAACTAATGAGAACCATAAAGTATTCAAAAGTTACATTTAATCTTTGAAAATTTAGATTTTATGAACAGAGAAAAATTTTCAAAGATAATAAATGCTATAGTATTATATTTATATGCAGCACATATAGAAAAAAATTATAAACATTGTTTCTGTTTTTATAGTTCTGAAGAGCACAAAGGATTGAGTACCTATAGGAAAAGGCCATGGCACCCCACTCCAGTACTCTTACCTGGAAAATCCCATGGACGGAGGAGCCTGGTGGGCTGCAGTCCATGGGGTCGCTAAGAGTCGGACACGACTGAGCAAATTCACTTTCATTTTTCACTTTCATGCATTGGAGAAGGACATGGCAACCCACTCCAGTGTCCTTGCCTGGAGAATCCCAGGGACAGGGGAGCCTGGTGGGCTGCCGTCTATGGGGTCACACAGAGTCGGACACGACTGAAGCGACTTAGCAGCAGCAGCAGCAGCAGCGAGTGCATTTGAACGCTCAGAAATGCAGCACAGCCCTCTCTGCTTCAGGTCATCAAAACAAAATCCGTAAGTGGAAGATACTGTAACAAGTTCAAAGTTACCTTGTCAAGTCCACCTTCCACCAGTCTCTTCAGCTCTAAAATGTCCCTTATTTATTTGGCCTTCATCTTCATCTTACTTATTCCTCCATTTCCTTGCCAAGGGAGGAGATAGGGAAAAAATTCTTACCAAAAAATGACTCCTCTTTAAAGAGCTTCTTTCTTTTTTTTCCCCACTGCATACTGACCTCCTCTAGTCCAATACTTATTAACATTTTTATGGAGTTCCATTTTTACTGAGCTCTAGTTAGGAACTGCGGAGCTTCCAGCTGGGTCAATGGTAAAGAATCCGCTTGCTAATGAGGAGACGGGTTGGATCCCTGCTGGGGAAGATCTGCTGGAGAAGGGAATGGCAACCCACTCCAGTATTCTTGCCTGGAAAATCCCACGGACGGAGGAGCCTGGCGGGCTACAGGCCATGGGGTTGCAAAAGAGTCACTCGAATAGGACTTAAGAGACCAAAGCAACAGTTAGGAACCGCAGTTGATCGGGGCAAAGAGGAGTCCACACCGGCGGACTGGCTCCGCACCGGCCATCGAGGAGGCTGGGGGACGCGGCAGAATGGGTGGGTGGCCGATGAGTCACATGGATATGGAGACTTGGAAAAGAAGAGTGGGCGCGAGCAGGCTTGTGGAGTGCAGGCAGCCGGCAGCTCAAGAATTCACCGTCTTGAAGCACTTGCTGCTGTGTGTGAGAAAGTGGAAAGAGATGAGCCTGGGAAGCATCCGGCAAAGCGATTGCTCCAGAAGAAGGGTCGGCGAAAGCGGGAGGGATGATGGGGACCACCGGGGTAGGCAGCGCTGGGACCCCGAAGTGGGCGATCCTGAGGCTGCTGTGACGAGAGGAGGGGGTGGATGTTTCCTTTGTCGCGGGACCTGGTGGAGGATGCTGCGGCAGGTGCTTGCCTTGTGAGTCTATTCCCTCACCGTGCCGGCGGTCCTGACCGTCGCCTTCGGCCTCAGCGCGCTCAACCGCTTCCAGCCCGAGGGCGATCCAGCCACAGCCTGGCCCAGACTGAGCGCAGTCCGGCCAGCAGTCCATGCTCCTGCTTAGAGATTTTAAGTTGGTGATTACTGATTTTGTCTTTACAGAAGCACCAGTGCAAGGCCCGATCATTTCTAAACAAGAAAATATGAAATCCAGGTTCTAAACCTCACTGTTTCTACCAGCTTTGGAGAGTAAAGCTTCAGAATCTTCTTTAAAGTTTGCTCTGTGAGAATAACTCTAGTACCCTACTTATCATAGTGTTATAAGGCAAAAGTGGTTTATGTGGAGCTTTTCTTTGAAAGCTATTTTTATTGGAGAATATTGTCACTAGTATCATTGACCTTTGGTTGAACAGCACCCAAAAGTTAAATGACTTATTTTTATTTCATAGGCATTTAACATTCTGCTGCTGCTGCTGCTGCTAAGTCGCTTCAGTCGTGTCCGACTCTGTGCGACCCCATAGACAGCAGCCCACCAGGCTCTCCCATCCCTGGGATTCTCCAGGCAAGAACGCTGGAGGGGGTTGCCATGTCCTTCTCCAATGCATGCTTGCATGCTAAATCACTTCAATCGTGTCTGACTCTCTAGGACCCCGTGGACAGCAGCCCACCAGGTTCCTCTGTCCACAGAATTCTCTAGGGAAAAATACGAGTAGGTTGCCATTTCCTTCTCCAATTTAACACTCTGCATATTGATTATTTTTTATAGCATGGGGCTGTTTTGTTTCCAGCTAAATTAATGTGATTTTCCATCCAGTATTTCCAATTATACATTTTATATTTCTGGTCTCCCTTTGTCAGTTCTCTGAATTCACCTACTATTTGGGAATTTTCCTACAGAGACACTTTCTCCATTCCTGTGAATCTGAATTTTCTCTAAGGTTTCAGGCATGATTTAGGTTATTTTTCAAATAACAACATAAAGCATTGGATAATATATTGATAATTATAGTTTAAATGCTTTTCCCAAAGTGTGTTTCCAAAAATAAAATTCTTCTTGTAAGAGTAATATTTCTCTAAACAATGCTCTAATTAGTTTCTGGATTAATACTCAAAAAATTAAATTACCCATCTGAATCTATTTTCAAACTGTAAATAAAAGCAGTTTTTGATATTAATAGGCAACCCAATTTCTCACAAAAATGCAATAACATTTTATTCTTAAAGAAAGTTATCATTAGAATAAAAGAATCTATTTGTCACAACTTGTAATATTGTATATAAAAAACCTGGAGCAACTATCAAGTGAATTCATAATAAATCTATTGTAGAGAAGAGTGACAACGCTGGCTTAAAACTCAACATTAAACAAAAAATAAGATCATGGCATCTGGTCCCATCACTTCATGGTAAATAGAAGGGGAAAAAGTAGAAGCAGTGACAGATTTTCTTTTCTTGCACTCCAAAATCACTGAGGATGGTGACCGTGGCCATGAAATTATATAAGACATTTGCTTCCAGGTGGTGCTAGTGGTAACAAACCCACCTGCCAATGAAGGAGACAAAAGAGACACAGGTTTGATCCCTGCGTTGGGAAGATACCCTGGAAGAAGCTATGGCCATCCACTCCAGGATTCTCGTCTGGAGAATCCCATGGACAGAGGAACCTGTTAGGCTAAGGTCCACAGGGTCTGAAAGAGTTGGACACAACTGAACTGACTTAGCGCAGCACAGTACACTTCTTGGAAAGAAAGCTATGGCATAACTAGGCAGCATAATAAAAAGCAGAAACATCACATTGCTGACAAAGGTCTGTTTAGTCAAAACTATGGTTTTTCCAGTAGTCATGTATGGATGTGAGAGTTCGACCATAGAAATTCAACCTCTGTGTGCAAAAAACTAGAGTGTCTGCTTTAGATATAAACTTGAGGTCTGAGTTTGAACGGTTTACATTTTAGGGAAACCATAGAAGTCATATTGGTTCAAAGATACCTTACAAATTGGAGTTATTCTAATCTATTTTAGCTTACTACCAGTAAATCTGGCTTGAAAGAGAATAAGGTTGATTTTTGAGTAAACCTGTAACTACAGTGACACTGTTTTAAAAGACTGCAAGAAAAAGTGCATATAAATTTTATATTCCTAAATTTATAACTGAAAACTGATTACTTGACACCAAACACATATCTTAGGTCCCTGTGTCAACGTGTTCCAGCTTTAGAACATGTATCAAGTGAAATGAACAGCACAGTTGACTTGAAAATATAAATAATTTGAAGAAAAAAATGACTATGTCACAAAGCATAAATACAAAAGCAATGTCAACTCCAGAGTGATACTTCTGATATTTAATACACAGAGAAAATGTTCTTAGAGAGACCCAATAAGTGTACATGTACAGGAAACAATAATCATATTTGAATACCAAATTCTGTGTATATTATATTCACAAGATAACTAAATAATAGACCAGGAAAACCCCTGTTTTACTAGGAGCAGATTTACTGCAGTAGTGAACTAAGTAATGTGTTATCTACAGTCATCAGTAACTGCTTGCTACAGAACTTGTAGCTTTTAATATAGTAAATCCTGGATAGGATAAAATTTAGAATTGTAAATGTTTACTTAACTTTATTGCATCCTCTGTGAGGTAACACTATCAGTCAACAGAATCTGTTATCTCCAAAAGACCAAAAAAAAAAAAAAGATAGTGAGCTAGAGGAATGAAAAACTGTAGCTCTTTGCATTTGATGATCTATTTACGATTAAAATGAAATGAGTATCTCAGATGTTAAAGAAATTGTGTCTACAAATACAAATTAGATTTTAAATCTTTTTTCACTATTTCACAGCCCAGTTGAAGCAATCTATAAGCAAAGTAATTCACCATTTCAACATTCAAAGTAATTTCAACATTTTTATCTTTGTTATTTGAAGATTCTGGTTTGCATTCATTCCCATGTAGGAAAGTACAATCTAAAGATAACCAAATTCAGATAGATGTGTTAGAAATTTTAAATAATTTATGTGTAATTTACAAATAATAAATACATTTATCTTAAGTGCTTAGTTTTATGAAATCTGATAGTTATAAGTACTCACATAATAATTCTCATAAAAGGGTAAATAAGGAACATTTCCACCCTTCCATCTACATTCAAGAGTTCACTTTTTTAGCTGTAATTACAGTGTTACATAATTCACTGAACAATGCTAGCAAAAGACATCGAGACTGTATCAATAGAAATGAGAAAAAGTAGAATAAATGGAGAGACATTGTGAATGTGGAATAATCCAGTTTGGCAACTGGTTGGATGTAGGGAGCAAAAAAGAAATAATGAAGATGATCCCAATTTAGAACTGGCTTACTAGAAGAATTATAAATAAATAAGAAAAGCTTGTGTTTTTAAAGAAGAGATGAATTCAGCTTTGGACATGTAGTCATTCTTCAGGAAATCCATGTCAAAATAATCAGCTGGATGTATATTAGTGTTGAAATGATTACCAGTTCTGATTTTGATTATAGGTTAGTTCTGCCCACAATGTTAATCATAGATTTTTTTTATAACTTGTAGATGATGTACATAAAAGTATAAGTTTCAGAATTCTGTGCAGTGTGGGGAAAATATCCTCACAGATGAGCCGTCAGATTTCAGGAGACTGAAAAAATAAATCAAAGTTCTATCAATTTTAAACATTCTTTAAACTGAGACTTTTTTGTTGTTTTGTTACCAGTTTTAGACTTTAGTAAGCCAGATTATTTATGTTTTCATCTTTTGCCAGGATTCTTGGGATTTCTGGAAAACATTAAGAGAACTGATTTGGGGAGTGGAGTATGAAATGGATTATCCAGTTAAAGATTCATATGGACTCACCACATTAAGTTTTTGCTCTTGCCATCTCACTTGCTGAGCCCACCCTTGTCTTGCAGTGGGTTAAAAGTTCAATTTTTTTTTTTTCAGGCTTGAGAATGTTTTAATGAAAATCTGTGGGTCGGTTTATGTTAATGATGAGGGATTACTGTATGTTTGTATAAATATGTGAGTAAACTTTTTTGGTTCACTCTGGTTACCACTCATGGAATGGAGAAAACATGATAAAAAATTATGTGAGACATGAGGATTTAAGTCCTAAAGGATCAGATGAAGAACATAAACTAAGAGTCGTACTCTCAGTTCAGTTCAGTTGCTCAGTCGTGTCCGACTCTCTGCGACCCCATGGACTGCAGCACGCCAGGCTTCCCTGTCCATCACCAATTCCCAGAGTCTACCCAAACTCATGTACATTGAGTCGGTGATGCCATCCAACCATCTTATCCTCTGTCGTCCCCTTCTCCTCCTGCCCTCAATCTTTCCGAGCATCAGGGTCTTTTCCAGTGAGTCAGCTCTTCACATCAGGTGGCCAAAGTACTGAAGTTTTAGCTTCAACATCAGTCCTTCCAATGAACACTCAGGACTGATCTCCTTTAGGATGAACTGGTTGGATCTCCTCGCAGTCCAAGGGACTCTCAAAAGCCTTCTCCAACACCCTCAGTTATCCTTTATTGAATGAGTTCTCTGTGTTAGGTGCTGTGCTGTCTTTGCTTTGCCTCATTTCACTTCATTTTACCAACAGCCAATGTAAGTTATCCAGAAATCCTGTTTTTATACCATTCACAAAAATATGTCATGATTCTTATTGTTTCTTTTCTCTATTATACATAGTTTCTTACTTTCTGGTGTCTCTAATGTCAAACATTTTCATGGTTTCCACATCTGGCAGGGGAAGGTATAACAACTTGTTTGTCTCACGTGCCATTTTTAACCATCCATTTCCAGGTTGAATTTCTACTCTGGACTCAGTTCTCAGTTGACTGTATCTGATGCAGGAGAAAAGTATGGCCTCAGTTTTTAGAGGTTTTTTTAAATTTTTTTTCTTTCTTCCAAACTATTGACCTTTCCCAGTCTCCTGTTTATCTTTAAACAAGTTGGTTATTTTGACCTTGGAACAATTTCCTTGAATTCCAAGTTATTCCAAGTTATTCAATCTCTCTTCCTTCTGGTTCTTATGCTATTTTGTACATGATTTTCTTTCATTTCCCTCAATTTAATGCATAAAAACTAGTCAGAGGGGATTTCTATTGTTTTTATCAAGATAAATTTGCTTAATGCATAAAGCTACATAGGTCATCCCAATAACCCTGTCCCTACTTATACTATATGCATGTACATGGGACAAAATATATCTTAATTATGTACCCTCCAAGAATGTATCTCATGAAATGGATTCATTAAATGGACATTAATTGAATGGACATAGGAACAAGAAAGTCAATTGTCATTTGTTATCTATTATTCCCTTATTAATTAATAACAATGATCACTTAGACTTTCTGTGTATCAATCAAGATATTTTCTCATTAATGCAGCTAGGATTCAGACCATATTCTACAGAATGAAGGCAAAAATAAGTATTACTTTATCCAAAGTCAAATAACTGTTCACAGTGGTTTGGGTGATGAACCACTTATCTCTCCTTCATGCTGTTTTCACTATACCAGTTTGTCTATCATTATTTTTTGGAGAAAGCTGTATTAAATTAAGTAACTGCTATAAGCCCAATGGTATGTTCTTATGGGTAACATGTAGTTAATTTCACACTGGCAGAGTAAACAACATTTTTTCTTGATGTGTCACAACAGGTCTGGGTCACAGCATATTTCAGGGAAAAATAGCAATCACCAAATTTCATATTTACTCTATTGCTAGTCTTTCTTGATCCCAGAAAGACTTCTTCAACCACTTCATCTGATCTAAGTCAGTGGGCCAATTCAGTTCTCTGCTACCACAGGAATGAATTTAGACCTTTTATGAGTTTTTAAAATACAATTTTTTTGGATACAGATTTTCCTTTTGTGGTTGATGTTTTATCATATGTGAAATAGCACAACTTACACATTTAGTGAAGCTTTTACATCTGAAAGGTGACTAAAAATCCTAATTTTTGCCTAATATTCATTATATTTTATACTGAAAATACACTGAATGAACATGTCTGCTTTTTAAGAGAACTATTAACCCAATGTTAAAAAATAGAATGTGTGTCCAATAAAGAAATACACCACAAAATCACACCTGATGGTGAAATGAAATTTTAATGGATCAAAATATAAACACTTTCCTTGCCTCTTTCTGACGGAATGGTCTCCTGGAATTTCAATGCAAAATTCTCTTAGTAACAGTAAGTATGAAGCAAACAGGCTACTCACAGGAGTCAAATATACTGAAGAACGTGTTCATTCCTGTCTCGTTATTAGCATTTCATGATACAACTAACTACTCAAATGAGGGACCAGAGCCACTGTCTATTTCTCCCTTTGTAGCTCATTTGGCTATAATAAAATGTCAATAAGAACAGAGTAGTGAATTTACTCCTGGTAGATTTCAGAGTTCTTTTTTCTCTCCCCGGGCTTCAGGCTTAGAGTGAATAAGTAGCTTCATTTCATAGAATATTTAAAATATAGAGCAGATACAGTCTTAAACCTTAAGATATAAGTGAGAAAACAGACACAGAGAGAGGAAAAGATCTTGCTCAAGGTCACTCAAACAATTAAGAGTGATACTAGGTTATTAGTTCTCTGCAGCTGTGTAACAAATGATCATATATTTGGTGCTTACAACACTCTTCATTTATTCTATAGATCAGAAGCCTGGGCACAACAGGATTGAGTTTTCTGCTCAGGCTGAAATCAAGTTGGACAGAATACAATCTCATCTGAGACTTGGGGCTTCTTCTAAGCCTACAAATTATTGGTAGAATTGAATCTCTTCTATCTATAGAACTTGATCAGTATTTTCTTGCTGATTGTCAACCAGGGGCCATTATTTTCTCCTAGAGATCAACTGCCATTCTTGAACATGTGGCTCTCTCCATAACATGGTGGTTTGTTGATTTTTGCCACCTCTGACCTCTACATGCTCTTTTAAAAGGGTTTGCCTGATTAGGCCAGGCCCACCCTTCTCAAAGGGAGAAGATTATACAAGGAGTGAACATCACAGGTAAAAATCTTGGGGTTCACCTTTGTTTCTGCATATAAAACTAAGTCAGGAACAGGGATTCCTCCCTCCTTGTCTAAGTGTTTTCATCTTTATCAAGAATGACACATTCACTCAATTCATACCTCCACACATTCTGGTTTCATTCAGAGGAGAAGTCAAAGTTTTAGAGACAAGCAGAATCTTCTGAAGGCATTCCACTTAATTGAAGTTAGACAACTGTGTACCAGTTCAATTGTCTGTATGCAATTTTTTTAGATTCTGGTTTTTGCAACATAGTTATGTTTCCCCTAGTTGTCATAAAATTTATGTGAACCTACATCACTGAGGATTAGTGAATCTGAAAAGTATACCTGAGATGGTCTGTCATCTGGCTGTCATTGTCACTCAAGTCAACAGCTCTTTCTTCAAATACTGCTTTGATCAGACTCCAGTCCAGGACTTGACTGTCTACAGACAAGATCAGAGAACAGTAGACTTGAATAGAAGTTGTGGCAATAATAGATGGGGTCTCAAAACTACAGGTACAGTGAACTGTAGTGACTCCCAAGTATTTCCAGGCATGTTACAAATAGGCCATGAAATTCAGCTTTCTGTATGCTTTGATCAAAATCAAAAAACTCATCCCAGGAGGTCAGCAATCTGGTGTCATAAGTCATATATGGAGTTTTAAACTCTACCAACATCTGAACTTCTAACAAAATGCTTTAGGGGAAAAGTTATTTTTTTCTTTTTAGAAAATGTTCCAGACTGGAATATTCCAGAGATATATTTCCATCTAACAGATTTTGTTGACTGTGTGATATTTGGGTAATCATTCAGGTTATCTGTGCCTCTAATTCTCTAGCACATCTCACAATATCAACATCTGTGTTGAATTCTTCCCCCACATCAGAGTATCAGTTGGAAATTTAGCATTCCTCAATTATATATTGTACACGACCTTCCACTAATAGAGTTGCTCTCTGCTCCTGCAAAAATACGTGTGTTTTTAACTTGCTGCCTTGCTCAACTTTGTTACAAATAATTATTAATTTGGGGGAAAGCCTCTTCTTTCTGCTATTTCTCTCTTATCATACTTTTCATTAAATATCCCTAGACCTTCACAGTTCATTCAAGTGGTCTAATGTCAAGTATGAACTCCTATTTGGTGACTTATACTTCTAGGTTCTTAACATTTTCTGTGACTATTTCTATGACTCAGATGTAATTAAATTCTGTCTTCTACCAGATATTAAGTGCTCAAAACACACCCCAGGGAAACCACCACCATCTCCCAACTTGGGCATATGTGGTGGTAATGGTGAGAGATTTAAAAAGGAAAAACTCAGCCCCAGATTAGAGCTGTAACCTCATTTCATAGCATTGTATACTTAAAGGACATGATGGTTTGTTGCCATATACAGAAAAATAAGATAAAAATCATATGCATTTCCAGATCTTAGATACTTCCCAGGTGGTTCAATGGCAAAGAATCTGCCTGCAATGCAGGAGACATGGGTTCAGTCCCTGGGTTGGGAAGACCCCCTGGAGAAGGAAATGGCAATCCACTACAATATTATTGCCTGGAGAATTCCATGGACAGAGGAGCCTGGTGGGCTACTGCAGTCCACGGGGTCACAAAGAGTCAGACACAACTTAGCAAGTGAACAGCAGCAGCAGCCAGATCTTAGATTAAAAAACCCAAATATTACCTTTCATTGAGAAAAATTTTTTTTAAAAGTGATAAATTCAAGATTATTCCCTGAAGTATTGGTAATTTACTCTTGAAAGTAGTTTGTAAGTGGTATAGAGTGTTATCTGAATCTCTAAGTCAAGGCCAAGTCATCTTTAATCCTTCAAATATTAATCAAGTTCATCAGGTTGTACCTCCAGAGGGCATGAACAAAATACAATTTAGTATTGTTTCTCAACTTTTTTTTAATGGGACTTCCCGAACGTGAACAAAATACAATTTAGGATTGCTTCTCAATTTTTATGGGGAGCAATTATATATAGCTACTTTATAAAAGTTTAGATAAAATATATTTAGTTTAAATGGTATAGAATTGCCAATATTTGATTATTTTGCTTGCAAAATAGCAATTTTGTATAGTCAATTTAATTAAACTCATAGAAACAAACTATCATTAAAGAGGAGTATAAGGAAGATAGTTTGAAAACACTCCCTTTTACACTGGCATTAAAATAGTTTTCTATTTTGGAGCATAAAATTACAATTAAAAATTTTATGCATTCAGTAGTATTTAAATGGTGAATCTCTCCATCTATACTCTGAAAATGATGCTATTTAGCCTACAAAGTTAAGAAAATATAAATGCATAATTTCAGCTAAGTTGCTTTTGAGAAAACTACAGGCAGTCATCAGTCTATTCATAACCTATCCTCTATTCAAGTCTGTCACAAATGTTTTCTTTTCATCCTCTTTTTTATGCCAGATGTATTATAACAAATCATCCTGAGCTGATGTCGGATTAACTGAAGTGTTTTGTTCCAATTCTGGCTCTCAAGTTATATGGCAATACAACTATATTTTAAAGGCAGTAACATATTTTTAACTGAGTGTTAGCAACTACATATTAAGAATCAATAAATAAAGAATTTATATCAAGTCCTGGCAATAATGACTATTAAAGATTAGGGATCTATAAGCTACCTTCTAAAACAATTCATTTGGTGCAATTTAATATACTCAATTAGTTTCAGTTCTATTAATTTCAGTAATAATGCAGTGGACTAGACTACCTAGTAGAAATAAAACAAACTAAACAAGAAAGAAGGAATGAAACAGAAAATGAAAAAAATCATCATCATCAACTGGCTTGCTTGTATTACTTGCTTTTAGTTTTAATGCTACTAAGAAATGTTTCATCGAATTATATTCTGAAGCCTATCATGAAGGTGTATTTCATTCAGCATTTGGTATTTAATAGAAACTTGCCAAGATTTTTGGTTCCTCTCTCTATGTCAGTCAATATGCTAGCAGGTAAGTATTCTAGGAAGAAAAGCACTTGATTTATGCTCTCTAGAAACTCATAATCTGCTGGGGAGACACACCCAAATTGATAGGAAACACACTAATAGCTCTGCCACTATAAATCAATAGCATTTGAAAGGAGCTGTATTGGGATCCTAAAGAAAAATTATGAGTACTCCAAATGCAGAAGTAGGGGTTGGATCTTGAGTTTATTCTCCCTGGTGGAGCAGCAGAGTTCTATCATAAACCCATAGCTTCAGTATTGAGCAGGTCCCATCACACACTGGGATGGAGACTAGGCCAAAAGGTAAGGTGAATATAAAATATTGGCCTCAGAATGATATTTTTACAAAACCTGAAAAAATATATGGACTCAAATATATCTCTAGTCATCATGGCACCAGATTCCTTGTAAATCTTTCAGGATGTGGAATCACTGGACTAGTAAACTTAAAATCATCAGCAAACTTACAGTCTGCTATTCTAGCAGAATAGTTCTAAGTTTATTTAAGTAAATATTAAGGGAACCCAAGAAAATCTAAAGCCTGAACATCATAACACCAAGATTATACCTTCATAATACCAAGAACAACATAATCTCAAAAGACTAAACAAATTAAACAGGAAATAAAAGTATTGGATCCTTAAAAAGATTCTGCAACATAAAAAATTAAGACAAAACATATTTTAAAAATATCTAGAAACACAAGAAAATTGAAGCTTCAACTGATTTAACTTCATGTTAGTTCTATAAATCTAAAGAAATCAGGTACGTTATAAAATTAAAACACAACATAATAAAACAGGTAAGCAGAAATACAAAAATAAACTTAGATGAGAAAGATAAAGAATCTGAGTCACTTAAGAGTCTAAATAAGAATTAAAAATGAAGAACATATCTGCTACTATAAAGGGGTGGGGCAATCAATTGTACAGAGTCTATACTACAGGGACTTTCCCTGAAAGCAGAGTAATTGAAAAATTAGACTAAAAGAATTAGACAATAGATGAAAACTATGAAGAACAGAGAACAGAAGCTTGAAATACAGATTACATATTCTATCCCAAATGGAGAACTGAATGCATGGAACAAGTCAAATAGTAAATAATACACTAGCTTGATCTGAAATGGGAAGACTGTATGCACATAGGTAAATGTTTCCTTATGTAGCAAGTTCCATAAATAATGAGTTTAACTTGCCCTTGAGACATTTACAAATTATAGTTCAAAGGAATAATCTGAGACTGATCCAGACAGATTAAACCAAACAAATCTAAAGAAACAAACATAAGGTTTATTCTACTTTCTTATTAAATATAAGATAATATAATTTCTGACAATGTGAAAGATGATCTTGATTTTCAAAGCTAAGCATTACCAAAGAAAGAAAAACATAGTATTTCTAATCCAAAAACTTCTATTATTTCATTTTGAGCTATGTCTTCCTCAATTATACTTTTTATTTTCTCTGTTATAAGCTGTAGGTATTACCTCAAAGGGATATCCAAGTTTCTTGAAAGTACTTTTGTTAAAATCCTTAGAATACACTCCCATAGGCATTGCATGCAATCTCAGGGAGCCCTATTCTGATTAATAATATATTTAGAGGTTCCTGAAGTCACTTTTGTCTGTATGATCCACTGACAATGAAACTAAAGCTGAAACGGTTTAAGAACTCTACCGTATGTTCTGCTAGAGGGATAAGGTCAGTAAAATTTGTTCTAGAACATGGCCTTAACTGTGAGGTTAATTTGAGATCAGTTCAGTAAATCACACCTAATCCATGATGATACACCTAATTTTATTAATTCTCCATGGCTTGTTTTTCCCTACACATCATATACTTAGTTATATTGACTTTCTTTATAATTTATAAAAACAATATAATTTTGTTTATAGTACCAATGCATAGAAGAGCAGAAATGATCATTTTTATCCCAAACACACAATTCAAATTATCCTTCATGTTTAAACACAAAGAAACAAGACGTAGATCTTATTAGCGTTCTTTTTTGTCTCTGAGCACATACATGGATGCTAATTTGGATGGTAATCATGCTCAGTTGGTAAAGAATCTGCCTGCAGTGTGGGAGACCTGGGTTCAATTCCTGGGTTAGGAAGATCCCCTGGAGAGGGGAACAGTTACCCACTCCCGTATTCTGGCTTGGAGACTTCCATGGAATGTATAGTCAATGGGGTCACAAAGAGTTGGACATGACTGAGCCAGTTTCACTTTTTCGTGTTTTCATCATATGGCAGAACTTTTTATTTATCATTATCTGATGTTTTAGTAAACTATTTATTTAAGAAATAACAAATAAGAATCGCCAGTCTTTAAAGCAAAGAGACGTTGTTATTCTATTCTTTTCATGAAAAGAAGATTCAGCTTTGTTCTTGCCTGAGTATAGAAGAGGAATAGTAGCATTTGGTTCTCAGGGCCAACTTTTACATTAGGTGATTTAATTGCCCTCAGTAAAAAGCTCTGCAAAATAGGAAATATTATGTGCTATTTCACAAAGATATGAGAAAGCATGATATGGTCAGTCTTTCTTTTCAGTGTAACAAAAGAAGAATGAAGATAAATTAGTGAAAGTTATTAATCAGAGAGAAAAAAGAGAGCATCTAAAAAAAAAAGAAGGATATGGGCTACTTGGAGGCATATTTGCCTCTAAGGGTCACTTTTTGTTTTGCTCCAAGTATTAAGTTCAATTTTTCTATTCTGAAATTATTTCTAAAAATCTTTCTGTGTCTATGCAACAGGGATAATAATAATAGTATTCAATTTGTATAAGAGCTCTCAATCTTGGATGATATAATTCATACATGTCAAGTGCTCAGACATGGACCACATCATATTTATGTTTATGTACTGTGATTACTGTTACTTCTATTACTAATACTATTACTGCTACTTGGTTTCAGCCCTTGTGCTAGTCCCTGAGATAATATAAAAGGCAGAAGACATCACTTTGCTCTTTGAGGATCTCATTGTCTATGAGAAAGAGAAGTTCTCACAAAGAGTTAATGCATACGGTGAGAGTCATCTAGAAACATGACTATGAAAAGACAGTGAGGGAAGCCAACCTAAGTTCTGAAGCAGAAATAAAAACACCAAAGAATAGAAACATCATTTGAGCAGGATCTTAAAGAAAGACTAACTGTTCTTTAGCAAGGGAAGGATATACAATGATGTACAAAATTATAAGGAATATACTTATTCAAAGTACTAAGGTATTAATAGTTGATACAGATGAGGCATAAAATTCATGATAGGAAACGAGCTGTGTGTACACATAATCAGTTTCTTAATGTCAGACATAAAATTCATTCTAGCTATTCAATACTTAAAAGAGGAATAATTGTATTAGAGAAAGCTATGTATAACATATGGCTTCCCAGGTGGCACTAGTGGTAAAGAACCTTCCTGCCAATACAGGAGACTTAGGAGACATGGGTTCGATCTCTGGGTCATGAAGATTCTCTGGAGTAGGGCTTGGCAACCCATTCTGATATTGTTGCCTGGAGAATCCCAAGGACGGAGGAGCCTGGTAGGCTACAGTCCATAGGGTTGCAAAGAGTGAGATGCGACTGAAGTGATTTAGCACACAGCATGTACAATAAAATCTCCAGGAGGACCAGGAATAAGATTTGCAAGCTATACAGTCAACAGCACAGATACGGGGACATGTCACTAGTGGATGAATTTGATACTGTTGAGATCTGTTTTTAGTGTTTGCTTGGATGGTCAAAACTGTTTGCCTGGATGGGTCAAGAGTATCCTGCACTCTGTGATAGTTCCACCCCCACTACCAGGGCATGTATTTGTCTGGGATGTCATGAATTCCTCTGGGATAGCCACTGTTGTCTCAGGTGATCACTAAGTAGTCTCACTTTGGCTGGATGGAGCAGAACCATCATCGTTATCTTTGTTCTGGGAATTGTTTGCCTTCTACCCTACAGATATTCTTCACCTAGCTTTGTAGAGTTTAATGCTACAAATATGCAGCCTTTTTGCTTAGCAGATTTTTAAGGGACCCTACACTGATTTCTGGGGATATTTTTTCTGAATATCCTTTTGTGTCTTGAACTCTGTTCCACAGTGTCTGGTCACCCCCAAAGTCCAATTTCCATCTTCTGATGGAAGAAAACAACCAGAAAACTCAAGGTTCTGGATGAGATCTCCTTCTTTGGTTCAACATCAAAAACGTGCTTCCAGGAAGAAAGTAAGGATATTTTGTTTCTGTTGTCTCAGTGTGCGCAGTCCTACTTTGCCTGTTGTTAAATCTCTGAACACGTATCTCTTTTTGGTATTTTCTAAAGTAAAATTCTTTGAGAAATATTTTAAATTTTCTTTTATGTTAGGTCTGGCTAAGACATCAGAGTGGAGGGAAGTATTTTTCCATGAACCCATCCCATTGACCATCTGCTTCAGAATTTCCTGTCCTGCTTACTGAAATTCAAATCTTTCCATTCTAGTCTAATCAAGTCCCCAGGAATGGATCCAAAGTATCTAAATTCTAAATAAGCTTTCCAGCTGATTACTAGGCAGACTAGTGACTAGAAACCCCTAGAATAGGATATAGGTAAGCAAAGATATGGTTTATAACTTTGCTATATGTACAACATGAAATGTATATAATTTATTTATAAAAATATCAGAGCAATTAATGAACCTGGATTTGGAAGATTCTAATTGTGGATGCTATAAATCAAACTGTCAAGAATCTTTTGCCCAGATTGCTAATTATGAGGTTTAGGTTATTGTAAAATACCACCTTTGAAAATATTATACTATGAGAAGACTTTGAACATGCAATTTTCTGTCTATTGTGTGAGACTTAGGGTAGTGTCTAACATTCTCTCATAGAACTAAAAGGCATGATGAGGGAAAAATACATCATGAACCATGATCTGGTTTATGTGAGTTATGCTGAAGCTGAAGGTGTCATAGCAAGAAAGTGAGACAAAAATGATTAGTTGAAGAGGAGGAGCTAAGATGGCGGAGGAGTAGGAGGGGGAGACCACTTTCTCCCCTACAAATTCATCGAAAGAACATTTGAACGCTGAGCAAACTTCACAAAACAACTTCTGACCGCTAGCAGAAGACATCAGGCACCCAGAAAAGCAGCCCATCGTCTTTGAAAGGAGGTAGGACAAAATATAAGAGATAAAAAGAGATACAAAAGAGCTAGGGATGGAGACCCATCCCAGGAAGGGAGTCGTAATACAGGAAGTTTCCAAACACCAGGAAACCCTTGCACTGGCGGATCTGGGGGAAGTTTTCGAATCTCAGATGGCAACCTAACGGGGAGGGAAAAATAAATAAAACCTACAGATTACGTGCCTAAAAGCAACTCCCAGCAGAAAAGTACCCCAGATGCCTGCATCCACCGCCAGCAAGTGGGGGCGGAAGGGAGAGGAGTGGGTAGCATTGCTTAGGGTAAGGACCGGGCCTGAGTGCCCTGAGGGCAATCGGAGGGAGCTAATGTGAGATAGCAACTTAAACTGTGGGGTAGCAAGACAGAGAGACAAAATTAACCGGCCCAAACACACTGCCGTCCGTTCGCAGAACAAAGGGACTGAGCAATTCCAGAGAAGAGCTAGCCGGCAGCGGACCGGCCTGGAGGCAGGAGGTAGAGGGGAGGGGAAAGGGGCAAACTCGGCCCCAGAGATGGCATCCCTACCACACTGCAAACAGGCCTTCAGTCTCTAACCAAAGACTTCCTGAGATTCTGGATGGTCGACATCTGCCGGGAGGGTTGCGGCTAGAGGCCAGCTGCAGAGAACAGACACGAGGCACACGCACCCGACGCACCCGACCTGTGCGCGGAAACTGAGGCTGGGCCCGCGGAGGGGAGAAGGCGCGCCGCACCCGAGGAGAGTGCGCCCGTCAAGCTCCTGGCTGCCTGAGCTGCTCGGGCGGGGAAGGCACAAAACGCAGGCCCAACCGAGTCCGCGCTTTTGTGGAATACCCGAAAAGGGGAACCGCACGCAGGGCCCGCTCCATATAGAGCAACCGGGAGCCTGAGCAGTGTAGACGGGGGGAGCACACACCCGTGAGTGGGGGCAAACCCAGTGTGGCCGGAGCACTACGAGTGCTCCCCACACAGGCCAGGGATATCTGTCTTCAGCGCCCCTCCCTCCCCGCAGCACGACTGAACCAGCGAACCTGAACAAGAGACCACCTCCACCGGCCTGTGTCAGGGAGGAAATTAGACACTGAAGAGACCGGCAAACAGAAGCCAAATAAACAAAGGGAACTGCTTCAGAAGGGACCGGTGCAACAGATTAAAATCCCTGTAGGTAACACTGACCACACCAGAAGGGGCCTGTAGATATCGAGAAGTGTAAGCTGGAACAAGGAGCTATCTGAAACTGAACCGAACCCACACTGACCGCAACAGCTCCAGAGAAATTCCTAGATATATTTTCACTAATTTTTTTTTAATTAAAAAAATTTTTTTTCTTTTTCTTTCTTTTTAAAATTTTTTCTCTTTTATTTTCTTTTAAAATTCCCTATTACTCCTCCATTACTCCTTAACTTTCATTTTCATTTTCATATATTTTTACTATTTTTTTAATTAGAAAAAATTTTTTTCTTTTTTTATTTTTTTCTCTTATTTTCTTTTAAACTCCTCTATTACTCCTTAATTTTCATTTTCATTTCACTATAGCCTTGCAAAAAAAAAAAAAAAAGAAGAAGCTCTGTTTTTAAACCAAACTTCATATACATTTCTAAAATTTTTGTGTTTTTGTTTTTAATATTGTATTTTTAAGAGTCTAACCTCTACTCTAGATTTTTAATCTTTGTTTATCAGTATTTGATATCAATATTGGACATTTAAGAATCCAATATTCAGTACCCATTTTTACTCAGGAGTGTGTTGATTACTCTCTCCCACTTTTGACTCTCTGTTTTCTCCCTCAGATCACCTCTATTTCCTCCCTCCCCCTTCTCTTCGCAATCCAATTCTGTGAATCTCTGTGGATGTCTGGGCTACAGAGAACACTTTGGGAACAGAGAAGTGCATAGATCTGTCTCTCTCCTCTTGAGCCCCCCTTTTTCTCCTCCTGCTCATCTCTATCTCCTTCCTCCCTCTCCTCTTCTTCATGTAACTCTGTGAACCTCTCTGGGTGTCCCTCACGGTGGAGAATCTTTTTGCCATTAACCTAGAAGTTTTATTATCAGTGCTGTATAGTTGGAGAAGTCTTGAGACTACTCAAAGAATAAGATTGAAACCCAGAGGTAGGAAACTTAAGCCCAAAACCTGAGAACACCAGAAAACTCCTGACTACATGGAACATTAAGTAAGAGACCATCCAAAAGCCTCCATGCCTACACTGAAACCAACCACCACCCAAGAGCCAATAACTTCCAAAGCAAGACATACCACGCAAATTCTCCAGCAACACAGGAACATAGCCCTGAGCATCAACATACAGGCTTCCCAAAGTCACACCTAACACATAGACCCATCTCAAAACTCACTACTGGACACTCCATTGCACTCCAGAGAGAAGAAATACAGCTCCATGCACCAGAACACCGACGCAAGCTTCCCTAACCAGGAAACCTTGACAAGCCAATCGTCCAACCCCACCCACTGGGTGAAACCTCCACAATAAAAAGGAATCACAGACCACCAGAATACAGAAAGCCCACTCCAGACACAGCAATCTAAACAAGATGAAAAGGCAGAGAAATACTCAACAGGTAAAGGAACATGAAAAATGCCCACCAAGTCAAACAAAAGAGGAGGAGATAGGGAATCTACCTTAAAAAGAATTTAGAATAATGATAATAAAAATGATCCAAAATCTTGAAAACAAAATGGAGTTACAGATAAAGAACCTGGAGACAAAGATTGAGAAGACGCAAGAAATGTTTAACAAGGACCTAGAAGAAATAAAAAAGAGTCAATTAAAAATGAATAATGCAATAAATGAGATCAAAAACACTCTGGAGGGAACCAACAGTAGAATAACAGAGACAGAAGATAGGATAAGCGAGTTAGAAGATAAAATGGTGGAAATAAATGAAGCAGAGAGGATAAAAGAAAAAAGAATCAAAAGAAATGAGGACAACCTCAGGGACCTCTGGGACAATGTGAAACACCCCAACATTCGAATCATAGGAGTCCCAGAAGAAAAAGACAAAAAGAAAGGCCATGAGAAAATATTCGAGGAGATAATAGCTGAAAACTTCCCTAAAATGGGGAAGGAAATAGTTACACAGATCCAAGAAACCCAGAGAGTCCCGAACAGGATAAACCCAAGGCGAAACACACCAAGACACATATTAATCAAATTAATGAAGATCAAACACAAAGAACAAATATTAAAAGCAGCAAGGAAGAAACAACAAATAACACATAAAGGGATTCCCATAAGGATAACAGCTGATCTATTAATAGAAACCTTTCAGGCCAGAAGGGAATGGCAGGACATACTGAAAGTAATGAAAGAGAATAACCTACAACCTAGATTACTGTACCCAGCAAGGATCTCATTCAGATATGAAGGAGAATTCAAAAGCTTTACAGACAAGCAAAAGTTGAGAGAATTCAGCACCACCAAACCAGCTCTTCAACAAATGCTAAAGAATCTTTCTAGATAGGAAACACAGAAAGGTTGTATAAACATGAACCCAAAACAACAAAGTAAATGGCAACGAGACCATACCTATCAATAATTACCTTAAATGTAAATGGGTTGAATGCCCCAAGCAAAAGACAAAGATTGGCTGAATGGATACAAAAAGAAGACCTCTATATATGCTGTCTTCAAGAGACCCACCTCAAGACAAGGGACACATACAGACTAAAAGTGAAGGGCTGGAAAAAAATATTTCATGCAAACGGAGACCAAAAGAAGGCAGGAGTCGCAATACTCATATCAGATAAAATTGACTTTCAAATAAAGGCTGTGAAAAGAGACAAAGAAGGACACTACATAATGATCAAAGGATCAATCTAAGAAGAAGATATAACAATTATAAATATATATGCACCCAACATAGGAGCACTGCAATATGTAAGGCAAACGCTAACGAGTATGAAAGAGGAAATTAATAGTAACACAATAATAGTGGGAGACTTTAATACCCCACTCACAACTATGGATAGATCAACTAAACAGAAAATTAACAAGGAAACACAAACTTTAAATGACACAATGGACCAGCTAGACCTAATTGATATCTATAGGACATTTCACCCCAAAATAATCAATTTCATCTTTTTCTCAAGCGCACACAGAACCTTCTCCAGAATAGATCACATCCTGGGCCATAAATCTAGTCTTGGGAAATTAAAAAAAATTGAAATCATTCCAGTCATCTTTTCTGACCACAATGCAGTAAGATTAGATCTCAATTACAGGGAAAAAATTATTAAAAATTCAAACATATGGAGGCTAAATAACAAGCTTCTGAATAACGAACAAATCATAGAAGAAATCAAAAAAGAAATAAAAATATGCATAGAAAGGAATGAAAATGAAAATACAACAACCCAAAACCTATGGGACACTGCAAAAGCAGTGCTAAGGGGAAGGTTCATAGCATTACAGGCTTACCTCAAGAAACAAGAAAAAGTCAAATAAATAACCTAACTCTACACCTAAAGCAACTAGAGAAGGAAGAAATGAAGAACCCCAGGGTTAGTAGAAGGAAAGAAATCTTAAAAATTAGGGCAGAAATAAATGCAAAAGAAACTAAAGAAACCATAGCAAAAATCAACAAAGCTAACAGCTGGTTTTTTGAAAAAATAAACAAAATTGACAAACTGTTAGCAAGACTCATTAAGAAACAAAGGGATAAGGACCAAATTAACAAAATTAGAAATGAAAATGGAGAGATCATAACAGACAACACTGAAATACAAAGGATCATAAGAGACTACTACCAGTAGCTCTATGCCAATAAAATGGACAACTTGGAAGAAATGGACAAATTCTTAGAAAAGTATAACTTTCCAAAACTGAACCAGAAAGAAATAGAAGATCTTAACAGACCCATCACAAGCAAGGAAATCAAAACTGTAATCAGAAATCTTCCAGCAAACAAAAGCCGAGGACCAGATGGCTTCACAGCTGAATTCTACCCAAAATTTAGAGAAGTGCTAACACCTGTCTTACTCAAACTCTTCCAGAAAATTGCAGAAGAAGGTAAACTTCCAAACTCATCCTATGAGGCCACTATCACCCTAATTCCAAAACCAAAGATGCCACAAAAAAAGAAAACTATAGGCCGATATCTTTGACGAGCATAGATGCAAAAATCCTTAACAAAATTCTAGCAAACAGAATCCAACAACATATTTAAAAAATCATACATCATGACCAAGTGGGCTTTATCCCAGGAATGCGAGGATTCTTTAATATTCACAAATCAATCAATGTAATACACCATATTAACAAATTGAAAGATAAAAACCATATGATTATCTCAATAGATGCAGAAAAAGCCTTTGACAAAATTCAACACTCATTTATGATTAAAACTCTCCAGAAAGCAGGAATAGAGGAACATACCTCAACATGTTTATAATAGCCAGGACATGGAAGCAACCTAGATGCCCCTCAGCAGACGAATGGATAAGGATGCTGTGGTACATATACTCCATGGAATATTACTCAGCCGTTAAAAAGAATTCATTTGAATCAGTTCTAATGAGATGGATGAAACTGGAGCCCATTATACAGAGTGAAGTAAGCCAGAAAGATAAAGACCAATACAGTATACTAATGCATATATATGGAATTTAGAAAGATGGTATTGATAACCCTATATGCAAAACAGAAAAAGAGACACAGATGTACAGAGCAGACTTTTGGACTCTGTGGGAGAAGGCGAGGGTGGGATGTTTCGAGAGAACAGCATCAAAACATTTGTATTATCAAGGGTGAAACAGATCACCAGCCCAGGTTGGATGCATGAGACAAGTGTTCGGACCTGGTGCACTGGGAAGACCCAGAGGGATCGGGTGGAGAGAGGCGGGAGGGGGGATCGGGATGGGGAACACATGTAAATCCATGACTGATTCATGTCAATGTATGGCAAAAACCACCACAATATTGTAAAGTAATTAGTCTTCACCTAATAAAAATAAATGGAAAAAATTGATTAGTTGACTGATCAAGAGGAAAAGATAATGGAATAAAATAAGAAATAATATAAATATGTGAATAAAAGTAAAATTAATTTATTTTTTAAAAGATTTAAAATATCCCTGGTTGAACTCTAGTATTTCAAAACTTGGATTTTGGAGAAAATAGAGACAGTTAATGAGATCAGTATTCTCATTAATTTAGGTAGGTTCTGCATTGTCAGGCTTCTCTGATGACTCAGCTGGTAAAGAACCTGCCAGCAATCCAGGAGACTTGGGTTCAATCCCTGGATCAGGAAGATCTCATGGAGGAGGAAATGGCAACCCACTCTAATATTCTTGCCAGAAAAATCCCATAGACAGAGGAGCACGGCAGGCTACAGTCCATGGGGTTGCAAAGAGTCAGACATGACTGAGCACACATCCCCTCACTGCATTGTCACTTAAAAAGGAATTTTCTTCTACTTTGTATGTACCTTCCCTGTACTGGATAAAAGTTTATAGACACAATTTTTCCTCCAAACAAGTCTCCCAAATGTGAATTTCTTGGATCATCTTGAACTATAATTTATATTAATGGTTCAACTTCAAAGCTTGACCTTGAGAGGTAAAATGTTATTCTGTTTGAGAAGAAGTTTTTATGGAAATAATCAACCAGCAAGATATGACATTTTAATCTAAATGCACACCTTGTTGCCTACTCAATTGTTCTAGCAACTTCTTGAACCAGGGAGCCTATCAAACATCATAATCAACTCTCTCCATCAACATGTATCTGAATTTGAGGATCTAACATGATGTTGATACCTTAGTAAGAAATGGCAACCTACTCTAGTATTTTTGCCTGGGAAATCCCATGGACAAAGGAGTCTGGTGGGCTACAGTCTATGGGGTCACAAAGAGTTGGACACAACTGAGTGACTGAGCACACATGAGGAGAAAATATAATGAAGAATGCATCACACAAAAATTACTCAAAAATAATTTTACTGTTTTTAGGAAAAAATAAATCCAGTTTATCTGAATATATTTAAAATAAAGTTATATATTTAGCTTAAATTGAAAAGAAATATTTTATTTTCTTACCTTATCAACTGAAGACCTAAAAGATATTAGTACATTATAGATGTGTATGTATTAATTACTTGGTTGTGTCTGACTATTTGCAACCCCATGGACTGTAGCCTGCCAGGCTCCTCTGTCCATGGAATTCTCCAGGCAAGAATACTAGAATGCATAGCCATTTCCTTTTCCAGAGGATCTTTCCAACCCAGGGATCGAATCTGGGTCTTCTGCATTCCAGGCAGGTTTTTTACCACATGAGCCACCAGGGAAACCCCTAATATAGTACATTAGGCATAATGTTTACTTAATCTGTTTCCAAGACGTGTATATTTAAACCTCATTTTCATAAATATGTTTGATCAGACTTCCTCTGTAAGCAGAAGCATTATCACATACATAAATAAACAAAGTTCCAAGAAAAGAAGCTTATGTGCCCCTCTGCTTGTGTTCACAAAGCTCAGGTCATGTAATGTGTACTGCATAGTAAGCAAAATATATCTATATCATTGAAGAGTATCTTCAAATACGCTTCATTAGCTACCATGTTAATTTTTTCCCTATTCTCCATCAACTCTCCATCTCTTAGCAACAATTTCGCTTTCCTTTGCAATGAGATGTCATTGTGGCAAGAGATGATGAATGATGCTCAGAGAACTGTTCCCTGAAGTATTTTTGGAAAGGCCATGTGTTCAGCATAGTTTATGTCAAAAGGTACAGACCACAAATCCAGATTCTCTCCATATGCTTGAAGGTCAGACAATGGCAATGAACACTGAGAAAGACACCTCTTGTCATTGCTTCTATTTATGATTTGTCCTACAAAAAGCTCATTTTACAGTGCTTTTCTGAGAAGAATTTGGAATAAAAAAGTAGAAGTCATTGTTATAAAGTGTTTTTCAAGCTAAGCATAGTATTTTTCCTGTTCATTGGAGAAAGTTACTTTTAAGTAAGGATAAGTTCATTTTTTTGTTTTTAGATGAAAACTCTTCACTCCAACTTTATTTAGCTTAAATAAAATCTTTACTTATTTAATAAATAGTTATATCCAGATGTAAAATTTCCATATTTCAATTCTATTTGCCAGTAACTTTCTCTCCTATCTATTTTACAATATTTTCAGATAAACCTATCTACAGGATATTTATTCTGAGTTCCTCTCTCTGTATTTTTTTTTTCTGGAAATACCAAACAAAAATTGAGAGAGAGATATGGCGACAATAATGTAAAACATATAATTTATGTCTATTTTTGTTCTGCCCTGGACTCTGACAATGTGCTAAATTACATGGATATCCCTTTTATCAGAACTCCAATCCTAAAATATGACTGATGGAAATCCAAATTTATAAGCTTTTTTTTTAAATTTAATTTTATTAGTTGGAGGCTAATTACTTCACAATATTGCAGTGGGTTTTGTCATACATTGGCATGTATCAGCCATGGATCTACACGTATTCCCCATCCCGATCCCCCCTCCCACCTCCCTCTCTACCCGATCCCTCTGGGTCTTCCCAGTGCACCAGGCCCGAGCACTTGTCTCATGCATCCAACCTGGGCTGGTGATCTGTTTCACCATAGATAATATACATGCTTTTCTCTCGAAACATCCCACCCTCACCTTCTCCCACAGAGTCCAAAAGTCTGTTCTGTACATCTGTGTCTCTTTTTCTGTTTTGCATATAGGGTTATCATTACCATCTTTCTAAATTCCATATATATGTGTTAGCATGCTGTAATGGTCTTTATCTTTCTGGCTTACTTCACTCTGTATAATGGGCTCCAGTTTCATCCATCTCATTAGAACTGATTCAAATAAATTTTTTTTAATAGCTGAGTAATATTCCATGGTGTATATGTACCACAGCTTCCTTATCCATTCGTCTGCTGATGAGCATCTAGGTTGCTTCCATGTCCTGGCTATTATAAACAGTGCTGCAATGAACATTGGGGTGCACATGTCTTTTAGCAAATGAAGCAACAGACAAAGGATTAATCTCAAAAATATACAAACAACTCCTGCAGCTCAATTCCAGAAAAATAAATGACCCAATCAAAAAATGGGCCAAAGGACTAAGCAGACATTTCTCCAAAGAAGACACACAGATGGCTAACAAACACATGAAAAGATGCTCAACATCACTCATTATCAGAGAAATGCAAATCAAAACCACAATGAAGGTACCATTACACGCCAGTCAGGATGGCTGCTATCCATAAGTCTACAAGCAATAAATGCTGGAGAGGGTGTGGAGAAAAGGGAACCCTCTTACACTGTTGGTGGGAATGCAAACTAGTACAGCCACTATGGAAAACAGTGTGGAGATTTCTTAAAAAACTGGAAATAGAACTGCCATATGACCCAGCAATCCCACTTCTGGGCATACACACTGAGGAAACCAGATCCAAATTTATAAGCTTTTGTAAATTTATATAAGACTTATAAATTTGTAAATCCAAGTTACTTAAGAAATGAAGACTGTGATCTCTCTGCCCAGTTTATCACAACCCTCAGTGGAAACTACCCAATAGAAATTAAATGATTGTATGCTCAGGTGATTTTTTTTTTAATTAAAACAATATCTGGAAAATTTTTACAAGTTAGTATGTACAAATTTATCTCAGTTTTATCTGTTTCATAAAGTAAGACCAACATTATGCAAACTTTATTTATGAACACTTATTAGGTTTTAAATATTTTATATTAAAAATAAACTCATTAATGTTTATTAATGTGCTCCTTTTTATTCACATATATAACATATTGCTAAATTGATTTGTCAAAGCTAAGGAAGTGAGAAAGAGGTGCTAAAGTTAGCAGAAATCTCACTCTTTCTAACTAGTATAGATCTAACTCAGTTTTAAAGGGCGGAAAGACATTCCTTGAGGTGCTTCTATTATAATTTGATCAACCATTTTATTATTGATGGGCATTTGTTATATTTCATTTTCACCACTATGAATGATGCTGTAATGAACAAAAGTGAATATATGACTGTTGTGTGTAAACCATTTCTAGCTAAAGACTGAGTGATGTCTATCTGTAGCAAAGAACAAGTTATTTTGTAAGATATTATTCTAATTCTTCATTTAAAAAAGCTAGCTGTTTTTTAATTTAGGCTTTTCACACAATTTGTCATACCTGCTACTTGATAAGTCTCTCTCGGTCTCTGCACCATTGCTGTTTTAGGCAAAATAATCCTTTATTGTGAGCTGTTCTGCTTAGCACATCCCTGGCCTCCACTCACTAGATGCCAGCTGCACAACCAAAATGTCTCTGCGCTTTGTCAAGTATTCTCCGAGAAGTAAGACTATTCTCAGGGAGAACCACTGTCTACATGAAAGTAATAGTTAAGTTTCATTTACAGGTGTTAATATAAGAAATACAGGTTGGATTCAAGCTTATTGATCAATACACAATATTAATCAGTAGTGCCAAATAAAGCACAACTTAACACAACAATTAGCTGTTTCATTTCATGTATAAGCATGAGAAGAAAAATGATACATCCTTCTTCAATTTTGATTTTTATTGTCATTGGTTACTCAAGTGTTGTTACAACATTTGTAATACTTATAAGCAAATATGACTATTTATTTCGGATTGTGCTATATGCTATATGTCAACCATTGATTCTGAAAGTGAAGTGAAAGTGTTGGTCAATCAGTCATACCTGACTCTGCATGACCCCATGGACTGCAGCCCACCAGGATTCTCTGTCCATGGGATTTTCCAGGCAAGGATACTGGAGTGGGTAGCCATTTTCTTCTCCAAGCAATCTTCCTAAACCTGGGATGTAACTCAGGTCTCCGACACCATTGATTCTATTCATCCTAAATTACAGAATTACTGTTTACAGCCAGGTTAGGGTATCTGAAAGGTAAATACACTTGAAAAACAGAGTTAACAATAATACAAATTTGAATTACTTGTGAATTCAAAGGGCCTTGTGTTATAAGTATTGCAAAAAGAGGATAGAACAAGACTTCAGAGGAAGCATTTGTATTTCCAGTTCTGCTCCACACTAGCTATGTGAAGTTGGATGAGTTATGCAACTCCTCTGAACTGCAGTTACATTATCTGTCAAAGTGGGCAACACAAACTTCCATGTCTGACTCATAAAGGCATTAATTCTATATCCAGCTTCCAGAGCAATGCCTGACATAGTGGAGCCTCGGCAAATATTTGCTGAATGAATAAATGAGTAAGGCATTTGTAGAAGTTAAATGAGATAAAGTACTTGAAATCATTTGGGAAAAATATGAATAATTTTGCTGTGATAAGCACATCATGTGAACAAATTACCTTATTTAAAATACTTGTGAGATAGGTAGGTTTTGTTCTCCTTTCCTTTAATAATTAGGAATGTCACAAGAACTTACTGTGGAGAAGATATACACAAGAGCACAAAACTCCCAGTCTTCTCCTTCAGATTCAAGCAGAGCAGTGCATTTATCTTTTGCATACTAGATTTCACCTGGACTTCAAAAAGGGGGAGGGAGTTGGTTGTTAAACATACACAGATTCATAATGAGGACAAGAATAACAAATCGAAAACCACAATGACTTCCAAGAAGTAAATACATAAATATAGTTGTCATTTAGATACATCAGATTAGAAGCCTGTCATCAAAGCAGAGATTGATATGTGATGTCCCCGAAGCAATCCATAGGAGGACGTTCATCCAAGAACTGATGTCAGAATCGGGTCACACAGGGGGATGGTGTTTAAAGTTCAGCATCAGCTATGCGGAACAATTAGTGCCCAGGCGGTCTTAGACACCAATATGCAGGATGGTTTTGTAAGACCTGGGCAAACAGGAACCAGCTGTGTGCAGACGCCAAATGAGCAGGACAAATGAAGCAGAGAAATGGACATAAGTCACTAGTAATAAGGAAGACTGCTGACATGGGAGGCAGAGCATTGCCTTGGGCTCTGGATTTTGGTGTCTGTCGTGGGAGGAATCAATTCTAGCCTGGTGACTCTCAGAAGAGACAATAATTGGGAAGAACTATTTGGGGTTGTGTGGCTGTGGGTGGCAGCTGGCATGGTTTGACATCAAACAGATCATACAGTATTGATTAAAAAAAGACTAATTTGTGGCTCTCACAGAGTTGAATGTCTCTAAACTTTTCTTACTTATCTTGATCCAGATCCAAACAACTGCACAACTTGAGATATCCTTAAGCTAATGTTATAGAATTCTTTGAGCTTATGTATGTGTAGATGGGTCTTTGAGAATTTGGGGGTATTTATTCATATCATGCTATATATATATGCATAAATATGCATTGATACATACATATATATGTGTGTGTGTGTGTGTGTGTGTGTGTGTGTATGCTGCGCTGTCTTTAGTTGCTCAGTCATGTCCGAATCTTTGCAACCCTATGGACTGTAGCCTGCCAGACTCCTCTGTCCGTGGGACTTCTCCAGGCTGGAATACTGGAGTGAGTTACCATGCCTTCCTCTAGGGGTTCTTCTCAACCCGGAGATCGAACACAGGTCTCTTGCATTGCAGGTGGATTCTTAACTGTCTGAGGCACCAGGGAAGCCCAAGAATACTAGAGTGGGTATCCATTCTCCAGGGGATCTTCCCAACCCAGGAATTGAACTGGGGTCTCCTGCATTGTAGGCAGATATTTTTACCAGCTGAGCTACCAGGGAAGCCTGTGTGTTGTGTGTCTGTGTGTGTGTGTGTAATATGTAAAACTACATGCTACCATATATAGGTTATACACACACACACACACACACACACACACACACACACAGCATGTATTTGCTGTGCTCAGTCCACGAGTCATGTCCAACTCTTTGCAACCCCATGGACTATATAGCCCACCAGGTTCCTTTATCCATGGGATTCTCCATGCAAGAATATTGGAATAGGTTATCATTTCCTTTCCTACCCAGGGATCGAACCTGTGTTTCCTATATCTCCTGCATTGGCAGGTGGATTCTTTACCTGCTGAACCATCAGGGAAGCCCCACATGTATATATTATCCTTACTTCAAATTTGGAAAATAAGGCACAGAAATGTTAAATAGCTTTTTGAAATTCACACAGCTAGAAAGTGATAGAGCTGGTATTCAAGTAGAGGATTCAGGCAGGAGAACAGCAGGGGCAAAAGCAAGTGTAACAAGCTTGATGTCTCAGGAAACAGAAGGTCAGTGCGGTGCGAGCTGAGTGCAGGATCCCAGGGAGAGTAGTAGATGCCCAGACGATAAAATCTCCACATAATTTCATATTTACTTATTTTTCTACATTTGAAAAAACTAAACTGATCAGCAACAGATATGGACACTTAAATGTGAATACTGATGAAGGCACAGTTCCACACCTAACGGTTTTTTGAACATGAGTACATCTTCTGCCATGTTAATGTACACTTATACTGTTTAACCTTGCCGCCCTCCAAAAATGCTGTCTTTATAGATAAGTCATAAGGAATCTGACTCTTGATTTCGATTCTACATGATTTTCATTGAATGTTTAGAGCTGAAGCTTCACTCAACTCCTCAAGTTAGTGTATCTCAAGCTTGGCATTATTTCACCTTCCTTTTAAGTTTTTTCAACAGACCCTTTTCTGAGATGTCATTATTGTTCTATTACAGAGTAGGAGATAACTTTTATATTTAAAAATTTCTTCAATCTCTTATATCTAATCATCATATAATTTTACCTTTCTTTTACCATCCGAAAATATTCCTTCAATTTCAGTTACCATAGATTCATACATTTCCTTATCACTTCTCTTAAGGCAGAAATCTAGAAAAGTTGGCTTCTGACTCAACCTCATGTGAGTAAGCCCCTATGCCTCAGTCTTTTCTGTCCCTTCTGAGTTCACCCTGTATCTTTTCACCAGAATCATCTTTCTTAGGGATCAATTGTTCCAGTATTATGCATATTTACATCAATACAATGAACACAAATGTCTAAATCCATATCCTTCGAATTGTTATATACTAACACTAATTGGAGAAGGAAATGGCAACCCACTCCAGTATTCTTTTTTTTTTTTTTTTTTTAATGTTAGGGTTTTTATTATTGTTTTTTTTTTTTTTTTTTTTAATATTATTTTATTAGTTGGAGGCCAATCACTTTACAACATTTCAGTGGGTTTTGTCATACATTGACATGAATCAGCCATATAGTTACATGTATTCCCCATCCCGATCCCCCCTCCCACCTCCCTCCCCACCCGACTCCTCAGGGTCCTCCCAGTGCACCAGGCCCGAGCACCTGACTCATGTATCCCACCTGGGCTGGTGGTCCGTTTCACCATAGATAATATACATGCTGTTCTTTCAAAACATCCCACCCTCACGTTCTCCCCCAGAGTTCAAAAGTCTGTTCTGTATTTCTGTGTCTCTTTTTCTGTTTTGCATATAGGGTTATCGCCACCATCTATCTAAATTCCGTATATATGTGTTAGTATACTGTAATGTTCTTTATCTTTCTGACTTACTTCACTCTGTATAATGGGCTCCAGTTTCATCCATCTCATTAGAACTGATTCAAATGAATTCTTTTTAACGGCTGAGTAATATTCCATGGTGTATATGTACCACAGCTTCCTTATCCATTCATCTGCTGATGGGCATCTAGGTTGCTTCCATGTCCTGGCTATTATAAACAGTGCTGCGATGAACATTGGGGTGCACGTGTCTCTTTCAGATCTGGATTCCTCAGTGTGTATGCCCAGAAGTGGTATTGCTGGGTCATATGGCAGTTCTATTTCCAGTTTTTTAAGAAATCTCCACACTGTTTTCCATAGTGGCTGTACTAGTTTGCATTCCCACCAACAGTGTAAGAGGCCACTCCAGTATTCTTGCCTTGAAAATCCCATGGACGGAGGAGTCTGGTAGGCTACAGTCCATGGGGTCACAAAGAGTCGGACACAACTGAGCCACTTCACTAATACTACTATAGCTTTTTTTAAATTAATTTTTATTGGAGTATACTTGTTTTACAATGTTGTGTTAGCTTATGCTGTACTGCAAAGTGAATCAGTTATAAACATACACAGTTTGTCCTTTGAGGCAGGTATTACTACTTAATGGGGCTTCCCTGGTGGCTCAGTGGGAAAGAACCCACCTGCCAATGAAGGAGATGTGGGTTCGATCCTAGAGTCCGAAAGTTACCCTGGAGTGGAAATGGCAATCCACTCCTGTATTCTTACCTGGGAAACCCCATGGACAGAGAAGCCTGGCGAGTTACAGTCCATGGGGTTGTAAAAATTAGACACAACTTAGCAACTAAACAACAAAACAAAATCACTGCTTAATACTTTGGTATCCACTCTTCCCCCTCCCCAGCTAACTGCACAGTTCATCCCCTGTGTCAGAGCCTATGTCCCTCTAGAGGCTGAAAATCCCTGGTCCATTCTTTCCCAGCTAGGGCGTGTACAGGTGGTACAGTGTTGGCCAATTGGAACTGGTGAGGAAATGTGTAAAAGGAAGAGATGTCTGAAAAGCTTTTCTTTCTCAATAAAAAAGAAATAAGTAAAGATAATATACCCCCCTTTTTTTTCTCTTAATATGATGTTGTGTGAAGATGTGGTACTCATCTTGAAAATGTGAGTGAAGATGGTAAACAAAGAGTGGGACAGACAAAGAATGGGACTTGTTCTCTGGGTATATTTATAGCTAGTATTGATCCTTCTGGGCTTTCCAGGTGGTGCAGTGGTGAAGAATCTGCCTGCCAATGCAGGAGACGCGGGTTCAGTCCCTGGGTCTGGAAGATCCACTGGAGTAGGAAATGGCACCCCACTCCAGTATTCTTGCCTGGCAAATTCCATGAGCAGAGGAGCCTGGTGATCTACAGTCCATGGGGTCACAGAGTCAGACACCACTGAGCGTCAGAGGACACACGCATCCACTCTACTGTTGCTCTGCATTGAGATTTCTTTTGTTAATAACATAGAAAAATGTAAGCTTTCTCAGTTTTTAACACTTACTTAAATATTCAGTTGAAAACTTCCTAACTGATACATATTTCTATTGCATTCTTAATAGTGCCTACTGCTGTTTTATGCCTTTAATAAATTATAGTTGCTTGAGTAGTAATTATATTATTCTTTAAGATGTTTCTGTGTGAAATAATGGAACAACTTATATTCTCCTTGAACAGGCCAAAAGGAAGAGTCATGTAAGATGAAAAAGCATTAACAAATTAACATAACTATGCACATTAGGAGAACTCCACAGGGCTAAGGCTTGAATAAACAAGACCTAAAATCAGAGCATTAATGCTAAAGGCAGTGAAGAACTTCAGTAACATCTAAAAATTATGAAGTCGTACTATGCTTCCCAACTGTGATATGACACAAAAACAAAGTAAAACTCCATAGTTTCATGTTTAATGTCTCCTCACTGTCTTCTTATTAATACTGCTCAAATTTTTTCTACTTGTTTTCCCTGCTGCTGGAGTTTCAGTTTTATAAATTAAATTCAGAAACAATGACCTGGAATATTTTCTAAATACCAAAACACATGGGTGAATAACCCATGATGATGCTAAAAGAACAGCCCTTAGAAAATGTAGTGCCTGTTATTATAAAGTCATATCATCAAAAGAAAACCACTCTGTTAGTCTCTGAAAATGTTTTATGGTCTAGGACCTAAGTAGAAATAGCATCAAATGTATTTCACCAGGTAGGAAATTGTTTCTAAAGCATTGCTTTTCAATATTTTACAGGCCTGCTTTTTAGCTGTCAGCAAAGTATGAAATTGTTGTTGCTGTTGACTGCTTGATAAAAAGCCCTCTCTTATGTGATTGTACTAAATTTGGCTAAGTTGCTGGCAGAAAAGCTGATTCTGTGGCTAAAATAATTCTGCAAACCACAAAACTGCTTAGGAGCATAGAAGTCGTCTACATTGTAGGACCAAACTGAAGTTCCAATTTGCAAACACAGCTGGAAACCTTTGAAAGCAACTTCCAGATGTCATGACAGAGCTTCTTTCAGATTTTGAACAGTTCCAGTCGAAATGGTAACTGAGAAGCACAAATCCTGTATGCTCTCACTTATGGCACACAGGAAAGTGGTTAAGAGAGTAAATCATGAATTTGCATCACAAGGAGACATTTCCCCCTTTTATTCTTTTCTTCTTTCTTTTCCTTTTATTGTGTCTATATAAGAAGATGGATGTTAGCAGAACCTACTATAATCATTTCACAGTATCTATAAATCAAACGATCATGCTGTAAGCCTTAAACTTATGCAGTGATGTATGTCAATTGTTTCTCAATAAAGCTGGTGAAAAGCATTCAATAAACCTCAAATTAAAAACAAAGAGATTATATGCAAAAAACTGGCAAAGCCTGAAAAAAGACAGCTTGGAAACAGACACTATGCCTGTAGGAAGTTGGGTTCATTTATCTCATAGCTAGTCCTGTGGGCTTATAACCCAGGACAGAGACTTAGAATCGTTTGTAATTTTGTGATCTTTCTGAGTTTTAAAGATTCTCCTAAATCTCACGAGTGCAGTGGTTCTCTCACTCTAATTACACAGGTAATTTGAGAAACTCCTTGGCATGCAGCGGTCTCAGACTCAACTTCAGAGATTTGAATAAACATGAATTGGAGTGGAGAAAGGTATCTTCAAGGTTTTCCCATCCTCTCCTAAGAGCTCTGCCCCAGACCTCAGACAGCCAGAAAAGAAAACTTGGAGCTGAGCTATTTGCAGAGAAAGTTAAGGGCCAGAGGCATCTGAACCTCTTACTGTGGCACCCTTTAAAGACGGTAGTGTACTGGCTTTGCTCCAAGCCTGGTGTGGAAAAAGCCTTTGTCATTGCTTATGATCAGACCTGAAAAACTACACATGGGTTTTCTGTCAAGAAGTAGACTCTTTGACTATGCCAAGAAAGACAAGAAAGAGTAGAAGGAAGGGAAGTAATGAATTAAGGGCGAAAAGTCTGGTCACTTCTGAAGTGCTGATAAACCACTTAAGTCACATCTCCTTCATGTTTTTTACAGACATTACCAGCTCCTTAAGAAAAGCTATTTAGTCAAAAACTGCTTCTTCTTTAAAATTTTAATTTTATTCTGAAACTATTATTGACTCTATTCTAGAAAAAGTTAACATCTAGAAAAATGGTACAGATGAACTTGTTTGCAGGGTAGGAATAGAGATGCAGATGCAGAGAACAGGGATGTGGACACAATGGACATGTGGATACAATTGAACTTAGGCTTCTTCAGAGAAAACTCACCATGAATGAAGAATGTTTCCATCAGGGTCAGACAAGCTTTGCTTCAGAGCCAGGGTGTTGGAATGAATAGGTGTGTCAGAGGTCAGTGAGATCACTGTTCACACTCCTTGTGCTTGTACACTCCTGAAATAAGAACATGGTAATAGTGAGAGGACCCTATCTGAAACACCACACAGGAAGAGCTAGACACAGAAATGAGTCTATTCAGAATCGGCCAGGGAGGGAAATACCAGAAATGTAGAAACAGGTTTGCGGTGAAATAACAGGATGCTATTGGTGGTTTGGGAGCACCCACAGACCTTGGTAGGATGATAAAGAGGTATAGCTGATGGTTAAGACCAACAGAGCAAAGGCAGGCATGGAGAGACAGCAGATATACAGGCTAGCATTGTGTCAGAGAGACACTCACAGTGAAGGCTCCAAAGAAAAATTGGTTAGAAACTACACATGTGCTTCCCAGGTGGCGCTAGTGGTAAAGAACCTGCCTGCCAATGCACGAGATGTAAGAGACACAGGTTCGATCCCTGGTTTGGGAAGATCCCCTGGAGGAGGGTGTGGCAACCCATTCCAGTATTCTTGCCTGGAGAATCCCATGGACAGAGAAGCCTGGCAGGCTACAGTCCACAGGGTTGCAAAGAGTTGGACACGACTGAAGTGACTTAGCATGCAAGCAAAGGAACTATACGCAGTGCAGCATTTGTAGACTGCAGTTGGGTGACACATTTATTTTTTTCTTTTTTCATTAACCCTGGTACAAAAGTATACTTGACAAAAATGTCCCAAGTAGGGCTTACAGATTTCAGTCTCCCCAGTATGAGCAGAAAACATGCTTCCAGCTGGAGCGGAGTCCAAGCACACATCCGTTCCTGTAAGTATATTACTTGTAAGCCTCATTGGGTTCTTGACAATATTTAGAAAGGAAATCCCCAGAAAGGGCAGGTTTTATTATTAATCTAGTGGTAAGGGCACATATTCACCAGCTGATGAAGGGTTTGGTATTTAATATCTCAAGGTCTTCAGATATCTTCCTTGGTTGCCCAGCACTCAAGTCCAGGGATTTCAGTCCCTAGTTGGTAAGACTCTCCACCTTAGTTGTAAGATCTTTGAAAGATGCATATATTAAATGTATCAACTGATTTGAATTTTTTTATTGCCAAAGGCAATAAGGGGAAATGCAACACCTTGGCAGTCAGGTAATCTAAATTTTATGCCTCAGTCTGAATTTTAGGTGCTCTGGCTTCAGCTTATTAATCTTTAAAATTAGAAGCTTGGACACTATATTTTCTGAGTTTTTTTCCCGTTAATAGTAAGTAAAAAGCTTCAGGAAGCAGCAGATCTAATATTCCATACTGATTCAAATCTTGAGAAGTATCTTTGCTAGATATGCTGATTTGGCAGAGGAGAAAATATGCATCTAGTCAACCATGCAAAATGTGATTTTTGCATAAGTCCTAATCAGCAGGTCATGCTGGAAATCCTACTGCTCTGATGGACGTTTTCTTCTTTTAGACTAAAAATGTATAATTTTCCAACTGGAAAAGACAGATGTCTTCTGGAGCAGCTGCCTCCTGTATTGTGGATCCATTTATTAAATTAGATTTAGGTGCTACCCTGGTCTAGGTGGTATGTGTAGAGTTATTAGAAAATTTCTGCACTTGTTGCATCTCATCACTGATATTTTTTTCTTTTGCACAAGATTCATTCTTTCCATGAGTCAATTGTCAAATAAGCTTTTAATGAAAGTGCAATGAAAAGTTATAAAACCACATTTTAATGGAAAGTAGCTTATTATATTTGCACAGATTAAATATTAAAGCAGCTTACTATTGGGATTACATATTTTTAGCCCCTCAAAATGCTTCCCTACAAAATTTTTGTATTTACCAGAAGACTCTCTGACATTATGTACTATTCTTTATTCAGTATAGCACAGAAGACTGTGTGTAGAAAGTATTAAATCAAATAAAAGTTGATGAAAAAAATATTTACTAATTCTTCATAGTTACTCTTGGCATGTTTCTTTTCAGAAAAAAAAAATAGTGAAAACACAAGAGAGAGTGTACTCATTTTAGAATGTAGGAATATAAATTTTACCCTCATAACCTTAAGTTAATGACTTTATCACTCATCATGTCCATTTCTCAGACACAAATGAGAAACAGTGATTTCTAGGATCCTCTGTGGTACCAAACGCCTAATGAAATAATCAATTGCTTTTAAGGACTATTCTCAAATCCAGAAGCAGTTGTAATAAGGAATAAAGTGATTCTCTTTATTTGTGTGGATGAGAGTCTATCAAAATATACTTATTCTAGCAACAGTGTTATCAGAGATACTATGGGGAAAAGGGGTTCGGTTATTAAATACCTTTGGGAGACATTGTTGACTTTATTCTTCTGTAAGAGGTAGGTAATATCAGTAACATCACTGTTAAGCATTCTGATAAGTCCTGTAGTTAATACTTCACTTATCTTTCTTTAACCCAGTTTTTCCCAAATGTATTTGACCTTAAAATTTTTTCTCTTCAAATAAAACACATAAAAAATATTTAAAATCCTATTTTAAAATCCGAATAATCTTTGTAAAATTGTGTCCTAAATGATACTTGTACTGAAGTTATTTGGGTTTTAAAGGGCTGACATATAAAGCATCTGCATTGTCTTAGAATTCCTATAATGCAGTTGTTTTCATCAACTTATTTCTCACTATGTTCAGTGATAGGAAGTTTCACAGTATGTATACGTGTTCTTGATCCTATTTTTAGCCATAAAATCAATTCGAGGGGCTTTTTATTTAACAGAAAAAACAAATATCTTGGAAATATTTGATTAGTAAATCTAAGGTCATTCTAGACTACACCATAGTTTTATTTCCAAGGGTAGCAGATGGGGCGGAATATCACAGGATACTTCGCTGTGGTTGTTTAGTCACTCAATTGTGTCCAACTCTTTGCAATCCAATGGACTACAGCCTGCCAGGCTCCACTGTCCATGGGATTTCCCAAGCAAGAACACTGGATAGATTGCCATTTCCTTCTCTGGGGCATCTTCCCAACCCAAGGGTCAAACCTAGATCTCCTGCAGTACAGGTGCATTCTTTACCACTGAGCCATCTGGGACGCCTACATGATACTTTGTCTCAATTTTAATTCTCTTATATCAGGAGGTTTTTGCAGAGAATAATACTATTCACACCACTGTATTTGATTATAAGGTACATTCCTTGACATGACTCCTGTCTGGAAAAATCTCCATTTATTTACATGATCTTCAAAATATTTTAATGTCCAGAAGAGAATAAGTTGACTGTAAATTCACCAAGTCTAGTATTTTCTTTCTATTCTCTATTTGCTGAACGTTTTACCATAGCTCAGATGGTAAAGCATCCACCTGCAACGCTGAAGACCTGGGTGCAATCCCTGGGTCGGGAAGATTCCCTGGAGAAGGAAATGGCAACCCACTCCAGTATTCTTGCCTAGAGAATTCTATGGACAGAGGAGCTTGGTGGGTTACAGTCCATGGGGTTGGAAAGAGTCGGACATGACTGAGTGACTAACACACACTCACTCACTATCTTGAGATAATAAAAAATATATTTTTCAGATTTAGTTTGATGATTTTTTCAAATTCATGTTATCTATCATTATTTAAAGTCACGAAAGAAATTCTTTAAATACTTAATCAACATTGCCAGACCGTTCTAATACACTTTATTTCTCCAAGATTGCAAGTGTGTATTTTATTTGTCAAAGAACAAGGGATCATGTCAACTTTTAAATCTTATAAACTACTAATTAATTTTCCTTTTGATGTGTTGACAGCATTGGCCAGTGTGTTGTGCTTTCACTGTTAGAGAATTTATGTTTTTATTATTTATGAGGTGACAATAATTCATACTTGAAAAGCTGTTATGTTATCTCACAAGAAATGTCACATTGGTTTTTGGCATCTGCTTTACATTTAACTTCTAATTTTGTGACTTAACTATTAAGTTAAGTTACATTAATGTAACTATATTACATAGTTATAAGTACAATAATGCTATCTGAGAGATGATTGTGTACTAAATTATTGTGTTCTGCATTATTACTATCATAATGTCGAGAGAAAAATCATGATAGGTAAGGTTTTGTCTACAAAATGATAGAAAAAAACATTTATTTGTGGATCAAAATGTACCTTACACAAGTTGTACTAGGCTGCGAAAGTTATATGTTTTCTAACGTTTTTGTAATGTAATGTAATGGCCTTGGGTGATATGCTGTATTTAATAAGAGAGTTTTGAATTAAACAGCAATAAGACATATGATACAAAAATAACAAGTGTAAGTGTTTAGCTGATACAACACATTTTAGAATGGAATAGAGTAGTAAACAAAATTATTCAGTTGAACTAACATATCAACAAAAGCAATATAATCACTGGAATGTGAATGGGAGATATATAATTCTCAGGTTGTGACAAGAGACTCTTGTCTCTCTGTTTTCCCGTTAAGAAGCAGATATGTCATCTTAAAGGAATAAACTACATTGACTCCCGGACTGTCTGTTTTCTTCTGCCTACAGGCTTATATCATCTGAGAAACTTTAAAATAAGTATTAGTGAATGTATGATTATTTAATCCACCTGGATACAACCATGAATGATTTATAAATTATTTGAAGTCAGTAATTCATAGTAATTCTAAATAAGGTCCAAAGCTCATTCCATGCAGGTTTGTGATGTCAGTAAAACTGTTGCTTTTCCATTCCTTTTCTACATTCACACTTTCTAATATATTGTTATCCAGGACAAGTTTCTTTTCATTTCCACAAAAGGTAGGTAAGAGTCATTTTGTTCACAAATTCGCTGATTCAGTTATCCATTCAGCAAACACTTGGTGGTTCCTGCCACCTGAGATGTATCAGTGCCTGTTATTGTGATGTGAAGGCAATGTCCACCGTGGACGTTTCTTGCTTTGCTAATGGAGCTCATCCATGCATCCAGTGAGTGGACCAGCTTTTACCACTAAATGGGATATGGAAACTCCATGATCTTGTTTTTCTCTCAAGCAATTAAGGTGAAAAGCATAAAGGCATAGCTCCAGAGCTTACTGAACTTTCTGTCTAATACAGAAGATGGCTAGGGTGAAAAATACTTCAAAGGGGTTAGCAGAAACTACCTGAATGAGTGAAACGTGTTAAAACCTGAAAGATGGATGAAAAGCATTAACTTGTTGGGGAGGCAGTGATGAGGGTGGGAATTTGCGGAGAGTTCCTGATGGTGCTAATGGTAAAGAATCCACCTCCCAGTACAGGAGACTCAAGAGACACAGGTTCGATCCCTGGGTTGGGAAGATCCCCGGAGTAGGAAGTGGCAATCCACTCCAAGATTTTTGCCTGGAAAATTCCATGGACAGAGGATCTGGCAGGTTGTAGTCCATGGGACCACAGAGAGTTTGACACAACTGAGTGACTGAGCACATATTCTAAGAAAAGAGGACATGTAAAAATAGGAATTAATAGCTATTATATGTTACTATCTCACCATTTATTACCATTTAAAAAATTTTAAATCATTATGTATCAGTATACAAGTACATTATTCTTACAAAATTTCAAGAAAAATGAGTCCAAGAATAGAAATACAGAAAATGTCCACTTACTTTACTCCCTAATTTATACATAAGAATTAAAATTTTGGCAAGTGTAATTTCATTTTTCCAGTTAATGTTCTATGTAAGTGTATTTTGATACACATTAAATAAATACATATACATATTTTAAATAAATGGGCTCATGTTATACACTTAGTCTGGTGATTTTTTGATGTAACTTTGTATCTTGGGGCATTTTCCAGAATGTGCATACAAGTCTTTAATACTTTCTTAATTTCCTATAATATAGCTTCATTATTCTTACATTATCACTCTTTCAGAGGTGGTTATTTATGTCAATTTCCATTTTTTCTATTATGAACAAAGTTGTAATGAATGTCCTTAAAAATAAACCTTTGTGTTCTAATATAAGTATATCTTTAAAGTGGAACTAAAAACATTGTATGGATATATGTAAATTTTATTTGGATATTCTACCCATCTAATTCCACTCCAGCAAGGGTTTTACAAATGTATCCCCCTCCCAGCAGTTATGCCACTGGCTACTTTTATCTCACCCTTACTAGTACTAGATATTTTCCAACTTTTTACATTCTTGACAGATGATTCTATAAACCCTGAGGCATTTTCTTCCATTAGATAAAAATAATGGCTTAAATGCAAAGACCTTTCAGAATCAAGCAAATAAATACATTAAAATGTATTCATACATAAATACATATAATAAATAGATATTTATTTATAAATATATATTTATATAATATAATATATACTATTATAAATTTTATATTTATATTATATTTATATTTATAATAATATTATAAGTAAAAATAATAAAATAAATATATAAAATAAATATAATAAATGTATTTATACATTAAAATGTATTTATTTGCTTGACATATTCTAAGAAAAATAGAGTGGTACAGAGCTTGGTAAATTGGATAGGATATGCCTTGCTATGGGCTTCCCTGGTGGCTCAGTGGTATAGAATCCCCCTGTAATGCAGGAGATGTGGGTTCGATCTCTGGGTTGGGAAGATCTCCTGGAGAAGGAAATGGCATACCATTCCAGTATTCTTGCTTTGGAAATCCCATGAATAGAGTAGCCCGGTGAGTTACAGTACGTGGGTTCACAGTGTGTTGGACACGACTGAGAGACAAAAAACAACATGCCCTGCTACCGGAGATACTGAAATTTATACTGTTTTGAAAAGACTCTGTTTACCAAATATAGGAAAATTGTGGTTTGAGAACCATCTATAAAGATTTTGCTCTAAGGAAGAAACCACTGGGGAAATGACAGTCCTTGGTGGTTTCACAAATTCCTCAGTAGCAGAGTCTGTCTCCTGTGTATATTGTCAAGGTTAGCTCTTGTCAATGTACGCACTCCGAGATCCAAATGTGAGGATCCTATTTTAAGAATTAAGGTGTGAGATAATCGCTCTATTACCTGAGCATGGGGTAAGTTACTTCATACTCTGTGGAAAAGTCATTTATCACAGCCAGAGTCAGTATGATAAAAGGTAAAGCATTTATAAGAGATTTGACTTCATTTTTTTGCTATTTTTGTGCAAAATATGTGGCTTGTTGCAACATCCTAGCTTTTATAAAGTACCAATTACCTACCTCTCCAGAAATACCATGAATTTTAGGCTTCTACTCTATCTTGTAGTATTTATCTGTTCCTTTCATCTGAAATATGGCTGAAATTTGTATAACTGGAAAGTTTTCTCCAAAAATATATTTTTAAAAATTTTTGTAGACATTTAACTTTATATATTTTCAGTGACAAGTTTTTGCTATATTAATTGGATTGTCATTAAACTGAATGATAAAGCAGGGTTTTTTGTTATTTAAAAAGAAAAGAAAATTTCTCATATATATATGTACATGTATATATGTACCTGTGTGTGCATGTGTGTATGTGTGTATACACACATTTTTAGGTGGCAGGATCCCCTCTTTGTTCTTCCACTATCCAATAATAAGTAGGTATATCTGTTGGCCATGAACTTTAAGATTATTACAAACTTTTTAAAGGTATTTCTGGCTTTTAAAGGTACTTCTCACCAAAAGGTCAACTCTAATATTCATGAAGTACTGGGTTCATGAGGCTTTAAAAACTTTTAACTCATAGTTTTAGTGGGCAAAGGGGAAAAGTTTATTTTCCAAATTCAGCTTATCTCTGTTTTAAAAGAATTCCTTTTGATGGCTCACTGCTCTAGTTTTCCCTGGGCTTGCAAACACATGAGTGGGAAAAAAAGAAAAAGAAATCTTGCAGAATGGTTTTATGACTCAAACCAAAGGCAACCTCTGGCCAAGTGGTAAAGTAAGCCAACTTGGATGGAGACAGCTATCTGGAAAATTTGTGTAAATGCCAGAATCAGAAATATCTGATTTGGACCCCAAATTTGACCCTTTCATAGCGTTAATCCATTGGGCACTTACTATAACATGAAAAAATTTTTGTTTTCCAATAGGTTGCACTAGAGAAAACTACACTTTTCCTCTGAGTGTCTCCTTTATTTTCACATAGAATACTTCATTTTTGTTGCTTCTGGTCACCAAATGTGTGGGAGTTTCCCCCCACACAAATCTATTCTCTGACACCAGCTGGTTGTTCTACAATTTAACTCAATTCTGACAATATCTACCTGGACGTAGCATCAGATCTCAAAGGTTAAGGGCTCAGTCCCATGAGATTGCCCCCACATCAGATGACAATCAAAGTATCACTAGTAGGTCCTCAGGTTACCCACAACTTTCTACAAAAGTTGTAGTTGCCTGCAAGTTGACTTGCCTACAAAGTGAGGTTCTGATTACCTCTTCCCTTTTGGATTTGTTTTCTTGAGTGGCTTACAGAATTCAGAAAAACACTTGGGTTTATCAGTTTACTAAAGGATATGAGAAAGGATGCAGGATAACAGCCAGATGAAGAGATACATAGGCTGAGGTCTGAGCAGGTCTCCTGTGCAGGAGCCTCTGTCTCTGCAGAGTTGGTATGCTTCAGCATCCCTGTATGTGGAATGAGCTAGAAGCTCAGTCTATCTCCTACTATTGGGGTTTTATGGGGGCTATCTTGTATAGGCATGACCAATTAACTCGATTTTTACAGCCCTCTTCTCTCTCTAGAGAATGGGGTGCAGGACTGAAAATTCCAAGCTTCTAATCATGGCTTCATCTTCCTGGTGACCAGCGCCCATTCAGCAGCCATCCAGGAGCCCACCAAGAGTCACCACGTTAGAATAGAAGATGCTCCTAGTACTCTTATAACAGAAAATGACAAGGGTTTTAGAATCTCTGTGCCAGGGAAAGGAGCAAAGACTAAATGCTAGGATAAGAGATACTCTTACCACTTAGGAAATTATAAGGGTTTTAGGAGCTCTGTGCCAGGTATTAGGGAAGAGACCAATATATATTTCCTATTATCTTCATGTAGGTAAAGTGGTACCAATAATGCCTATCCCGCAGATTGTGTGTATTAGCCAAAATGAAGTTGCTCAGTCGTGTCTGACTCTTTGAGACCCCAAGGACTGTAGCCCACCAGGCTCCTCCGTCTATGGGATTTTCCAGGCAAGAGTGCTGGAGTGGGTTGCCATTTCCTTCTCCAGGGTATCTTCCCGACCCAGGGATCGAACCCAGGTCTCCTGCATTGCAGGCAGATGCTTTACCCTCTGAGCCAACAGGGAAGTTCAGCAGGGAAGTATTAGCCAAAGTGATGTACATAAAGCATAAAGCACCATGTCAGCTGTAATCTCTCAGTGAATGTCATCAACTGAGAAAAGGCATGTTAATTATTTCCTTCCTTCTGCCATCCTCGTGGTCACCCAGGGTTGTTCACTTGTTCGGGCCCATTAAGCAGGTGCCTCTTTTCTCCCTAACTTCTGGCGTAGCACAATGACCTGCTCAAATATATGGGTGGCCTGTCCCAATATAAAAAATGGGTATTTATCAAAAGGGCAGAAAACTGCCATACCCCAACCCTCAGCTTTCACAATGAAGAAGAGTCTTCAGCACCTTCGTCTGATATTCGTTATCTCACACCATTATCTACCACGTGTTCTCATCCTCCACCTTAGACCCTCGGGTTCCAGGTTGAAATACCTTCATTTTCTATTGTTTCATGGCATTCAGCAAATTAGAAGAGTGTTTTCAACCTCGCTGTTCCCATCTTCTTCAAACTTCTCTCCACATCTCTGAGTCTGCTTCTTGGCATTCCACATCTTTCATTTTTCACAAAGTCATCTCCAATCTGCTCCTTTAACTCATTATCTCAAAATCTGCTTTCTCTTAACTGCACCTTCTAGATTGGTTTATTTCATTTGTTTCCATCAAACAGTGAATGCTTATGGTACTTCCTCTGCTCAGGGAACTTTACTGCCTCTCATCCTCTGTCTGTACCTAGAAATATTTTTTCTTCTCCTATTCCCTTTCCTGTATTTCACTAATATTCTTTTTAAAGAGGATCATTTTGGTTCTGGTTTTGATTTGCATGTGTGTATGTGTGTATGTGTGTGCATGTGTATGTGTGTGTTAGAGAGAAAAAGGAAGAGATTTTTACCTAACCCTTAATTAGTTTGAAACACCAGATTTAATAAATGTTCTGTGTTTCAGGAGGCTATAGAGATGATTTTGTGATAGGCCAGTGGAATAAACCCAGTAGATCTGATCAAATATGTAGTATAGCTATAGTTTGATATGTTAAACCTTGTACTTAAATAAAAAGTAGACTATCTGCCTCTATAATATTCAAAGCAAGATCCCTACATATTAAGTGTCTGTCAAATATAAGCGGTTCATTATCTTATTATTTAATGTGTCAATGTAATATCAGCATAATTTGGTATTACATGAATATGACACTCTTCCCATATGTATTGATCCTTTGGTTGACTTTGGATAAACCTATATTTTACTCAAAATTTCTGAAAGGCTCTTGTGATAATTCAAAGGTAAATATCCCATTCTCTAAATGTTTAGTTATTGTAAAATAACATTACCTTTGAGATCAGTATGGTACATAATTGTGACATTGTGATTTATAATAAGAAATATATATATTTTATATTTATCCACAGTTTTTGGTTCACAGATCCCCAAATCTTTGGAACTTCCTAAGGGATAAGAACATTGGAAGCATTTTTGGTCATAATTCTTGATCTCTTGTCCTCAGTTCCTGAAATCGACTCAGAGCTTTAAAGGTGAAATGGGTGTCTTGTTACTCTTAACAACCCCGTTTTCTACCATAACTGGATTTATACTAATGAAGTGACTCTTGGAAAGCACCTAATGATGAGGGCTGGTTGCCAGGGGAATCACACATGAATAGAGGATTGGAACTCTTGGTCCCACTCCTTGATTTCTGGGTAGGGCAGAGGGCTGAAGGTTGAGTCAATCACCAACATTAATGATTCAATCAAGCATGCTTATGTAGTAAAGCCTCTATAAAAGTCCAAAAGGAGAGGGGGTGAACACAGAGGTTTGAACAGGGCATGGAAGCTCTGTGTGCCTTCCCACATACCTGGCCCTCTGCATCTCTTCCATCTGGTTGTTTCTGAACATTTTATAATAAACTGGTAATCTAGTAATTAAAATGCTGAACACAAGGAAGGGGCTCAGTGGAACCTCTGATCTAAAGTTGGTGGATCAAAAGCACAGGTGAAAACCCAAACTTAACGATTGGCAACAAAGAGGGGTGGAGCTGGAACAGTCCTGTGGGGCTGAGTCCTTGGCCTGTGGAATCTGATGCTCTTTCCACATAGCTAGTGCCAGAATTGAGTTGAATTGTAGGGCTCCCTGCTGGTGTCTGGAGAATTGCTTGGTGGTGTAAGGAAATAGCTCCCTATCCCCAGTGGAACTGGGTGCAGAACTCTTAAGTCTATTATGTGAAAAGCACAATGTTCTTAAGAACTTAGGAGACATTGCTTTTATAATTAAACCTTGTTGCTCTCCATCTGGCTGATAAATAGACCATGCTGAGGCCATCTGACCATCAATCCACATGGCTCCCCACCTTTAGCTGTTATTGCCCACAACCAACGCTCCCAGGATTTCTAAGGAGCATTTGCATTGCTAATGACAGGAAAGATTTGAAAAGCAGCTGAAATCTAAATATGTGTTCAGGTGTGTATTGAAATGGACCAAAAATTTAACTGAAATTGCTATTCATCAAAAAGTATGTGTGAAAGTTGACCATGACCCAAAAAAGTGTCTTTTCATCTCTTTGATTCTGCAGTAAATACATGCAGATATCTATCAGGAGGTATCTACTCATTGTATGTTAGAAAATTCAATATTAGTCATCATCCAGCAATGGATTCCAAACTCCAATACTTTGGCCACCTGATGTGAAGAACCGACTCGTTGGAAAAGACCCTGATGCTGAAAAAGATTGAAAGGGGGAGGAGAAGGGGACAACAGAGGATGAGATGGGTGGATGGCATCACCGACATGATGGACAAGAGTTTGAGTAGGCTCCAGGAGTTGGTGATGGACAGGGAAGCCTGGCAAGCTGCAATCCATGGGGTCGCAGAGTCGGACACGACTGAGTGACTGAAGTGAACTGACTGAACAATGGATTCTAAACCATTGTGTGTGTGTGTGTGTGTGTGTGTGTGTATGTCTGTTAGTCACTCAGTCGTGTCTGACTATTTGAAACCCCGTGGACTATAGCCCACCAGGCTCCTCTGTCCTTCAATTCTCCAGGCAAGAATACTGGAGTGGGTTGCCATTTCCTCCTCCATTATATGATTCCAATTCCAGAAACCATAGGGAAATGGCAGTTCAAGGGCTGGGTTGGCACTTCCATTACAGGGATACTTCTGCTTTTTGTTTTTAACTGCCATGGATTTAGGATCTAAAATTAACAAACTAGAGGCTTGGCTCTACACTGTTTTGAGAAAAATAATCTATCAGATAAATTAAAAAGCTGAGATGATAGATTATTCAAAAGATAATATCATTTGTTCTCCACTGAATACATTTACTTGTTTCTTGATTAAACACATGTATAATATTAAGGTTTTAAAGTTGTGTTGAAAAGAAATTTTTCTAAAATAATTAATTGATGCACTTTAATCTCTGAGTCTCAACCTAATTATCAGAAGCAATAATAATCAATAGATCCCACAAAATTTCACTCAGAATATTATACCAGTGGGGCCATATATTGACTGAATATTAGTCTCCTTGAAGAGTTTTTAAAAATACCTATTAATAACTCTGCCACAAAGCAGTTTTTTAAAAAATTGTGGTGTAGATTCACACACTACTGGTTGCTGCTATTTCTGATTTTTAAACTCCCCAAATGATTTAATGCTCAAGGAAGTTTGAAAAAAACTAATGTACGCTATTCAGCATTAGTAATTTTCCGATGGACTATAGTTTGCAATGACTTGGTATGGTATTTGATAACCGTATTGATTTGGAATTGCTCCAAGTTTCATGCAACCAAAATGAAGTAAATATCCTCAGCTAACAAGAACTCCAAGGTCAAGGACTAAACTAGCCACCACCCAGGCTGATCAATGCCACTGGTTCTTTAATTTTTTTTCCCCAAACAATAGACTGGGGTTTTCATCCAGCTTCTGCTGTTTTTCCAGGAAAGAATAAGAAGAATTACCAAGCAGGTAGGAGAAACTGCATGATTAAAATGTATTTTTTTCCAGAAATTTCCAACTGACTTAATGTCCAGAACTTCAGCAATGAAAGAAGCTGAAGGTACATTCTTTTTCTATTTTTATTAACACCAGTAGTATTGTTATCTTGTATCCCCAAAGTATGCATATTATTTTTATATTCTTGGGTGACTTAAAACATTCTTTTCCTACACTTCAAGAAGTTAGCAATGTTTCTGTTGGAGAAACATATTTCTCATCTAATAAATAAAACATAGAACATATAAAATTTCTTTGGGGACTCATTTCCAGAAGAATCTTTTTTCATGAAAAGTATGATAGCTAATGTATTTAATGGCACTGCCAAACATATATGTTAAAATTATACAACGAAGAAATTATATTAAATACCATTAACCAGCTTTTATAGTTTGCTATTTGATCAATGCTCATGGAAGCTATTTTTCCTTGGTTAAAAAATCATCTCTATCATTTATAACTGTTTAAAAATTCTGCTGATGTGTAATTTGTCTTGAATTCTAAATCTAAAGAAGAAAGTCTGATTTTAACCTCCTTTTAGCTCAATTATCAATATAACTGCTCTGGACATTAACTATGTATGCTCATTCTTTAACTTTCATTACTAGATAAATTCCTTTGGGAAGAACATATTAAAAGACAAACTTTCCAGTTAATATAACCTACTTAGAATGATATATAGCATCTAACTTTTCAGATTGACATAATCCACTTACAAAAAAAAATTCACATAGTAATATAGAGGACTTGGAATTCGTTTTGATATTTGCTCCTATGTCAGTCAGGATCTAATAGGAGATAGAAATCATACATTAATATGGAAAGGGAATGTTTAATATAACAAATTGTTAACTCTAACAGAGGATGTTCTCTAAAGGAGTAAAGAATGTGCTAAAGAACACCTAGCCTGGAACTCAAGGGAGAGTACTCAAAGAAGAGATATATTTCACGGCTTGGATTTGGACCTCATTGGAGAAGGTATGATTGCAGACCTGTGATGGCAGAAAAGGTGAATGGGGTAACCTGGTTTAGAGAACAGCCACAGTTGTTGAGTAAGCAGGGAAGACCCCTCCAGGATGCAAGAGAAGAAAAACTATCTTGAGCACTGACAAATAAGAAATGTGCTTTTGGACTTCAGGCAGTATGAAACTGGCAAGAAACCAATGGCATACTTAGAAGCCTCATTGGAAATTCAAAAAACACACTACCAAATCTCAGTGGGTAGCAGCACAGGAGGCTGCTACTGATCCTTGATGAGGGTGATAGAGAAGGCCATCTTTTCCCTGTGTCCTCACAAGATGTAAGCAGCAGAGATCCCTCTGGGGATTATTTTACATGGACACTAACCACAATCATGCAGGTGCCACCCCCATACCCTAACCATCTCTTAAAGACCTTATCTCCAAATACTGTCACATTTGGTGTTAGATAGGAATTTTGAGGGTATGCAGTCATCCAGTCAACAATATTCTGTCCTGGCCCCTGAAACTTCATATCTTTCTTGCATGCAAAATATGTTCATTTCATCCCAATCACTCCTGAAGTCTTAATTCATTCAGCAGTAACTTTAAAATCTAAAGGCTTATTTAAATATTATCAAGGTCAGATACAGGTGAAACTCAGGGATGATTCATCCTGAAACAAAATCCTCTCCAGCTGTGAGATCAAATATGTCATATGCTTCCAGAATGTAATGGCAGAATAGGCATACAACTGTTGTCGTTTTTCACCTGCTCAGTCGTGTCCAACTCTTGAGACTCCATGGACTGCAGCACGCTAGGCTTCCCTGTCTTTCACTGTCTCCCAGAGTTTGCTCAGATGCATGTCCAAAAAGAGTTGGTCATGCCATCCAACCATCTAATCCTCTTTTGCCCCCTTCTCCTCCCTCTCTCAATCTTTCCCAGCATGTGGCTCTTTTCAAATGAGTTGGTTCTTCATATCAGGTGGCCAAAGTATTGGAGTTTCAGCTTTAGCATCAGTCCTTCCAATGAATATTCAGGGTGGATTTCCTTTAGGTTGACTGGTTTGATCTCCTTGCAGTCCAAGGGACTCTCAAGAGTCTTCTCCAGCACCACAGTTCGAAAGCATCAGTTCTTAAGTGCTCAGCCTTCTTCATGGTCCAACTCTCACATCCATATAAGACTACTGGAAAAAATCATAACTTTGACAATATGAACTTTTATTGGCAAAGTGATGTCTCTGTTTTTTAATATGCTGTCTAAATTTGTTATAGCTGTTCTTCCAAGGAGCAAAGGTCTTTTAATTTCTTGGCCTCAGTCACCATCTGCAGTGATTTTGGAACTCAAGAAAATAGTCTGTCACTGTTTCCATTTTTCACCATTTTCTTGCTATGAAGTGATGGGACTGAATGCCATGATCTTTGTTTTCTGTATGTTGAGTTTTAAGCCAGCTTTTTCACATACAATAGACATTCTCCTTCCAAATGAGATAAACAGAAAAGAAGAAAGAAGGGATAGGTCCAGAGGAAATCTGAAAATCAGCAAGGCAAATTCTATTAGACCTTGGTGATGGTTTACTCACTAAGTTGTGTCTGACACTTACAACCCCATGGACTGTAGCCCACTAGGCTTCTCTGTCCATGGGATTTTCCAGGCAAGAATACTGGAGTGGGTTGCCATTTCCTTCTTCAGGGGATCTTCCTGACCCAAGGATTGAACCCGGGTCTCCTGTATTGCAGAGAGAGTGCAGGAGAGTGCAGATCTGCCTACACTGCAGGCAGATTCTTTACCCACTGAGCTACCAGGGAAGCCCCTTAAGACCTGAGAATAATCCTCTTTGGCTTGACGCTCTGTCCTCCAGGCCCATCTCGGATCCAGCAGGTCCTGCCCCTGCTGGTTTGTTGGGGAAGTTTGGGCCCCCAAGACTCTGGATGACCCTGCTCCCATAGCTAGGCTGGAGAGCATCACAGGGGATCTCTGACTAAGGGCTCTGCATGTTGACAGAAGTGGACAGAGTGGACACTGCCAAAGTTTTCTGCCTGTGACTCTCATAGAGTCAGCCCCATGGCCAGTGTTGTGCTGGGGCCTGTTGAAGCTGGACTTGGGGCCCCTGATGATTGCAGACACGAGTGTGAAGAAAGCCCTCTCTGCCAGGTGTGGCCAACAGTGAGCTGAGGTCCTGTGGGCATCGGCAGCACCTTTCATAACAACAATTCCATGTGGTTCCATCTAAACTAGAACTGGTAGATGGGATTTGGAAAGATGTCAATGCAAGCTAAATATATCAAGACAAAAATAAATTCTTCTAAAAAGTATGCATTTTTAGATCAAATAAAAAAACAAATTAGTAAAATTAAAATGTGTACAGTCAGATGGTCTTATAATATTACATGTCTAGGAATAAATATGAAGACTTTAAGGACTCTAAAGATTATAAACAAACATAGCTCTAAAATAATTAAGTAAAATATCAGTGAATGGTTCCAATATGCCATGATCTTGGATTGAATGAATCAATACTATAAAGATGTCAATTTCCCCACACTGATGAATATTGCAAATGAAAAATGAATTATATTCCAACATTTTTTGATTGGTAAAATCACTTTTAAATTTTACATGGAAACCCAAAGGACGAGGAATAGCTAGGACACTCTTGAGGAAAAATGTATCAAGCCTGACATATAGAGACCTTTATGAAACTACAGATAGATAAATCAGTGAAGAAATATAGAGAGTCCAGAAATAGAACCACACATACACAGTTCTCCAGTCCATGATAAAGGTGCCATTGCAATTCAGTGAGGGGAATGCTGATTCTTTATTTTTTTATAGGTCAATTTATTTTTTATTTTGGAAACAAATGGTCAATAATGGGTGCTGACCAATAGTATCTCAAAAAAAAAAAAAAAAAACCACACAATAAAAACCAGTCCTCTTCTTCAAACCCTTACATTTCCAAACCTGCACCATAACGTGAATCTTTAAAAAATGGGGTTTAATAGTTGACTATCAATATGTGTTTTAAAAATCCCAACTTGACTCCCTATGTCAAATTAAGTGAATGCCATGTGAGTAATTCACCTAAATGTGAAATAAATTCTTTTTTTATTTATAAGAATACTGAGATTATCATTATGACTCAGGGAGAGTTAATATTTCTTTAGAGACACAAAAACAATACTCAGATAGATAAAAACTGACAAGCAGAACTATATTAAAAGTAAATCTTTTGTTTATCAAAAGATATGATAGAACAAAAGGAAGACCATTAGAGAAGATGTTTGTAATACATATATCTAATTAAAAACTCATACAAATAATATGTAAGAACTTCTACAAATTATTAATAAGGGTGTCCAATTGCATTGTCCAAAGACCTCAACAATAACTTCATAAAAGAAGAAAACTGAGTTGCCATGAGATTTATGAAAAGCTAAGAACAAAACAAAAAACTCAATGTTATTAGCCACTAAGGAAATTAATCTTAAAATCATGTTAAAATACCAATAAACTTTCATCAGAATATCTAAAAAGCTTTTAAAATGACAGTACCACGTTTACAAGAAAATAGAATATGATGAATTCTCATATACTGAGGAGGGTATATATATTTGTGCAAACACTTTGGAAAACTGTTTAAAATTCTCTATGTTTAAGTGTATCCCAGTAATTCCACTCTTAGTCATAACCTCAACACTAAGGCATACCCATGGACAGCACTAGACTTATAAACAAGGTCTCCAGCAGCATTATTCATAAAAATTGAAAATTGGAAACAACCCAAATGCACTTCAATAGTTTAGCAAAAAAAAAAAAAAAAAAAGAGATAAATCTTGGTATATTCATGCAGTGAAATAAGTGCTCTATAACAATAAAAAATTCAATTATAACTATCAATATATAAAACCACATGGATGGATCTCATGGCATATAATTGACTAAACAAACCAATTATTATTACATTTGCTAAATTTTATGAAATTCAAAAATAAGAAAAATTTCTATGATGTCTATGATGACAAAAATCAGAACAATGTTATTTGGGGGAATTTAAGGACAGGGTTACATCATGAGAGGTTTAGATATCTAGGCAGACATCATTTAGATGTGTTCATTTTGTGAAAATTTACTAGTAAGATACTTGAACTCTATATACTAAATTGTATATTTTTAATATTAAATTTTAAGAAAAATTTAAATACTGTTTAAGTTTAAAAAAAAATGATAACAACTTAAGAGAGAGAAGAAAAACAAACATCTTGGCTTCCCTTATCCTCAGTCCTTCCCATCACTGGTCTTCAAGAGCCTCTCTGGTCTCCCTATAACTTTGTCAACAGATGAGAGCCATGATTTGGGTTCAACTCCCTGATAGCTCAGTTGGTAAATGATCTGCCCGCAATGCATGAGAGCCAGGTTCGATTCCTAGGATGGGAAGATCCCCTGGAGAAGCGGTAGGGTACCCACTCCACTATTCTTGGGCTTCCCTTGTGACTCAGCTGGTAAAGAATCTGCCTGCAATGCGGGAGACATGGGTTCGATCCCTGGGTTAGGAAGATCCCCTGGAGAAGGGAAAGGCTACCCACTCCAGTATTCTGGCCTGGAGAATTCCAAGGACTGTATAGTCCGTGGGGTCGCAAAGAGTTGGACAGGACTGAGCAACTTTCTCTTCCACTATACTGATAAGAACAATGAAACTGAGAAACAGTAAATGCAGTAGTCATTCCCTCATAGTGTGCTAGGGACCCCAATTTTAAACTTTTTCTCCTAATCTATATCCAGGAGATAAATATTCCCTGTTAACTATCCTTACTTTCACACTTAAAGAAGACATTAAAATTTTTGACTGACATTCTTAACCTCATCACTTCCTCCTAAGAGGTTCTGTCTCCACTTGTTGATTAATTAGCACTTATTGAAAAGAGGCCATTGTCTGTTTTCTCAACTTTGTATTAACAATAAAGGGGCAAAGAGAGATCTGTTTAAAAGAATCATGCCTTCTGCGACAGAAAAATATCTTTTAAGATACATTTAGAAATGATACAATTGAATACGGAACATAATTTTCCAACTTCGGTGCAAACAATATAGTGATTTAAGCACTTTGAGTTGAACATTTTGGGAAGCCCTTGTTTATATACAGCAGTTTTTATCTTCTGCTGTTTTATTTTTTAACTTTTGTATATTTTTCCCTTTAGATTTGCGGAAAAAATAAACAAGTTTGTCAGAATGTTGGTATCACCTTGAGTTTTCCAGGATGGCAGTTTAAAAGCACTTTCATAACCTAAGTTAGACTATTTAGGATATCATTGGTAATGTATTTTCAGAGGCCATGGGAGTTATCATTTCCTTTCAGATGTGGAGCTGTGCGTTTTGCCTAAAGGATGGAGAACGAAATTTGTTTAAAAATGTCCTCATTAATACCATGTAAGCTCTCTGTCCTCAGTGGGAAATCTCTTCCCTGACTTGCCACGCCTCAGAGAGCAATCTTATTTAGAGTGCTTTGTTGAATGGTGATCTGTTGAAATAGGGCAGTTTTATGATCTTTAAAATGGAAAGTGTTTGGGGTTTGTGTGGTTTTGAAAGAGTAACTCGAGGCAATGACACAATGCTCATTTTTATTAGAAATCCCCAAGGACGCTGCTGTGCATATAAGCATGACTATGTGATATATAGTCCAAGGAATAGGAAACATAATTATCTGACCTTTTATTGATTTCTCAACTGTTGGTCTCATTATAACTGTTTTTTCTGACAGGTATAGAAAGGCTAAAGATTAATTTTTTCCCTTGAAAATTATGAATTAAAACTCCTGCAAAATGTGGGATATTAGAACATTTCCTTACTGCGTGTGCAAAAGGATAAAATTTACTGTAGAAACATGACTGCTTTCTACGATACTGAGTCTTCCCAAATCTCTCTCCACTGCACTCATCAGTGCACCCTGGTGGAGAGGAACAAACCTGCAACATAGTTTGCCCTTGCTCTTACTATTAGATTGCCCTTTGTGACCAGGTATTATTCTCCTCTCTCTTTATCCCAAGCCCAAGCAAACTCCTTCTTTGTACCAGTCTTCAAACTGTTAAGACAATATTTTTCAGTGAGGTATTATTTATAAGGACTTAAGGCAGTGTTTCTAAAAGGTCTCTGTACATAAGTATTACTAAAAAGCATTTTTAAGGTACAGATTCCTGAGTCTCAAACCTGAGACTTTGTTTGAATAGGTAAATAGTATGTCTTAGGAATGTCCACTTTCATCAATCTGTAATTTCTGGAAATATTTACATATACAGGGATCCCTTAGACCGAGTCTTCAAGATCTGAAAGCCATATGATCCATTTGAGATCTCCTTCTTCACACTCTAAGCAATTGCCTCTTTGCTTCCTCCCAAGGCAATCGGGCCCTCTCCTCTGTCACTCTCTCACTGAGCCATAAATGTTAGGAGATGCTTTTATGGTTATCTCCTTACATGTATTCTGAGTCCTTTATTCCTTCAACAACATTGAGTCCCTACTATGTGCAAGCTACTGTAGCTATTTGGGTTACATCAGTAAGTAGAAATTACAATTTCTGTCCCTATGGATATTTCTTTCAAGAACAAGAGAGAGCCAATGAACAAAAGCATATTAAATGCATACATTTTCTATCATGTTATATAAGTGCTATGGGAAAAGAGAAAGAGAATAAGGTACAGAGACCAAGGAATATGTGTATGGTGGGATATGATGAAATTGTAAATGGCATGGTAAGAGTAAGCCTCGCTGAGAAAGTGACATTTAAACAAAGCTTTGAAAAAGGCAAGGAGAGGGGTATGTGGGGATATTGGAAAGAATATTCCAGGGAGAGGGACAGTGGGGCAAATGCCGTAGGAGAGATTGTCCCTGTAGTAGAGGAATGCTGGGCTGGTTCGTGTGCCTGGTGTAGACTAATCAAGGAGAGCCCTGGCTTGTAAGGACTTTAGCAAAGAAACAGAAAGCAGATTCCGTAAGGTTTTTTTGGTCTTTTATAAGACTTGACATTTACTCTTAATGACATTGAGGCCCATTAAAATGTTTTAAGCAGAGGAGTGACACTTTCTGTCTTAAATTTTGAAAAGATCACTCTGGCTGCTGTGTCAAGAGGAAACATTAGAAGGGCAAAGGGGGACGCAGGCAGATCATTTATGCAGCTATTTGCTTGCAAGAGATAATGGTGACTTAAAGCAGGGTGATTGCAATGCAGATGCAGAGAAATTGCTGGGTTATATTGTATGCATTTTGAAGATAGAATCCACATTGTTTCATGAAAAAAATGAATGTAACATGAGAGAAAGAAAAGAGAAAAATAATGACTCCACGTTTTTGTACCTCACAACCGGAAGGATAAAGCAGCAAATTCAATGTGTTTGATGGGGATAAATAAAGAATCCTGCCCTGGGATTACAGAGGTTTAAGATATTTATTAATTTCCCCCTGTCCTTGGGATGCACATTCTTCTCACTTGTCCCATAGTGGGATCCCTTTTCAAGGTGCACCCTTGGGAGCACACTGTATTGTTGAGACCTTCTGAATGGTACACTTGACTGAACCCAGTAAAGGCCTCTGCATAAACTTTTAAGACACCGGTGAGCAGGTGTGGAGAGTCACTCATCTTGTGACTGCCTGAGACATACCTTATATGTCATGTTCCTGCTTTTTAAATTGTCACCAACCAGTCTGGAGCAGTCTCACTCTTTCTTTGGTCTCTTCTTGGTACTAGTGAGTATGAGGACCCATTTGCAAATCAAAAGGTACTCCAATATTAAGAGAAGAATGGGGAAGAGAAAATACCAGCAAAAGAAAATGAGAAAGAGTGACCAGGGGGTAGGAGTAAAGCCAAGAGAAAATCGTGTCCTAGAAACCAACTGCAGGAAATCTTGGAGACCAGAGCTGATAGCGAAAGTCAAATGAGGACTGGAAAGTGACCACTGGTTCTCATGATAAGACAGCATCAGAGCTGGACTAAAGCAGTTTTGGTGTAATGGTGGGGCCAAAAGCATGAACGGGTTTTTTTTTTTTAAGGGGAAGGGAAAGAGGAGAAATTTAGGATAACAAGCACAGATAAATCTTTAGAGGAGATAAGAGGAGATAAGTCTTTCCTCCGTAAAGAAAGATAAGATGTTAGAGAGAATGGGAATAAGAAAGTGTTTTTTTGCTTTGTTTTATTTTTAAGATAGGAGAAATAAGTAATGTCATATGAATCACTGAACAATTAAAAATTAATTATGTAGATAACAGAAGGGAGAATTGCTGGAGTAATGCCCTTTAAGGTGGGAGAGGGTTAGAACCTAGTGCAAACCTATGTGAATGGGTTGATTTAACTGATCATATTCAGCAGTGAACATTTATTCTGGTCACATGTGCACAACTTTGAACTTGGCGATCACAGAATTCCCTGGGGGAGGGCCAGCTGGAGGAAGTGTACCCCTGGGCTCATAAGAAAGGTAGTCCCTACTGGAGCAGCTGTTTGATTGCTCTGTGCAGAGAGGGATCATAAGCAGAGGTGGGAGCTAGAGCCAGGCACCATGCTGGTAATGGGATGTGATCGCTAGGGAGACATGTGGATTCTGGGGAAGTGTCCCTTCCATTCCCAGCTCCAGCCAAGCCAGATAGCACCCAGGGCACCGGGAGCTCATGATAGAATAGTTACAGAAATCCTCCAGCCCAGATTGGAGCAATATTATTGCAGTTGACTGAAACAGTGTCTTGGATAAATAAAAGTTGATGATCAGTAAAACAGGCTATGGAAAAGTTGTAGTTATTTGTTGTGTTGAGAATGAATATAAGAACACAAGAATGAATGGCTGAGGGACAGTGAAGGACAGAATCATAGGGTTGGGGGTGGGGGAAGATTTCAAAGAACTGAGAGGTCAGGTGTTAGATGACTCATCTATAAACTATTTAGGGGGAGTAACAATAATATTGAAGCTAAAATTCTTATCGAGAGTTGAATAACAATGCCCTGTGGGTCAGCAGATGTTATAGTGTTTAAACTCAGGGGTACTAACCAAACGGTGGAGATTGTCTAAGGGTAAAAATGAGAAGGATGTCTAACTCTCACACTAAGTGGCAAAAGCTTTCCACTGTTACTTGCTCCTCTCCATTTCGTAAAAAGTCTCTTAACCCTCTACATGATTCTGTAACTAGCACTTGCATTGAAATCTGTTAGTTAAGTTTTTTGAATGTGCTGTCTCTGTGTGCTATCCTAATCTCTAAAGTTCCAGAAGCTAGTGTAGGAAATAGTAAGCTCTTTTAATAGAAATTTTTCAAATGGAAAATTAAGAATTATTTGTCCATGATGTAGGAAAAAAAATCTCTCTGATGGGTTGGAAGATGGCTTGGATGTCCTTCAGTTTCTATCGAATTTTAAGACTATGCATATAAATCAGATGCATTCCAGGAAATAGAGCGTTAAGTGATTCAGCATTCCATTGGGTTGTTTGTATAATTCATATTTTAGATATATTTCCAGTACTGAAAAACTAGAAGTCCCTTATCTTTAATTCTGTGGATTTGTGACATGTCTGGACTGTAGTTTCTTCCAGATAGCATTAATTGAATAGCTAATCTTTTTTAAAGGATCCTAGTGATGTTCATCCTAACCCTCATAGCATCCAAGAACCTTCCACAACCTGGATCCACCTATGGTTTTTGTCTTCTATTTCCTAGGACAATTCATTGAATGCACCTTGAGAATCTCTAAATATTGCTGTACTTCCAACATATAGGTTTTAGTTTCATTCTTGGATATTTTTCTTTAGCATGATTATTCATAAATCATTAATCAACCATTATGGATCAATAATATTTAATGCTAGTAGAAAACCAAATAAATATAAGAAAGAGAGGACCCTGTATTGAATGGATACTCTGCATTGCTGACCATGCTTATCTTGGATAAGTAGAGTATCCAAATTTTTGGCTGAAAATACTGACCATATGGTGCTGTAGTAATGCTCATCAGTAGAGAGTGGAGAACACCATCTGCTTTACACATTCTCATTGGCTGAAAGCTCATGATAGCCCCCTTTTACCATCTGAAAATACACTTAACAATATACAGTAATGCAGGAATAATTTTTTTCCTTACATGTGTACTTGGGTCTATCAGAATATATAAATACCAAGTGGCCGGCTTAATAAATGAGGTATGCATATCATGAGTTATTACTATACCTCCATCAGAGAGAAGGAAATTTTAAAAGAGAAAATAAAAGTTAACTGAGTATCTATACCAGATACTATTTAATATAGGTTGTGTCATTTGTGTCATTGCTGCTACTGCTGCTAAGTCACTTCAGTCATGTCCTACTCTGTGCGACCCCACCCCTGGGATTCTCCAGGCAAGAACACTGGAGTGGGTTGCCATTTCTTTCTCCAATGCATAAAAGTGAAAAGTGAAAGTGAAGTCGCTCAGTCATGTCCAACTCTTCGCGACCTCATGGACTGCAGCCTACCAGGCTCCTCCATCCATGGGATTTTCCAGGCAAGAGTACTGGAGTGGGGTGCCATTGCCTTCTCCGATTTGTGTCATTAGATCTTCGCAAAATCCTTGAGTAATCGATATGCTTGTCTCTATGTCACAGGTAAGAAAAATAACTAAGAAATATTATGCAATTTGCTAAAGTATATTAGAGATTCATCTGAAATTTAAATGTAGATCCTTCTGCATTCAGGGTCCATGCTTGTTTCCTGACATCATGTGAGCTGTTTTGTGGGAAGACTATATAGCTATCTTGGGTCCTGTGAACTTCTACATATTTTCCTTTGGCTTTGCAAGAAGGCATTGAAAGAGGAAGAATAGGAATGGATGAGGAGGAGAAGGAAGATGAGAAAAAGAAAGACTGAGAGGAAGAGAGAGAGATAGAGTATGTATATGGCTACAAATGATAATGAAATACAGTAATGAGAATATAATTTCACTTTGATTTACCTCTGTGTTTGAATTTTGGGTTTAGTTTAATGATCATGGGTAAATTGTAAACATTATTTAAAATTTTTTATATGTGGAGTGAGATTTATGGTGGCTTACACACTACTAAAAGTAATTTCTACCTGAGACATTAGAACATGTTTGAGTGTCCTGAATTTGTGTATATCTTATTCACAGGAAGAAGAAAAAAACCCACTCAGGCTGTCAGCCAGTATTGGGAATATCGGAAGGACTCGTGAAAAGAACTGGAGTCAGGAGTCTAAAATAGGACTCCTGGAACCAAAGTAGGAACACAGATATTAGCCAGTGGCTAAGCTTCCAGCCAGGCTTCAGCAATACATGAACTGTGAACTTCCAGATGTTCAAGCTGGTTTTAGAAAAGGCAGAGGAACCAGAGATCAAACTGCCAATATCTTCTGAGTCATCGAAAAAGCAAGAGAGTTCCAGAAAAACATCTATTTCTGCTTTATTGACTACACCAAAGCCTTCGACTGTGTGGATCACAATAAACTGAATAAAATTCTGAAAGAGATGGGAATACCAGACCACCTGACCTGTCTCTTGAGAAACCTGTATGCAGGTCAGGAAGCAACAGTTAGAACTAGACATGGAACAACAGACTGGTTTCAAATCGGGAAAGGAGTACGTCAAGGCTGTATATTGTCACCCTACTAATTTAAGTTCTATGCAGAGTACATCATGCGAAACGCTGGGCTGGAAGAAGCACTAGCTGGAATCAAGATTGCTGGGAGAAATATCAATAACCTCAGATATGCAGATGACACCACCCTTATGGCAGAAAGTGAAGAAGAACTAAAAAGCCTCTTGATGAAAGTGAAAGAGGAGAGTGAAAAAGTTGGCTTAAAGCTTAACATTCAGAAAACTGAGATCGTGGCATCTGGTCCCATCACCTCATGGGAAATAGATGGGGAGACAGTGGAAACAGTGTCAGACTATTTTTTGTGCTCCAAAATCACTGCAGATGGTGATTGCAGCCATGAAATTAAAAGACGCTTACTCCTTGGAAGGAAAGTTATGACCAACCTAGGTAGCATATTACAAAGCAGAGACATTACTTTGCCAACAAAGGTCTGTCTAGTCAAGGCTATGGTTTTTCCAGTGGTCATGTATGGATGTGAGAGTTGGACTGTGAAGAAAGCTGAGCACTGAAGAATTGATGCTTTTGAACTGTGGTGTTGGAGAAGACTCTTGAGAGTCCCTTGGACTGCAAGGAGATCCAACCAATCCATCCTAAAGGAGATCAGTCCTGGGTGTTCATTTGAAGGACTGATGCTGAAGCTGAAACTCCAGTACTTTGGTCACCTGATGCGAAGAGTTGACTCATTGGAAAAGACCCTGATGCTGAGAGGGATTGGGGGCAGGAGGAGAAGGGGACGACAGGGTGAGATGGCTGGATGGCATCACTGACTCGATGGGCAAGAGTTTGGGTAAACTCTGGGAGTTGGTGATGGACAGGGAGGCCTAGTGTGCTGCAATTCATGGGGTTGCAAAGGGTTGGACACGAATGAGTGACTGAACTGACTGACTATCTGAAGCTTCCTGTGATGAGGAACGAGGTAAAGACCCAGGTGCAGGAATCAGGTTGAAGGGCAGAGAGGGACCTACAGAAAATATAATGATAAATGAGTCACTGGATAGTAGGATTAAAGCTCTTATATTCTCTCTGACAAAGGGAAAGAACAATCCTACAGCCTGAAAAGGGATTGGCATACCTTGGAGACTCAAAGTGTGCAGGTCAATGGATGTAAGAACAACACACTGGACCGATCTCTACAGGAGTGATCATATTCACAGATGTTCTTATGGCTCAAGCTGATGCCACCAGAAAGCCCCTTACTATAATCTAAATTAACTCCAAAGAAACTCTAAAGCACTCAAATTTTATCAAAATTTAAATATTTAGAATTCACCATGAGGTGTGTGTAGAAATCCACACATTTTGTAGAAGCTATGTTGGAGAGAAAGTATTGACTGTAGCCATGTAAACTTGCTTTCCCACCAGCTTCCATGGTTGGAGAAGGGAACAGGAACCCACTCCAGTATTCTTGCCTGGAGAATCCCATGGACAGAGGAGAGCCTGGTGGGCTAGAGTCCATGTGGTTGCAAAGAGTCGGACACAGCTGAACGACTTTCACTCACTCACTCCATGGTTAGCCCTCCTATTTGAACCCTATAGGCCTCATGGGCCTTTCCAAGGTGATATTTTTGTTCAAATGTAGTTCAAGGTTTGTTTTAGGAAAAGTACCATGATGTCAGCATTTACATTTTGCCTACCTTTTTTTTTTTTTTAATTGAAAAGGCTATCAGGGATACTCAAAGATGAAAATTAGTATTATTCCCACTACCAGAAAAAGTAAAAATAAATTGCAGTCACGAGAGATTCACTGGATAATGGTCTTAACTGAACTGAGAATTTCTGAAATTGATTTTCCCAGGGGAGCCTTGGAAGTTTGTATATGGGACTGTGGGCCACACTGTAAGACATCCACTTGACTTAAGTAAATTAGGTAACACTCCTAAGTTCTATAAAGAGTTAGTCTAAACACAACTTGGAGCATTATGAAACTAAAACAGTCCCTACTTCATAATGTCATCAACATAAAACTCCATTGAACACTGGCCTGGAACCGTTTCCTACCAATGATCAAATTTAAGGTAACTAACCAACTTTGAACAACTTTCTCTGAGTTGATAATTTGCCTTTTGGACATATAAAACCCAGGCCTAAAAGGCAATGGAAAATAAAAATTTTATTTTTTTTCCAATATGCCAAAGAAACAAATGCATTGTGAATGCTGTCCCTATTTTGTTTTGTTTAGTTTTCTTTTTTAGAAAGATCTTGCGGAAGTTGTCACGTGCCTCTGGATGACATCCAGCACACTTGTGAAATGAAATGACAGGCATCTAGAATAATTTCTCCCTAAAGAACAGCAAAAGCTATTTCTTTAGTGTCATCAAGTAAAGTTAGACATTGTTGACTGAGAGAAATTTTGCTGTCTCCTTCAAACCTTTCTAAGATAAACCATATTTTCTCTTTCATGTTTAATAAGAAATTATCTGAAAACCTTTAAATATACACTAGTTATTATACTGTGCTTTGTACTGGATTGAGAAAGGCTAAGCCAGTTCCAGGAAAGAAAAGGCTTATATGTGCTTGAATGTTATATGTGATTATGATTTTCCAATCAAGGTGATAAGAAAGGCATTAACTGAAATAACTTTTTCTAGGTATGCCTTCTTTGGTATGCTTGTGTATTTTTAAATACATTATCTTTTTTTTTTTTTAGCTATATTCAATGTGACCTTCTGCTTCTGAAAACATTCAAATGATTATTTTTATAGTTTTTCCTCGATATCCGGGAAATAACATTTATAATGGAAAATATGCATTATTGTGTACCAGACCCCATTAAGGTATTTTTCATATGCCAGCTGATGCTTTTTTTTTTTTTAACCACAATAACTTGTGGAAAATAAAGGAGGCACAGGGGTATTAAAGGATTACCTAAATGACTACAGCTGTTTAAAGGGCATCTACTTTTCATATCCTACCACAAAAAGTAAAAGCACACTCTTCTGATTAAAAAAGTACCTCCAATTACACAATTTCTGCACACATCTGGACGTTTGCTACAGAGTCAAGCAGCCAGTTTTGGTCTTAATTGATTGCTGAGTATTTCTTTAGTGACTCACAGTTGAGGTGGTATATTATTTAACTGACTTGACTTCATTCAAATTGTATCATTTTCTTTATAACCTGCCATATCTGCAAGCTCATTGGAAAAAAAAAATCATCCCAAGCCATCAAATAGGTTCTTGGGAACCACCTACATTAAGCAACTAGCTGTTTACACCTTGTCATCCTTGTTGCTTTTCTTGTCTTGTTACTGTTGTTGTCTTGTCTTGTTATTGTTTTCCTTTGAACCAGTTATTGTGTGTCAGGTACGGCTCTGTGTTCACATCCTTCAGAAAGATGGTTAAAAGAGACTTCACGTGCATATGCTCAGTCACTGAGTCATGTCTGTGTCCAGCTCTTTGTGACCCCATGCATACATTCCCCATTTATAAAAAGAGCTATTAGCATTTTATAAATAGAGAATGTGTTGGGGGAAAACATGGAAAAGATCTGTTTAGTATTGTTGATTGATAGAAAAACATCAACCTAAGAGTTGTGAGATTTATCCAGGGACTTTACTGAGAACAGTAGCCTGGGAAATAACCTCTCAGTAGCTCTGAGGGTATTATTCTAAAGAGGGAGGGGAGAAGCCAGTGTATTTATGAATTTTGGCCTTGGAAATACATGTAGTCAAGCATGAAAGTGAAGTGAAAGTGTCAGTTGCTCAACCGTGTCTGACTCTTTGTGGTCCCATGAACTGTAAGCCACCAGGCTCCTCTATCCATAGGATTCTCCAGGCAAGAATACTGTAGCGGGTAGACATTCCCTTCTGTAGGGGATCTTCCTGACCCAGGATCAAACCTGCATCTCCTGCATTGCAGGTGGACTCGTTACTCTCTGAGTCACCAGGGAAGACCCTGTGGTCAAGCATACATCTTGGTAAAGGATTACTGTTAACTGCAAAGAACTGATGTCTCATGTTAATAACTTTAGTGATTTCCTATGTGTAGGTGCATGCAAGAATCTGGACTCATTTATATTCTTCTTTCTATGTGCATCCTAACTGTCTAGGGGCCCATCTATCCAAATGCTTCATCTTGTTTTCCCCATTCTGAATTCCTCAGTGGGTGCCCTTTCGGTGAACAACTGCAGTGGGTTGTGACTTAACCTTTTGCATAATGAGATGATAATCAATACTCTTTGTTCTTTCTGTATATAGCATCATATGGCAAAATAATCAGGAAAAGCAAATGCTATCTAGTGTCTTTGACTTTTAGCTAAGTTCTTGTGAAAAAAATAATCCTCATATGTTCTCTATAATGGAAAAACTTTGTCTTAATAATGATTTATTTACCAATTGTCACATATGAAGTAAAATACTTTTTTTGGCAAGTATGATTGTTCCTTTCATAGAAAATCCTTGTGGTCTTGGTTCTAAGAAATGGATACAAAAATACTTTACAAATCATATTTGTTTATGGCTACTAATGGCATTTTGGAACAAACATTCCATTTGGCAAATAGTAAAAATGAAAGGCAAATATTAATACAAACATCTTCTTGTCAATATAATTGCAAAGCACATAGTGGCTTGTAAGTTACTTTATAATTTGTGATTACTGTATCCACCAGGATATTTTAATGGACACATCTTAAATAGAGGTTTTTCCAAGACATTTTTCTGCACTCACATGGCAAAGCTTTTTGTTTTATTGTTCATCCTGGTGTGGAAAATTAAATTTTCCTGTACTCTTCTAGGCTTTTCTGATTGATCTAAGAATTAGATTGACATAACACAGATTAACAGGAGAAAATCAAACAAAAGTTTAATAACATGCACACACAAAAGAGACCCAGAAAACTGTGTAACACACACACACACGAACATGCACAGTAAAAAGCAAATGAAAGCATAAGTGGAAAAGAAAGAAAAAATGGATCCAGAAATTATCTTAGAGAAGAAACTAGGTTTAAATTCTAGTTCTGTTACTCAAAAGTGCTGAGAATCTGAGTGGATTTCTTATATAATTTTTAACTTCCTTTGAGTGTGCTGTTAAACTTAACACTCTTCAGACTCCTTGCAATTACAGTTCCGGCTAGAATTTGTTTTACCTTTAAATGTATTTACATGGAAGGAATCAGAACTAAGGTGGGAAGAAGCAAATCACGAGGTTTCTATTATGTATTTAGACACTGTCAACTCTAGGCTTGCTTCCTTCCTTATTGAGTAAGCGGGTTGAATAGTCAGTGGTTGAGTTCCATGTGGTGGCAGAAACATCATCCCCACAGTAAGCCAGTTTTGGAATATTGTATGTGGGATTCATCCCTTAAAGTTTAGCAATCATCTGTTTCTTCAGCACTCCTAAGTCTGTAACCACTTATTAGGTCATAATCAAATGGTTTTTCAACAACAGAACCATATTAATTCAATACTCATAGAACTTTTTAACAAATGGTAGTGGGATACTTAGATATTCACATGCAAAAATGAAGAAAAGAAAGAAAGAAAGAAAATCTGAAAGTTAAATTAACTAAGCTTCTAAATGAAAAAATTAGAAAAAATATATATCTGAAGAAAATATAAGAAAGGAAACAATGCAAATGTTAATTTATTTAAGAATAAAACTACACTAGAGCATATAAAACAAACTTTTTATTGAAAAGACTAAAGATAAAGGAAAAATTGCTTACATAAAGGAGAAGTTACAAATAAAATACATATAGTTTATATATGTTTGTTAATACTTATGAAATATTTAACAATTTAAAAACAGAGAAAAGAAGAAAAAAAACATCTCCCCCCCCCCCCCACAGGCCTCTTGGAAAAATGTGAGCTCAATTAAAAGGCAGTGGAAAGATATTGGTTTTTTAAATGTTATTGCTATTTTAGTTTTAGCAGGTACACCTAAGAATATTTTGAAAATGATCCAGTCTGAGACATTGCCCTCTCAGAAGAGCTAAAGGACTCTGAAAAAATTATCCAGTCCAAGGAATCAATAATAGTTAAGTTAACCTACAAATTTGTGTTCTTACATTATATATTTTTCTATCAATCATAGAGATTGTATCATCAACATTTTTCTTAGATCAATATAGGAGCCGTAACAGTATGGAAACAATTTTTTTTTAGCAGAAATTAATGAGTAGAAGGCATGGAAAGGAAAAAAACGAGGAAGCAAGATACATTAAAAAAGTTGTAGAATAGAATAAGGTCAAGGATAAAGATAGTTGCATAAATATCAAAGATTTAGCATTCAGATTCTTACCAATGGAATGAAAAAAAAAAGTCATGGAAAAGGCATCTGGCATCTGAAGATAAATCACATTACAGATGCATGTAATAAATATAATCAAATTATTTTTTATACTTTGGTTTGACTTGACATTGATATCTCTGACATTTCAGTGTGAGGAATGATATGAGGAGAATAAATAAGCTACACTCAGAAGTAACAAAATCATCAGAAGAGACTGTGGTTTCTTCTAGTTATTTGAAGAAATAATTGCCATAGGTCGGTCAGGTGGCTAGTCTTCGAAGATAACTCACATAGATCAGGCAGACTTCTTCCTCTTTTCCAGACAGAGATAATATTTTGAACATAATAGAACATTTAAGGTTTTTTTCTTCAGAGATATTACCGAATTATACTATTAAGTGAAAATGAGAGGCTTGAGTCTATCAGTGGCATTTGTGCCTTTTGTTGCCGGATCAGTGGGGGTGTGTATTACACTTGTGGTCCAACTTCCTTTTTGTTCCATGATCTGACTTCCATACATCCACAGCACTTACAAATGTTATGTATTTAAAAATGACAAAATATCACATTTGGATAATAAATTATGTGTGGTTCTAAATTTCAGGTTGTATTCAGCAGAGATTACAGCCAGTGAGCAAGCGTGTGTGTGTGTGTGTGAGAGAGAGAGAGAGAGAGAGAGAGAATACTAAAATTGGAATGATTGATTATGATTGTAAACTGTGGGTACAGTGGATGTTATGCTTCCCTACACTCCCTCCCAACACTGAAATATTCATTGCTACAGCTACAAGAGTGATCATAGCTGATATCTGTCAGCTGAGTCTTCTCTGGTGCTTCAACTTGGCTGAACAGGGCAGTTTCACTTAAGGTTATAATTGGTAGCTGCAGGAGAAGAAGGTCTCAGTTGGTGGTTCCATATGGTAAAGAATCTGTTTAGACCCAGGTTCGATCCCTAGGTCAGGAAGAAGCCCTGAAGAAGGAAATGGCAACCCACTCCAGTACTCTTGACTGGAAAAATCCCATAGAGAGAGGAGCCTGGCAGGCTACAGTCGATGGGGTCGCAAAGAGTCAGACATGATTGAGTGACTAACTCTTTGCTTCATTGTATTGCTTTTGCTTTTTTGTCAAAGATCAGCTGATATATATTTGTAGAATCTGTGCCTGGGCTATCGATTCTGTTCCATTCATCTATGTATTTTGCCAGTACTAACACTTTCACTTTTCTTTCCATATCTCCCAGTTTGGACATTTCCAAAGAGCTGTGTCGCTCTAGTCATTCCCATATAATCCAGTGAGGATTTTTTTTTGTTGTTGTTAAGTCAAAAAATTTCAGTCTTTGTTCTATTTTTAAAAAAATTATATATTTTTTATTGAGGGATAATTGCTTTACAGAATTTTGCTGTTTTCTGTCAAACCTCAACATGAATCAGCCATAGGTATACATACATCCCCTCCCTTTTGAACCTCCCTCCCATCTCTCTCCCCATCCCACCCCTCTAGATTGATACGAAGCCCCTGTTTGAGTTTCCTGGGCCATACAGCAAATTCCCGTTAGCTATCTATTTTACATATGGTAATGTGAGTTTCCATGTTACTCTTTCCACACATCTCACCCTCTCCTCCCCTCTCCCTATGTCCTTAAGTCTATTCTCTATGTCTGTTTCTCCATTGTTGCCCTGTAAATAAATTCCAGTGAGGATTTTGTTTCAACTTTATCACAAGCCAGTGTTAATCTCTTCACAGTTCTGCTTTCTTCACTCCCTCAAAAGTGCTGATTTTTCAAGAGTGTTTCCTAATAAACTTCCTATTTACAAGTCTTTAGCTAACAGTCTTCCTCCCAGGAAGTCTCAGTCACCTCTTAAGGAACAAATGGTACCAGAAACAGTATTAACGCAGCCCTGAAGATAGGATATTGAAGTTGATCAACCACTAACACATTGTCAATGAGAACCCCACCTCAGGTGACAAGGGGTCAGGAATGTTCCACAGCAATTGATAGCGCTGCAATTGTATCTCCACGCACAGAAGTTTACTGGGATGATATATCCATGGGAAAGAATGAACTGGTACATGAAATGTATCAAATATTTGAAAAATATAAGCAAAATTATAATGACAAAGCATGTGGATCTGGAGCATTTGATATATTAGAGACCTACAATAAAAGTCCCAGGATACCTGACAAATTAAAGGTGAAGGGCCTTCTATATAGCATAAGAACAGACTTCTGTAATCAGAAGATAGTAAAAGCTTGGGATAGAGCCCCACACTTAATTATAATAGTAGCCACATTCTTGAAGTATTTAAATTTTCAACCTTTAGCATTCTACCAGATCAAGGTATGGTCCCTGATTAAGAAAATATGGGACCTTAAGAGATGGAAGAGTAACACCAGCTAGAGTGTGACCCTTTGGTCTTATAGAAGTCGGCTCATTCATCTTAGTAATGGCTTGAATTCTTCATTTGTTTGAAGACAAAGATGAGGTTTCTGTCTTGCAGGACACATGTCTCCTTCAGAACTACCACACCTTCCATCCTGATCACCAGACCAATATTTAGAGTTAAGGCCAGAAATACCACAAAATGATGTGTTCTCTGAGATTTCCTGGGGAACATTCATTTACCAAGGCTCCAGTGAGAGAGGAATTGGCATCACTGAGGTGGTTGTCTCTGTAGGACAGGGCTGATGGAAAGTGATGTTGCTACATAAAAAGGGCTCTCTGATGTTATGGGTATTACACAATGCTGAAAAATAATGTAGAAAGTGACCTTTACTCTAACAAGCTCGGTGCAGTTATTGTGATGATGAGTGAGACCAAAGAGTCAATCAAAGGTCTCACCCACAGAGAACTGTGGAAATAGTTACAAGAGTGTGGTATCTATAGAGAAGTAAGTTAGATGGGCAATCAACAAGAGTGTTGCTCAATATCCAAATTTCAAACAAATCATGCACTTAATCAAGAGGCTGAATGCAGCCACCCAGATAAAAAAGACTTCCTTGTCCAGTTTCCAGACATGGTTTAATTTTCAGACCCAAAGCCACTGACTGCAATACAAGTAGTCTCCCCAGGAGGAATGTCTGGGCAATATCAGAGCATGTGAATAGATAGGGTAATACATATTTCTCTGTGTATTGTCATTGATGAGTTATGATTTCTGTGTGTACAGTGTTTAGATAGAATAATGATGACCACAGCCCTCCTAAAAAGACACTTATGGACATTTACTTGGGTACACTAGATAAAGATTAATTCCCAAATATTTTGAGGACTGTTTGGCATTGAGTTAGAGCTTATGTTGATAACCAGGGAACAGAAACACCACTGTGGGTCCACTTATAGAGTGGAAACATGAGAAAAGAATATCACTGGACTGCTAGACTCAGTCGATACACTGGGTCAGTGAACCCACCTGCTGGTCACATCTCATCTGCACATTTATAATTAGAGTGGACATATTTGGTAATTGGCAGAAACTTCACTGTGGTGTAAGGACTATTATATTAGAGAAAGACAAGTGAAGAATCCTAAAACTACATCCCCATCTTAGAAAGGTATTAATAAACCATATTAAATGAAAAATGGCATCACATCTTGGGGCAGTAATAAAGATTAGCGCTAACCTTTAAGATCAAACCTTGTGATGATAATGTTCCCGTTACATTTCCACTTAATTCACTAGTCTTCAAATTTGAGGCAGAACCTGTAAAATGATAACAGACTACCACAAAGTCATCCAAGTGGTAGCTACCACTGCAGCCACTAATCCAGATGTGTTATCTTTGCTAAAGTAAATTGACATGATTCAGGTGTACGGTGTTTGACCACCACTGAGCAGATGATGCAAGTGTTCTTTTCCATACATATCAGAGAGGAGAGTTTGCATCTCATTGGATGGATTCAGTTCAGTTAGGTCGCAGAGTCGTGTCCGATTCTTTGTGACCCCATGGACTGTAGCACACCAAGCTTCCCTGTCCATCACCAACTCCCAGAGTTTACCTAAACTCAGGTCCATTGAAATATTGATGCCATCCAACCATCTCATCCTCTGTTGTCCCCTTATCCTCCTGTCTTCAGTCTTTCCCAGCATCAGGTTCTTTTCAAATGAGTCAGCTCTTCGCATCATGTGGCCACAGTATTGGAGTTTTAGCTTCAACATCAGTCCTTCCAATGAATATTCAGGACTGATCTCCTTTAGGATGGACTGGTTGGATCTCCTTGCAGGCCAAGGGACTCTCAAGAGTCTTCTCCAACACCACAGTTCAAAAGAATAAATTCTTTGGCGCTCAGCTTTCTTTATAATCCAACTCTCACATCCCTACATGACTACTGGAAAAACCATAGCCTTGACTAGATGGACCTTTGTTGGCAAAGAAATGTCTCTGCTTTTTAATATGCTGCCTAGGTTGGTCATAACTTTTCTTCCAAGGAGTAAGCGCTTTTTGAATGTTGAGCTTTAAGCCAACTTTTTCACGCTCCTCTTTCATTTTCATCAAGCTGCTCTTTAGTTCTTCTTCACTTTCTGCCATAAGGGGGTATCATCTGCATTCTGAGGTTATTGATATTTCTCCCGGCAATCTTGATTCCAGCTTGTGCTTCTTCCAGCCCAGCATTTCTCATGATGTACTCTGTATATGTTAAATAAGCAGTGTGACAATATACAGCCTTGACGTACTCCTTTTCCTATTTGGAACCAGTCTGTTGTTCCATGTCCAGTTCTAACTGTTGCTTCCTGACCTGCATACAGGTTTCTCAAGAGACAGGTCAGGTGGTCTGGTATTCCCATCTCTTTCAGAATTTTCCACAGTTTATTGTGATCCACACAGTCAAATGATTTGACATAGTCAATAAAGCAGAAATAGATGTTTTTCTGGAACTCTCTTGCTTTTTCGATGATCCAGCGGATGTTGGCAATTTGAATCTGATTCCTCTGCCTTTTCTAATTCCAGCTTGAACATCTGGAAGTTCACGGTTCATGTATTGCTGAAGCCTGGCTTGGAGACTTTTGAGCATTACTTTATCAGCATGTGAGATGAGTACAGTTATGTGGAAGTTTGAGCATTCTTTGGCATTGCCTTTCTTTGGGATTGGAATGAAAACTGACCTTTTCCAATCCTGTGGCCACTGCTGAGTTTTCCAAATTTGCTGGTCTGTTGAGTGCAGCACTTTCACAGCATCATTTTTTAGGATTTGAAATGGCTCAACTGGAATTCCATCACCTCTGATAGCTTTGTTCGTAGGGATGCTTCCTAAGGCCCACTTGACTTCACATTCCAGGATGTCTGACTCTAGGTGAGTGATCACACCATCGTGATTATCTGGGTCATGAAGGTCTTTTTTGTAAAGTTTTTCTGTGTATTCTTGTCTCCTCTTCTTAATATCTTCTGCTTCTTTTAGGTCCATACCATTTCTGTCCTTTATTGAGCCCATCTTTGCATGACATGTTCCCTTGGTATCTCTAATTTTCTTGAAGAGATCTCTAGTCTTTCCCATTCTATAGTTTTCCTCTGTTTCTTTGCATTGATCACTGTGCACTGATCAGATGGATAACCAAAACCTTTATGGTTTCTGCCCCAGAGTTATGTGAACTTCTTTGCCTCTCTCATATTATCAGAGGGGACCAGAAACATCTAGATCTAGACTATCTGAACTGGAACAATATAATGAAGAAGCAATGTTATCACAAGTGTGTGAAGTGACAAGTCTGTTGGAGGTTTTAGTAAAACACATACTCCAGAGAGTAGGAGATAAAACCCATGAAGATGCAAGGGCTAGCAGTGTCAGTGGAGTTTTCAGGAAACCAGTAATTTGTAAATACTAAAGCATCTCCTCCAATAAGGAACATGTTCTTGAATCCCACACCTTTACTATGAAGGAAAAAAAACAAACAAGTTTCCTTCGGTATTATAAGGCAAAACATACTTGCTTCAACTCATTAATTAGTTTATGAAAAAGACCACCCACTTTGAATGAAGCTTTAAATAGGAAAGAGATCTGCAGAAAGACTAGGCTACTGTGCAAATGGCCTGCTGCTTAAACCATGTGCTGTGAACACTGAATTACAGTTGTGTTACCATTCCATTCAGGAATGAGATCAAAAAGGGTCGTGAAAAGAAATTCCTACTAAAGACAGAACCAGAACAAAAAAATAGTTTAGCTGTTTGGTTGAAAATGAAAATCTCTCAGTTGTGTCCTATTCTTTGTGACCCATAGACTGTAGCCTGCCAGGCTCTTCTGTCTGTGTATTTCTCCAGACCAGAATACTGGGGTGGGTTGCCATTCCCTTCTCCAGGGGATCTTCCCATCCAGGGATTGAACCCAGGTCTCCTGCATTGCAGGCAGATTCTTTGCCATCTGAGCTACCAGGGAAGCCCTAGCTGTTTGGTTAGGGGTCTAGAAAACACTGGAAGATTGGGGGGAAAGGGTACATTAGATTTCTAGAATTTACATAGCAAATTACTACAACCTTGGTACTTAAAGCAATAGGTATTTATTCTTTCACAATAAGGAAGGCTAGAAGTCCAAATCAAAGTGTTGGCAGAGTGGCCACATTCTCTCTGGAGGCTCTAGGGGGGAATCCAGTTCTTTACCTTTTCCAGCTTCTGGTGCCTGTGAGAACTCCTCAAATTGCGGTTGTACTACTCAGGTCTGTGTCAGCCTGGTCACATGGCCTCCTCCCTGTGTCTTATCATCTGTCTGTCTTCTCTTTCATGCATCTCTTGTAAGGACACTTATCATTGGATTTAGGGCCCACCCAGATAATCCAGGATAATGTCCTCATCTCAAGATCTTTAATTGCATCTGCAAAGACTTTTTTCACAAAAGATGACACTCACAGATATTCAAGCTAAGTCTCCAAAATAGCATGATCTCTAGAGGAGACAATCACATGCTCAGTGACAAGTTGACAATGTTAGATCCTTTGTATCCTGGAGAGGTCAGTAGTTAATTTTGACTGCATTAATTTATATTCTGGTTATGGTTTTGCCTTTCCTGCATGAAGAATATCAGCCAGCATGCTCTCTAAAATCATAAAATGAAAATACTTAAAAAAATTTAAAACCCTCACAAATGATGTAAATTTGTGAATTTAAAATAAAAGACAAAGAATTCACAGTTAAATTCTGAACTAGAAGAAGCACGAGAGTAAATAAAATAGATAGCCCATTAAAAGAAATAGAATTTGAAGGGAAACTTTTTAATAAAAAAATGTCATTAAAAAGATTTTTTCTAAAAGTGAAAAATGTGGGAAACAGTCAGTTTAAACAACTTACAGATTATAAGAATCCTTGAAGGAGAAAACGAAAGCAAGGTAAAACAACAAATACTAAAGCCATTATTTAAAAAAAAATAATTGGGAAATTTAAAAATTTAAACTGAGACTGTAAACCCAGAATGATCAGCAGCCAAACATATTCTTGTAAAATTACTGATCTTTAAGCAAAGTTAAAAAAATCACTTGGGGGGAGTTCCCTGATGGTCCAGTGAAGACATTGCCTTTCAATGCAGGAGCTGTGGGTTTGATCCCTGATCAGGGAGCCGATTCCACATGCCTCTTGGCCATAAAAAACAAAACAAAGCAAAACATAAAACAGAAGCAATATTGTAAAAAATTCAATACTCTTAAAATGGTCCACATCCAAAAAAAAAAATTGCATTGTCATCCACACAAAAAGAAAACATAACTTACAAGGGAAAGAAAATTGGATTGTCATCAGATATTTCTGCTGTAACTTTTTATGCCAAAATGAAATGAAAATACAAATGAAAAAAATGTGAGCCAAGAATTTTACACCAGAAAACTGACACTCAGGTATTAACAATAGAAGCAAATTGTCTTCCAAGAACTCAAGGAAAACAACTTCCACAAGCACCTCCTGAGAAATCAACAACAGAATAAGCTGCACACATCCAAAATAACTGGAGAATTATAAGTTTAAAATTCTAGGCACGGAGGTGGAGATTCAATAAAGTGACTTGTGGAGTGAAACTATATGAGAGTTGAAAAAGAGTGTAGCTTGTAATGGTTCTATGTTCAGACGATTAGATAAAGTACAAACATTAAAATACAGGGGAAAATGGGAAGGGCATGTGAAAAAATTAACTTTTTTCCTTAATTATATTTGCATTGATAATTAGTAATATCTTTGTTGATAATAACATTATTTTTCTGATGATACTGTGTGCTTAATGTATGATAAAGTAAATGGGATATCCTTATAGTCCTTGTGTCCTAGAAAATCAGGATTTGCTTTGTAGAAGAAAGTGTATATGTAAGGATGAAATATGCAAGAAGTAAAAAACCCTCTAGTTCTGAATTTTCATTGGTAGCATAATTTTATTAGGTTTTTAAAAATAAATTTCATGGACAAAATTTAGGTATTTTACATATAACAATATTTTACAGTATTCTTACTTATTCAAATATATTTATAAATAAATATACTTATTAATTAACCCATCTGGTAGACTTCTAAGGTGACACTCAGTGATCCAGCTATGGTATTCATGGCATGGTGTAACCTCTACTCTTGAGAAGCTTGCTTCTAACAAATAAGATGGCAAGAATGAGGGTTATTACCTCTATAAGTGTAGTACAAAAGATTATAGCCTCCATTTTCTTAAAAGACTCTAAATGGCTTTATCAGCTTGCATCATTTGGTTAAGAAGCCACCATATTGAAGAGGCAGGAAATTTAGGGCAGCTGCCATCTAAGGTTGAGCTAAGAATTAAGATGCTCAGTCCAGTGCATGAGAACCTAAACTCTGCCAACATCCAAGTGAGCTTGGAAGTGGATCCTCCCTACTTGGAACTTCAGATGGGACCCCAGCCCTGGACAGCACTTTGATTGCAGAATGGTAAGAAATTTTGAATATTGTGCCTCAAAGACTCATCATATGGTCAAAACTCATCTTTGAATTTAGTGAATACATTAAACACATTTTTAGAGTGTATACAATTTCTTTCTTTCATACAATGTAAACAATTATTAAATTGTAATTTTTTTGGTAATTTCTTTAAGATTAAGTTTAACAGGGTTTTAAATTCCTAATAGACAAAAAAATTTAATTCATTCTTTAAAAGTTAAACATCCTCTAGAAATTATCAGATACAACTTTTATGTTTAAAAAAAAAATCCTACATTTACTGTATTGATAAAATGGTTGCCCAAAGAACAGGGTTGGCTGGTGAGAGTTTTCAGCTAACTATGGTTATAAATTAATTTCATATTTGTGGAACATGTAATGCCTTTTGTATGGAGCCACTTCTAATCATAAAGCACATTTATACAAAAATTCAGGATGGGCTGATTAATTGTTTATCAATTAGTTTGAAACATGCTTGGAAGCTGAGAAGTGAATCTGAGAGATAAGTATTAACAGATAACCAGTTGCAGATGAGGTACACAGTTGAGCCCATACAAACTCCAAGGGGTTTAAATCTTCTAAAGGAACTTAGAGGGAAGGTAGGATATGGAGACATTATATCTTTAATTCAACAACTGTTCCTCATTGGTAAGGCTAGAAATACAATCCTCTTTGGCCATTACTGAATCAAATCTTAGCTTCTCTTTTCCTACCCAGAGTGTGCAGTGATTGAAACAGCACCTTCCATGAACAGCAGAAGGTATTTGAAAATGCTGGGGTTGGAAATACATGATTTCTCAAAGAGAAGGATTAAGTGATTTACAATTAAGAGTAAAAAGTGTATGATAATTTCATCAAGTAAAAGACAGATATGTTTGTTTTCTTTTAATGCAACAGTAATTTTAGTATTCAGAAATATTTTCATATTTCATGGAATCTAGATGCTATTGACTTTGAGAGATTTCTAAGAAAAAAGTTGCCATTTGTAATTGTAAAATCCAAACAGTTTTAAAATTCTTCCTGATTTTAGAGATATAAAATGTAGAAATGTGAATTATAAAATATTGTTTGAGTTACTAAGTTAGCAGGTCATGGATATGAACTTGGATATTTCAGGGTTCACATGAAAGGAAGTGTTACTTTTCTGTTTATGTTCAATGTAGGTCCTTTTATTATCTTCTGGGCATGATGCAAAAAACATTCATTCCTCTTGCTTTAGTAATTAGAAAATACCAAGTGAAACACTTTTTTTCTTTCCCGGTAAAAAATGCCTGTTCTCCCAATCTTTAATGAAACTCTAGGTCCCAAGGATGTAATCTGATTGTAAATGAGGGAGAGAGCTATTATCAACTGAGGCATACCTCGAAAAGACTACTATTTACACAAAGATATGCGAAGGTACATCCTGTCTTTCTAAAGAAGATATATGTTTAAGAGATCTATGTGTTTTTGTCTTTTGAATGGGGAGGCTGAGCCTGTCTTTCCATCTCTTATATGTCCCAACCTTAAATGTAGAAGAGCGATTCCAGGCATTCACAAAATTTTGGTGACCCTTGAGACAGGAATATTGGCATGAGTGAAATTTTCCCACTAAATGCAGATTTTAATATAGTTTTAGGCAAATGAGGTTGTAATAAAGTGCACCTAAAGGTTCATAGAGATTGTTTCGAGGGAATGATTTTAATGAAGAAAAGCTGGAGGTCTGTCCCTAAAAGGAGGCAGATAAATTCCAGAACTTTCCAGACTTTGAAGCCTGAATCTGTTTTCTAGGGCTGCCACAACAAAGTAACACAGATTGGATGGCTTAAACAATAGAAATTTATTTCCTCATGATTCTGAAGTCTAGAAGTTCAAGACCAAAGTGTCTGTTAGGCTGCACTCTTTTTGGGGGATTCTTTGGTTTGGAGATGGTTGTGTTTTATCTCTGCGTTTACATGGTCTTCCTTATGTGTCTGCCTTCTAATCTCTTCTTCCTAGAAGGACAGGAGTCACATCGAATTAGGGCCCACATATATGAATCATTTTACCTTAATTAACTATTTAAAGGTTCTGTGTACAAATACAGTCACATTCTGAGGTAATGGGGATAAGAACTTCAATATATGGAAAGGGTGTGTGTGTGTGTGTGTGTGTGTGTGTGTGTGTGTGTGTGTGTCCCACTCTTTGTGACCCATGGGCTGCAGCCCACCAGGCTCCTCTCCAACCCAGGGATCTCCCCAACCCGGGGATTGAATGAAACTATGTCTCTTGCATTGGCAGGCAGATTCTTCACCAATAGTGCCACTGAGGGTGAGCAAATCAGCCCATAACAAATCCCAAGGGATTTAGTTTTCTAAATGAATTTAGAATTACAGGTAATAGCTACATTGCTTCAGGTCTGGCCTCTGATGTTATGAGGTCAAATGACTATAATGTTGATCTATTTGACATCTGAGCTTTTAAGCCTAAGTATTCTGCACTTAAAGATGGGATAAAACTGAAGTGTGTTTAATGCTCTGGAAGGCAATTCTAGGAATTCTCATGTATCTTCCATATTAATCAAATAATAACATATAGGGATATAGGATATATTATTTTACCATAATACTCAGACTTTGGGAGCTAAATTTACAACTGTACCAAGAGGTTTGGTGGTAAAAATGTGGACACAGATGTAAAATCATATCAGTTCAGTGTCATATAAATAAATGGTTTGTTCTTTTCCACTGAATATTCAATTCAGATGAAAGCAGCTGTCTAGTTGCTTGATTTCAAAAGGACAGTTGTTCAATAAATTCATAGTAAAGACATCAGGGAAAATCTAAATGAATGTATAATAAGATAAATGATGTGACACTCTAAAATATTTCCTCAAATGTATGTTTAAAATTTCTCTTTTAGGATTTGAATGCTTAAACAGTGATATAATGCTTTTCAAAAGATACTTAGTAAAGGAACTAGTAATTATCAGGACAATGAACTCCTGATTACCACTAATCAGCTTTATGGAAGTCTACAGGAAGAAAAGTTCAAAGCGTGAATGCATTAGCAGCAAATTCAGACATTGTTAGATTGAATTCAAAATTCTGAAACATAATGTTGATGGCAAAGATTTACCTTGAAATACAATACTTCCTACTTTTCTGAGTTATTATTCCTTGACACATTAAAGGCAGAATAGGTCTGCCATATTGATCCTTTGTTGGTCTGATTTTTTCAATACCCCAGAAAATTATGAGTGCCTAGAAAATAAAGCTGTCTTTATTTTTGCTCTAAATCTTAATTGACCTTTCTATTTGTATTCCTAATGAAAGACTGCTCCTGTATTTACTCTTTTAGGTTATGATAACAGAATGCTTTTATCTAGATGAAATAACAGTTGAAAGACTAAGAAATAACTATCTTGTTAAAAAATCAAACTCTACAGCCTTATTTAAAAATAAAACTTTCCTACTTCAGAGGCTTTATTATTTATAACTTAAAAATAATACAATTACCCTGGTTCTTTGAAGAAAAGACATGGTACAAAATAGAGGTATTGGGGACATCTCATTAACAGAAAATTTCAAGGAGATACAGTTGAGCTCAGTAGAATGCAACATCCCAAGGACAACTCGTTTTTAAATACAAAATTGTAACTCCAGTTGCAGAGAATGCTATTACTAATAGAGACTGATAAAACAATAAACTACTTATCAGATGAGAAAAACTGAGTTCTAGAGAGATTAATAGCTTATTTAACTAAGTGACTTTGAGACTTTCATTGTAGGAAACTGAAAATTGTGCATTCTTTTTATGGGTACTCTTCTTTCACTTAAAAAAATGACTCCAGCTAATAGAAAAAAAAAATAGTTGCTTTCATTTGGATTAAATTATCAAAATATCACTTACAGGCTGTGAATTATGTGATTCAATGTGGTCCAGACAAAAATACATGTAAAATATTAATTTTAAAATCTGTTAATTACTCCTCTTTCAGATTGTTGTTTAATAAATCATTTGTAACTCTAATTTCTCAAAATATATCAGAACTGTTTTGTCTATTTATTTTTGGTCTGTCTTTGCTGTAGTTTCCATAGTGAATTTATAATCACTCCTATTTGAAAACATGTAAATAAACTCAAAATCAGGGTGTAAAAGCACAGTTAATAATTCTATTCTGTGGTATATCTTAATAGCTCATTTATCCTCTGCAATTGGATCAAGAGGTTATTTGTTGTGCTCTATAACTCAGGATATAGCATCTCCCATATCCACCCCACCAAATAACCTGAAAATTCATTCCTAGTTCTCTTTTCTGCCAGAACAAAAGTATATGGGATTCTTTTCCACATGTCTGGTGAGGGGAAGAAAAAGAACAAATTAATATGTGAATAAATGAATAAGGAAACATAAAAGCTACAAGTGAGTAAAGGGTATTAGATTACAGGGTGTCATATGTAAAACTCTTGTATTTTTTCCCAACTTTGAATCATTTCAAAGATAAAACTTTTAATTGATGGAGATGAAACAATAGCCTGTATTAATGATAAAGCAAATACTTAATTGCTAACTTCACCTTACACATGTGGTCTCAGTATGTCTCTTAATTCTAAGCCCAAGAATTTTTTAGAATAAATGAGCCAGACACAAGTTACAATAGAGATCCTCAGACTTCACAATGTTGGGGTACTTGGAGCATGAGGGGACAGAGCTGGTCAGGTGAGAACTGCTTGCTCTGTTGGAAGAACTGGCTTCTGGAAATAAGGAAAGAGGAAGGGTTATGACCTGCAGATACTAATTTCTATTCCCAGACACCACAGGAATTCACCGGAAAGAAGCAAGTGAATGAATTGGGAATGGATGGAATCATAACTAGTCAAGATCCCTTGATACAGAAACAAGAAGCAGAGTTAGGGTCTTTGTCAGAGAAAGAGAAGGTGAGTAGCAAGAAAAAGACACGTAACAAGTTCCAGTTAAACATACCCTGTGTTCCCACAGCATTGAACTGACAGCAAACTGTTGATTAAATTCAAAACTATGATACCATTTCATCACTATCTTTGATGTCACTTTACTAATATTTTTTGTTTTAAAATTTTGGTAAGAATTGGTATGACCTGAAGACACTCAAAATTTAGAAAGAGTTCAGTTCTAAAGATGAAATGATTACAATCTTGGAAATAGTACCAGGTCCCATTTTTTAAAAAAGAGAGAGAATTTAAAAAATGAAAAAATTGAGATACTAAAAATATAGATATTATAAAATAAATTCATTCATATTTCCAAACCCAGTTGTATCACCAGTTAAGTATTACTTTATATGCTTTATATATTTCTAGCTTTTTCCTCTGGAAATATACAGTTTGTATCCATAAAAAGTTTATATATACATATATGGGACTATAAGTAAAACTATAGTTAGATAGATATAGATTCTGTATCTTCACCATTTTGAACTAGGCCTATGTTCTATTCATACTTTGTAAGTTTTAGAACACTAATAAGATAAAGGCTATATTGATCAAAAAAAATTTCTTTTTCATTCAATACCTACAGAGGTCTGTGCAACATGTTGTTGTTGATGATAACAAAATATAAAAATCTCAGTAGTTGCTCTGAAAGAGTTTACAACTTAGAGGTGAAGAAACAAACATATGGGCTTCCCATGTGGCTAGATGGTAAAGGATCCGGATGCTTGTAAATTAGGAGGTAAGAGTTTGATCCCTGGGTCAGACAGATCCCCTGGAGAAGGAAATGGCAACCCACTCCAGTTTTCTTGGCTGGGAGATCCCATGGATAGAGGAGCCTGGTGGGCTACAGTCCATAGGGTCACAACAGAGTCAGACACAACTTAATGACTAAACAACAACACAGCAACAACAAAACAAATGTGTCTGAAAACAAAAATTCACATAAAAAGTAGGAGTTAATGTCAAATGAGAGGTAATATAAGGGTGAAGAATTTAGAAAGAAATAGAAAATGTCTTGGTAATTAGGATGGTCTAGCATGGTTTCATGGAAAAGGTAGGGTTTAAACTCAGTCCTGAAGGATTAGTATTCTTAATGTAAGTAGAGGGGCAGTAGAGAGAATCCAGATAAGAATGACTGTTACAATAAAAGTACACAACACTTCTCTCTTTATAGTAAACATTTAGTAGATCTGCTTAAGTAGAAGTATGGGAGAAAGAGTGAGAATGCATTGAGGAACAATATATATGTTATATTCTTCAATCCATTCATCCATTTGCCCATTCATCCATCTATCCATTTATCCACCCATCTAATAAGCATATAGTTAGGGAGCTGGGTAAGGATTTGAACTAGGTTTTCTGTAATCCTTCTTATAAGTACAAAATGTTTTTATTACGTGTTTATAAAAGTTGAGTTGGAGATGTAAAGATAGTGAGTTTCTTTATAACTCTTTTCTAAGAATTAATGTAATAGGTTTAACAGGTGTAGATTAAGGAAACAATGCTAAAGAAAGAAAAAAAGAGAGAGATGTGAGCAGACGTGTTGGTATATGTATATGTGTTTGAGTATGTGTACAAAAGAAAAAAGCTTATTCAGCCACTAGGTTAACTGTATCCATGCCAAAAGAAATAAATGAATTCTCTGCTTCAGCACTGTATTTGAGTTCTGATTTGTACAAGATTTCTGTTATTCCATTTGTCCTTTGAAATGCTTCTCACCAGGGAGATTAAAAGGTGGAAAGAATGAGAGTATGAATGAACGCATGAATAATCCTTACCATAAGGAGGAACAGCTCTGAGCACACTTCATGCTGAAAACAGATGGGGTTCACCAGGCACTTTTGTCCATGGAATTCTCCAGGCAAGAATACTGGAGCGGTTAGCCATTCCCTTCACCAGGGAATCTTTCCAACCCAGAGATCAAACCCCGGCCTCCTGCATTGCAGGCAGATTCTTTACTATCTGAGTCACCAGGGAAGCCCTAGATAAAGCCATACAATGCGCTCGAATTTTCAGATATCATGTGGTTTTAGACAGTCCTTTGAAAGATCATGCAAGTAAGTACTCTGTGCCCAAGAATGGATATCTGTAAAATTACTTAAGGAGTAAGATGATGGCTCAGACAGTAAAGAATCCACTGGGAATGCAGCAGACCTGGGTTTGATCCTTGGCTTGGGAAGATCCCCTAGAGGAGGGCATGGCAACCCACTCCAGTATTCTTGCCTGGAGAATCCCTATGGACAGAGGAGTCTGGTGGTTACAGTCCATGGGGTCACAAAACATCAGACACGACCGAGCGGCTAAGCACAGCACAGCCCAAGAGGATAATTAGACTATTGGTATAATAAATACCAGAGTAGAGTATTTAAAAGTTGATTGATCGGGTGGGGGTCTCATCTTTGTATATAAGATATAATGATGGATTTTTTTGTCTGAATCTACACGATGATAGGAGCTTCACTGGTGGCTCAATGTAAAGAATCCGCTTGCCGATGCGAGAGACGTGGGTTCAGTCCCCGATTTTTGCCTGAGAAGTTGCATAGACAGAGGAGCCTGACGGGCTACAATCCTTGAAGTCACAAAGAGTCAAACATGACCCAGCGACTGAACACACACACAACACACACACACACACACACACACGCCCTCCACACACATTATGACTGAGATGTACAGATAGATAGATTGTAGGAAGAAAATAAAGGGCAGGTGAATACAGATTTTTTTCATATATCACAGATTAAAATAAGAACAAGAAATGCACATATGTTTGATTATGATTTAAATCATTAATGTGACAGTGCAGAGAATAGTACATGATTTAGACTCTGTTTTAGACTTTTAAAATATTCCATTTCTGCTATGATGAGTTAAAATTCTCCTATTCCACTCCCACAAAACAATTATAATACATTAAAGTAAATGATTGTTTTAAAGGTGTTACATGGGGAACAAAGTGAAACTGAAAAAAAAAAAAAATCAAATCTCTCAACTCCTTTACTAGTCCTAAAGGAAAAAAAAAAAAGAAAATTAGGCCAGCTAGTCTAAAATATAGATTGTAGGGATAACCTACATATTCAGACCACTTCATTCTCTTCTGCCATATATGAAAAAACTAGGATCATCTTATGTACCTCCAACTTATGTTTTGTGTAAGTCAGTTTTAGTGATATGTGGGATGGTGAGTCACTGTGATGTTATCAAGTTATATAATCTTTTGAGATTGGCATCTGACTGTCATGGAAAAGATAAGTAATTTCAAAACTGCTAAATAACAGTATGAACATGACCAAAGAAGGCAAAGATGCAATTCACCTTCCCTTTGGTGACTTTATGAGGTACAATCCATAGCTAAAGTCACATTGATCCAAGGGCATTTGCTAGCACCCAACACTGCTAGCAATTTAATTTAGCTCAAAATTCAATAAAATGTAGACTTTATTCATTAAAATGTTTTTAAAGTTTACTTTTTTCTTCTTGTTTATGGTTTAGTAGATTGGAGCCTTTAAGGTTTTTCAAAAGAGTCAATTACATTTACTTGCAAGTTAATTAGTATAAAAAATTTTTAAATGAATATCATATAATATTTTAAAACTGAAATAATAAATTATCTGACGTTTCTTTGCTTCAAATAAGCCATCTAGTATTGCCATGGTCTCCTCCAGCATGCACGCATTAAATACAATTAAATTAACACAATGATGATTTGAAACTACATACTGTAGCTATTAGAGACAGACAATCTTCTCAGCTACAGTTGACAAAAAAACCAGGAGGGATGTCTCTGATTTTCTTGGGAAATTCACTATTACTTTTTAAGTCTTTCTTTGATATTTTGCTAAAAGCATAGCAAAAATCAAAGTTCTTTCTTCTTCAGACCGTTTGAAACAGAATCAAATACTAAGGCATTCTTGGGGGACTTCCTTTGTTTATTTATTAGTTCTGCACTGAAGTACTAAACTTAAGAACTAACTTGAGTATAAAATAATATTTTTGACATATTTTTACAATCAAATTTTTTTCCTTTGCATCTTGATATAATTTGACTAAACAAACTGATGATTTCATATATCTATTTATAGTGTTTCCAAAATCCAAATTTATATCACAAGTTGGAAATCACAATGTTTTGTTTGTTGCTTTTTCTTGTCTAGTTTGTTTTTTGAGGTGTTTTCACCCCCTTGCTTTTGCTTCCTGTCATTTTAGATCATCTTTAATTCTCTTTTGGTTTGGAAGATGTTGCTTCTTAAGGGAGAATGTTCTTTTAAGAGAGATTATTTGTATTGGTTTGTGTCTCCACAATCTGTCATGGAGAATAGGCAGTTTTGAGACATCATGCTCTACTTATCTTTGGCTTTCCCAGTGATTTCCATTTTGGAAAGAACAAAAAAGACTGTGTGCTTTCACTCTTTCTACTTTTTTAATTAAAAAAGATTTGACATATAACATTTTAAATTTACTGTGTACAGCATTAATTTGATGCATTTATATATTATAATATAATTGCCATTGTGCAATAATTAGCACTTCTATCATATAACATAATTAGCTTTTCTTGTTAGTGGTTGAATCTACTTGGTCATTATAATACAATATTGGTGTCAGTATTCACTGAACTGTGCATTGGACCTCTAGGGCTTATTTGCCACTCCTTACACATTTGTACCCTTAAACAACTGTTCTGTTCCCCCACTCCATCCTCTAGTGGTCACCATTTACTCTTCGCTTTTACAGAGCTGACTATTTTGGATTCCATATATGAGTGATACCATACAGCACTTGCCTTTCTCTGTCTTAGAAAAAGTTATCTCAAGACTTTGTCTTTTTTGAAGATCAACATTTTGAGAAAGACCGAAATGCTTTCACATCAGAGGGGGAAAGATCAAAAGACTTTCCCCATCTCTTTGTATAAATTAATGAGAGATTCAATAATTTCCTTTCCACTTAAAGCCTCCCTTCACCTCTGCTTCTGAATATTACCCTTTTTTCCTCTGAAAGAAAGACTTCTCCTCTGAAGAGAGACTTTTTCTTCCCAAGAGCCTTTCTGATATGGGGGAATTAATATTTCATCATACAATTATAAATGCCTGCTTAGGCAGAAACTTTTCTGTCTGTTGTTAACATAACTCTTGGGGTAGCCTCTTCAGATAAGGCTTTCTAGTGAGTGGAGAGCAGCTTTTAACAAGGAGATGGCACATGATTATGGGATAAAAATGTATAAGCACCATTCAAATTAAAATTCTTGTCAGAAAAAAATTGGACTTGCAGGGGAAAATGTATTTCTCTTTTGAGTTTATGCAATACTTTTATTATCCCAAGTGCTTTTTTGTATGACACTTAGGAACTCTTTCTGTATGTCATGCCACTATTCTGCAGGGACAAAAATAATCACAAACAACTTCCTTTACAATAAGAAAGTGCAAATAAATATCTAACTGTGTGTCAAACTCAACAGCAATTCCAGATTTTTATGGTGTTCATGGAACTGTGGTAAAAACCTCAAATGTACCTGGTTTAAATGTCTAATAGTCCATGTAATTGCTTTGTGATCACGAGCAAGATAGTTAGCTGTAATTTTCCTGTTCCTCATTTTAAAATATAGATAATACTAGTATACTTGTCCTAGAGTTGTGGTGAGGATTAAAGAAGAATTGGAGTATCTATTACTGTAATTCAGGTCTATATTTTCATAGTAGAATAAAATCATTACCGTTTCTATTTTCATATTCTTTAATACTTTGTCAGATTTCTACTTTCTTCCTACTGCTGTTTTCATTCCATGGAAACTGCTTTATTCTAGGTCAATAATGACTTCCCTTTTGCTGAATAATTGGGCATTTTTCAGACCTGATCCTCCACTTCCTGAAGCTTTTGATGCTTCATCTCTGCTTTTGTCTTGGAACTCTTTCCTTCTCAATTGATTAGTGAACACAGAGGGGTCACACAGAGCCACCTTTCTCTCTTGACTTCCTGCCTTGCTACTAAGGAGCTCTGTTGTTTTAAGGCTGTGCCCTATGCTCTCCGTCCTATGGTCATCCGCGCCCATGCCCTTCTCGCCAGACTACGTGGGCTGACTTTTCCAGTATGAGTTTCCCCTAAGTTAAAGGTAGCAAGTTTACATCCCTGCTACTTAAAGGATGAGATGTGATCACTTGTCAAAACCGAAAACATTATTTGAATGAAAAGTTACGCTTGTAACAAGCATACAGTTATAGATCTGAGCTGTAGCTTGATAAATTAGCTAAGTTCCCTTAGTGCATTATCCTATGTCATTGGGGTCCAGGTAGTTTGGCTATGGACTTTGGCCTTAGGAAGTAAGCCAAAAAAAAAGCATGATGACTGGGAATCTGTTGGTGTGGTAAACATCTTTAAGATGGTCCCTGCTGACTATTTTTTATTGGAAGTCAGGTATAATTGCCTCTCCCATCAGGAACAGGTGATTAAACGAATTAAATTAAAAGGGACAGAAAAATTTAAAACATGAAGCAGCAAGAAAAGTCTGGATTCTGTTGCTGCTATTTTAACATAAGTAGGCAGAAGAGACACCAGTAAAAGAAGAGTAATTGTTTCAACCACAAGGAAAGGTCTTGGCTAATGGTTCTCAAATTTTAATGCACTTAAGAATCATCTGGGTTGTTTGTTAGAAGCACAGAGCCATGGTCTCTCTATACTTGGGGAAGTTTGTAGAGGATATCTTACATGAACTCTCGGAGAAATCCCCCCCTGCTAATTGCCACTGCCCTCTTGCTGAGACCTCAGGGCATCTGAAGTGTCTGCTCTGTCTCTGGGTGTCCTGGGCTACACCTGGACTCTGCTGTTTCTCTTCTAAGATAAGGAAAATCTCTACCAGAGCACTGTTTTCCACGGACCAAGAAAAAGCCGAATATCAACACCCCTGAGATTTTAAAACACTGCTGCCTTCCCTGTGGTTCTCCCTGCAATGGAGTCTGGCTTTACGATGCTCTGCACAAAAATGAGGAATGCACTGCTGCCTTTAATTGCCTGCCTGTGGACTCATTATATATATTCTTGCAGGAAACTCAACCCTTCTTAACTCTTCTTCTTCCCCATACATAGCATGCAACAAATGCATATCTTAGTGGTAACTGGCTGCTTACATACAGTCCCATTTGAGGCTCATTGCAAGCACTGCACTGACATTTTGTCTGAATTTTTATAGTGGTCTTTTCCCCTGACGTCTCTGCCTCTAGTCTCATTCTTTCTGGTTCATTCTTTCCTCAAGTAGAGTTGTCTTTCATGGGCTTCTGTGATGGCTCAGATGGTAAAGAATCCGCCTGCAGTTCAGGAGACCCAGGTTAGATCCTTGGGTGGAGAAGATCCCCTTGAGAAGGGAATGGCTTCCCACTGCAATGTTCATGCCTGGGAAATCTCATGAACTGAGGAGCCTGGTGGGCTATAATCCATGGGATCACAAGAGTTGGACATGACTGAAGGACTAACACTTCCCACTTCAAATCTCATCATATTGCAATTTGACGTAAGATCCCTCACTGAATCCCTGTTGCTTTCAGGATCATAGTTATTTGAACACAACCAGTATTTTGTTACTTGTTGAGCCTCTCATGCCTTCCTTCCAGATATTTTTTCTCCATAGTCTGTCTTTGCAGAAATTAGCCTAAGCAACTCCTTTTTTTCTGGTTATAAGATATTTTAATACCAAAATACTGTAAAGTCATGTTCAGGGACCATTTCTTATGTTTTTGTAATTTCATGTTCCCTAGCAAAGTACTTTAAATTATGTCGCTAAGGTAAGTCAGGAAGGCAAGTGTTAAGGGAAAAAACAGAAGGAAAGAAAGAGGGGAAAAAGCAAGGAAAGAAGTTAGTTATATATTAGTTAAGCATATGTATTAGTCTAGAGACTAACGTCTAGATATATGGGCTATCAGTTCAGTTCAGTCGTGTCCGACTCTTTGTGACCCCATGAATCGCAGCATACCAGGCCTCCCTGTCCATCACAAATTCCAAGTTTACTCAAACGCAAGTCCATCCAATTGGTGATGCCATCCAGCCATCTCATCTTCTGTTGTCCCCTTCTCCTCCTGCCCCCAATCCCTCCCACCATCAGGGTCTTTTCCAATGAGGCAACTCTTCACATCAGGCGGCCAAAATATTGGAGTTAGCTTCAGCATCAGCCCTTCCAATGAACACCCAGGATTGATCTCCTTTAGGATGAACTGGTTGGATCTTCTTGCAGTCCAAGGGACTCTCAAGAGTCTTCTCCAACACCACAGTTCAAAAGCATCAATTCTTCAGCGCTCAGCTTTCTTCACAGTTCCAACTCTCACATCCATACATGACCGCTGGAAAAACCGTAGCCTTGACCAGATGGACCTTTGTTGGCAAAGTAATGTCTCTGCTTTTTAATATGCTATCTAGGTTGGTCATAACTTTCCTTCCAAGGAGTAAGCGTCTTTTAATTTCATGGCTGCAATCACCATCTGCAGTAATTTTGGAGCCCCAAAAAATAAAGTCTGACACTGTTTCCACTGTCTCCCCATCTATTTCCCATGAAGTGATGGGGCCAGATGCCACGATCTTAGTTTTCTGAATGTTGAGCTTTAAGCCAACTTTTTCACTCTCCTCTTTCACTTTCATCAAGAGGCTCTTTAGTTCCTCTTCACTCTCTACCATAAGGGTGGTGTCATCTACATATCTGAGGTTATTGATATTTCTCCCGGCAATCTTGATTCCAGCTTGTGCTTCTTCCAGCCCAGCATTTCGCATGAGGTACTCTGCGTATAAGTTAAATAAGCAGGGTGACAATATACAGCCTTGATGAACTCCTTTTCCTATTTGGAACCAGTCTGTTGTTCCATGTCCAGTTCTAACTGTTGCTTCCTGACCTGCATATAGGCTTCTCAATAGGCAGGTCAGGTGGTCTGGTATTCCCATCTCTTTCAGAATTTTCCACAGTTTATTGTGATCCACACAGTCGAAGGCTTTGGCATAGTCAATAAAGCAGAAATAGATGTTTTTCTGGAACTCTCTTGCTTTTTTTGATGACCCAGAAGATATTGGCAATTTGATCTCTGGTTCCTCTGCCTTTTCTAAAACCAGTTTGAACATCTGGAAGTTCATGGTTCATGTATTGCTGAAGCCTGGCTTGGAGAATTTTGAGCATTACTTTACTAGCATGTGAGATGAGTGCAATTGTGCGGTAGTTTGAGCATTTTTTGGCATTGCCTTTCTTTGGGATTGGAATGAAAACTGAACTTTTCAGTCCTGTGGCCGCTGCTGAGTTTTCTAAATTTGCTAAATGCACTAATATGCACTAAATTGGCATGTTTAGGGCAGCACTTCCACAGTTTCATCTTTCAAGATTTGAAATAGCTCAACTGGAATTATATCACCTCCACTAGCTTTGTTCGTACTGATGCTTTCTAAGGCCTACTTGACTTCACATTCCAGGATATCTGGCTCTAGGTGAGTGATCACACTCTTGTGATTATCTTGTTCGTGAAGATCTTTTCTCTTAGTTCTGTGTATTCTTGCCACCTCTTCTTAATATCTTCTGCTTCTGTTACGTCCATACAATTTCTGTCCTTTATTGAACCCATCTGTGCATGAAATGTTCCCTTGGTATCTCTAATAGGTTTTACATTCTCATATATTAATACTTTGTTTCTCTAATATGTTTCTACTATAAAAACAAAACTAACATAGAGAAAATAATAAGCTATTTCTTCTTGGGTCTCAATGCCCAGTGCTACTATTTCCACTCCTTTTCTCTCAGGCACACAGCCTTAATGTGACCATCAATCCATGCTGCTGGTTATTAAATGTGAATCAATAGAATGCCTTCAATCATTTATATCAATGAGCAGAGGAGGTCAGAGCTATAGAGAAATATTCCCAAACTGAGGAAGCAAGAAGAAGAGAAAAATCTATGCCTGAATAAAAGGAAAATCCATGTTAGGGATTTTTAAAAATTTATCTCCCTCACAGTTGTCTTGCTGTCCTCAAATAACCCTTGAACACACATCAGAAATGTTAGTCAGGCCAGGAAGCAATAGCCCCTTCTTTTGAGTTCTCAGTGGTATGGTGACTATCAATTGAAGAGAATGCATTTCACCTCTGTTGCTTTTCATTGCTCATTACTCAACATCTAATCATTAAGAAGTACAGAAAATGCTCTTCATGCATGTTATTTATCTATGCATTGTCTTTCAACCAAAGTCTACAGTTTACACTTTGCTCTCTGCAGCTGAAACTACAGTTCCCAGGTACTTCTTTTCTCGGGTAGAGTTTTGCTACATACTAGGAATAGTGGGCTTTTTCAGGCAAGTAGATGGCAAGAGGAGAGAAGAGACCACCTTCCTGCTTTCTTCCTGTCCCCAGCATTATCTCATCAACTCTGTCTTTTGCTCCTAATGCCTGCAGTTGGTCACAGACTCCACCTTACTTTAGGACTCCTGGAAGCCCAAAGGATGCCCCCACAGGGTGCTGCAGCAGGGGCTAATGCTCTCCGTTTTTGTGGTTTGAGATCACCTTGTATGAAATCTCTAAAGTTCTGGGACCCAATCCTTTCCATTTTGTTTTCCGAGCTGCAGACTAGTAAATGCTTTCCACCCTCAAAGTTATTTCCCCTGGCTACTGCAGCATTCACTTTTTCCTGCTTTCACTTTACCCTCCTGCCCCACAGTAATAGGTTCCTATATGCCAGAATGCATCTACTGTCTTGAAATATCTAGTGCCAGTTCCATTTTTCTGAGAGCACTCTCATCCCTCAAGACTCTGGATTCTGTCTTGAGTCTTCTTTTAATTCAGTGGTCATACTATTTCTACATTGACTAATATCAAACTAAGAGCCTCTTGATGAGAGTGAAAGAGGAGAGTGAAAAAGCTGGCTTAAAACACAATATTCAAAAAGCAAAGATCAGGGCATCTGGTTCCATCAATTCATGGCAAGTAGATGGGGAAACAAATTTTTTTTTTTTTTTTAATTTTCCTGGGCTCCAAAATCACTATGGGTGGTGACTGCAGCCATGAAATTAAAAGATGCTTACTCCTTGGAAGAAAAGCTATGATCAACCTAGACAGCATATAAAAAAGCAGAGATGTTACTTGGCCTACAAAGGTCCGTCTAGTCAAAGCTATGGTTTTTCCAGTAGTCACATATGGATGTGAGAGTTGGACCATAAGAAAGCTGAGTGCTGAAGGATTGATGTTTTTGAACTGTGCTGTTGGAGAAGACTCTTGAGAGTCCCTTGGACTGCAAGGAGATCAAACTAGCTTATTGTAAAGGAAATCAGTCCTGAATATCCATTGGAAGGACTGATGCTGAAGTTGAGGCTCCAATACTTTGGCCACCTGATCCGAAGAACTGACTCATTGGAAAAGACCCTGATGTTGGGAAAGATTGAAGGTGGGAGGAGAAGGGGAAGACAGAGGGTGAGATGGTGGATGGCATCACTGACTTGATGGACATGAGTTTAAGCAAGCTCCAGGAATTTTTGATGGATGGGGAAGCCTGGCGTGCTGCAGTCCATGGGGTTGCAAAGAGTCAGACATGACTGAGTGACTGAACTGAAGTGAATATCAAACTTATAGGCATGTATGTGAACACCATTAAAGATACCTTTTTATTTTCATCTTTCTCATTTCTACTCAGCCTCATTTCTTCCCATACCATAGTACAAGCCTGACATTGCAATTGTTATTACAGTACATTTCTGTGTGTCCAACATCTCTGTAAACTTATGCTAATCTAGATGTCTTTTTCACACTGTTCTCCAGTATTTTTTTTCTGCCTATTCAAGATACCTATCTCAAGTCCTACTGTAGCCCCTTTAACAGCAAGGGGCAATCTCTACTACCACAGCTTATAATATTCCATTTCTTTTGTAAGGTCTCTTAAAATAATCATGATGATGGTGGTGAGGATGATGATGACTTCCTGTTTGTTAATCTTGCTTTCTGAATTAAAATGTTATGTAAAGACAGAGATGTATCCTTAATTTCTTCTCCATTGCCCATTTTATGTATTGTGTAGCCAGTTGCATAGAGATGCTTTTAAATTATGCACAGATGGTCTAATTTCATCCAGGAGCTTAGCAAGTAACTGTAGTTCGTCCTGTCTTCTCAGTGTACATTATTCTGGATGTTGCATTTCCAGTATACCATTGCTTGCCATCCAGTATGGGTAGAAGGATGTTGTTTTTAAAATGATAAAGTGTGTTAGCTTTAGCCCATGCAAAATCTTTCTGGCAGATTTATTACTGTTTTAATTTTTTAAAGTCCCCTCTTGAAATCTCAGACTTGACACGAGCTTGAGTAACTGAAATTCCTGTAACATTTTGTGCCACAAAAAAAAGACTGTATGACTGGAATATCCTATTATAATTTTTACTCACTCCACAAGGAAAGAAGCCTGTTTGCTAGTGAAAAACAGTGGGAAAATTATCCAGTCTTTGTTTTAATTCTAATATCTACGTTTCATTGCTTTAAAGCAGGTCTCCGCATTTTCTTCTAATCAGGTCTTTAATGAGGTGACATACAGTAGCTGAATGTGAGGAAATGCCACTTAAAAATAAAACCGCAAGAGCAACACTTTCTTCTCTAAGGTGCATAGTATTGAGGAAACCAGTCAGTTCAAAAGCAAAGTTTGCCATCTATCTTTAAATAACACTGTGAATAAAAGATGCTATCCTAAATTGCTCTTATTGGATTTATTTTTTAGCAAATAAAAACATTTAAGGAAGGAAAGCAGAATATTCTATACAGCTTTTTGTTCTTAAGTGGAAGACTCTTAAAGAACAAACTTTTAATATTTGCTTGTGAAAGGTAATGAAATGTCAGAGACCTTCACTGTCTTTGTTGTTTGTTCTTGCTTGTCCCTAAGTATCTTCTCGACTCAGAGATTGAACCTGAGTCTCTTGCATTGGTGAGCTTCCCTAGTAGCTCAGATGGTAAAGCGTCTGCCTGCAATGCAGGAGACCTGTGTTTGATTCCTGGGTCAGGAAGATCCCCTGGAGAAGGAAATGGCAACCCACTCCAGTATTCTTGCCTTGAGAATTCCACGGACAGAGGAGCCTGGCAGGTTACAGTCCATGGGGTCACAAAGAGTCAGACACGACTGAGCGACTAACAAACCTGACTGCATTGGCAGGCAGATAGATTCTTTACCACTGAGCCACACGAGATGTTACTAGAAAAGAAAAGAGGCAGGGGGGTAGGAGGAGAAGGAGAAGAATCTGTCAAACCCAAAATTCCACCCTTAGATTCAGTGGTAATTTATAGGGTATAAACTGAAGTGGCAAATAGAGCTTATTTGGTCAGATAGACAAAATTTTCTTCACACCCTAATGAAGGCATGTCTGAACTGGTTCAGTTCTAAAGACAAATAGAAAACATTTAAGAGAGAGGTCTTCAAGATCGCAGAAGAATTAAGATGGTGAGATTACCTGCCTCCCCACAAATACACCAAAAGTTCATCAGAACATAGAACAAATCCTACAGAACAACTTCTAAATGACAGCAGAAGACCGCAAACCTCCAAAAAGGCCAGCTCACCTCCTTAAAACGAGGTAGGACAAAAAGTAAAAACAAAAACAATGGAAACATTTAAGAGAGTAATATCCTTTTATGGCTTTCACCTACTTTTTGACATGACGGTTTTTAATCTGGTTAGTGTGTTTTCCTTTGCCTTCTCCAGCTTTGATAACCTCCCCTCTTACATCTTCAGATGGGGCAGACAGTTGGACGGTGACTCTAACCACAATACCGTCATCAGGTAAGTCAAAGAATCAAGTCATCCATCCAGAACTGGGACACGGTGGTCCAGTCTGCCACAAAGCTCCTTTCTGACTTGTCAGATAAAGCCTGGTACTGCCTGGGTGTGAGTGCCTATACTTTTTTCCTCCTGAAATCTCTTTTTGTTTCTTATTCCTCTCTATACCATGTTCTTCAAAGCTACCTTATATTCTGCTCCTAATTTTGCACTGGTGTCTTATTTCTCCTATAGCTCCTTTATCTCCTATATCACCAGAAACCTGGTCTGAAGGACTACTCTTACTTCTTCCCGTAATAACAAGAACCTGGAATATCAAGAATTATAGTCACCACAGAAGACCTAAATGAACATTTCTCAAAATAAGGCATACTGACGTATAGCAGACACAGGAAAGGATGCTCAGTGTTGCTAATTAGAGATATGCAGATCAAAACTACAGTAAGGTACCACCTCACACCTGTCAGAATGGCTATCATTAAAAAGTCTAAAAATTACAAACGATGGAGAGGGTGTGGAGAAAATGGAACTTTCTTACATTATTGTTGGGAATATAAACTGGTGCAACCACTATGAAAAACAGTATGGAGGTTCCTCATAAAACGGTTGCCATATAATCCTATAATCCCTCTCCTGTGACATAAATCCAGATAAAACTATAATTAAAAAAGATACAGTCACCCCGAAGTTCATAGCAGCACAATTCACAATAGCCAAGACAGGGAAACAGTCTACATGTCTGTTGACAGATGAGGATTAAGAAGATGTGGTACATGTATACAATGGAACATGACTCAGCCATAAAAAAGAATGGAATACTGTCACTTGCAGTAACATGAATGGACTTAGAGATTGTCACAGTAAGTCAGGAAAAAAAAGACAAATATCATATGATATCACTTATATGTGGAATCTAAAATATAGCACAAATGAACTTATCTAAGAAACAGGCTCACAGACATAGAGAACAGACTTTTGGTTGCTATGAGGGAAGGTGTGGGGGTGGAGGTATGGATTTTATGGATTTTAAAATGGATTTAAAATCCAATATGGATTTAAAGACTGATTTAAAATTAATATTCCTGGACACAATATAGAGATATTTTCACTGGGAATGAGCTTGGGATTAGAAAATGCAAACTATTACATATAAAATAGATAAACAACAAAGTCTTATAGTATAGCACAGGAAACTATACTTAATATCCTGCAATAAATCATAATGGAAAAGAATATGAAAAAGAATGTATGTGTATAGCTGAATCACTTTGCTGCACAGCAGAAATCAATACAAGCTTGTAAATCAACTATATTTCAATAAGATAAAATAAAAAAGAATAATAGCTACTGGAACTCTGTACAGCTACGTTCTACCTGAATAATTGAACACCTTGAGATCACTTTGCTGTTGACCGTGGCAGAAATTCTGTTCTTTGGTGAACTGATCCTAGTTTATCACTGTGGGCCATGAGACCACCCAAGATCTATTTTCTTCCTACTGTTCAATGGTTACTTTCAAAAACATTATAAAAATACTATTGACCATCTTTTCCCAGTTTTTATTCATATTCTATTCTGTTTCTTTTTCTCTGTGTTTTTTAAAGCCTTTTGGCTTTTCTCTGGTTCTTAACAGGGATAGAGAACAGCTAATTAAATTCAGCGATACCTTCTTTCCTTAAATAACCATAAAATGAATCTGTAGTAGGAGGTTAGAGCAAAAAGACAAATGCCTTTTGCGTACAGGCTCATGCATGCTTCTGATATGAAACATTTGGGAATTTACTCTGGATTTCACCAAACCTTTCTATCAGACACCATGTTTGGTCTTGTTACTCACATCTGAATGATACTGTGGTTCTCTACCAGGGTCTAGTATTTTACCCTACTTACAAGCTTGCTATTGCTGCATGAATGCTGGCAGATGATCTGAAACTCAGAGATCAGAGACAATGATTTATTATTTACAGCACAGCAAGTATGCAGTCAAGCCCCACAGGATGAGGAGGCAGGGCCCAGCTGGATGTTATGCTTGCAGTGAGTTTGCAGTCCCAAAACTGTAAATTTGGAGACTCACAACCTCCATAGTGAGCCTCTTTGTCTTGGAAGAGACACAGCCCTAAGAAACATCCTGAGTAAAGAATAAACAGGGACTTGCATTATTGTCATAGCCAACAGAAATGGGCATGGATACTCAATACATATGCCAGATTACCTCTTCCAATATTAACTTCAATTCCCATAAGAATTTCTTAGAAAATTGGTTTAAAATCCATATTCCTGGATACAACACAGAAAGATTTTAATTCAACCGTTCTGGGATATTGCCCAAGAAACTGCAGTTTTAGTATAATCAACAGATGATTTTGATGAGATCGTTTTTCCTAGAAGGGTTTTACTGACTTCAAATTGCTTTCCTATACTTGGTATTATTAACAATTGAGGTAGATGTACTAGATGTAAGGCAAGTTAGTTGTAGAAAGAAACAAAGCCCCACCCCCACTCCAGCATCAACCTAAACATAATATGTATTCATTGCATAGTCAAGGAGTAACATGTGGATGGCTATATCTTATCCTGGCATATATTTAAAAAAAAAAAAAAACTAACCACAATGGAGATATTTAGAAATACTAGATCACCATATTCAACAATGTGTTCACAATGTCAGTAGCTCTCTGTAAAGTGTTTTAGATGAGGCGAGAGCCAGGAAGAGGTGTGAGAGGAATCAGTGGGTCTGAATCAGATGGAGTTGCAATGTTCCTTTTTAAAAATCAGGTAGTTATTAGAATAATTGTTTTTAGAAAAAGACCAAGAGCTTACATTTTTGAGATCTATGTTTGAATTGATTCTCTTACAATCAGTAAAGCTTTGGGAAAGTCACAAAATCTCTGTTAATTCATTTGTAAAATAGAAATTATATCTTTCTTGCCTGGGAGGTGGAGTGACTCAGACGAGAAAATGTATCTAAAGCAACTTGTCAGTTGGATAGTGATATGCAGATGAAAGCAAGGGAGACCATTTTATTTATGGTACTTATCACCCTTTAGGAAAATATAGCCACTTTTGCTTGACAAATACTGGATTTAAGAATATATCATTTTTAGTGAATTGACCAAAGTAATAAATATTATCTGATTAACCTGAATATCTTTCCAAACTCAAACAAAATTTCAATTATAGTCATACCTTGGAAAGGGCTTCCCTTGTGGCTCAGCTGGTAAAGAATTCGCCTGCAATGTGGGAGACCTGGTTCGATCCCTGGGTTGGGAAGATCCCCTGGAGAAGAGAAAGGCCACCCACACCAGTATTCTGGCCTGGAGAATTCCATGGGCTATATAGCCCATGGGGTTGCAAAGATTTGGACACGACTGAGCGACTTTCCCTCTCATATCTCATAGATGTTGCTGTTCAGGTTCAGACTACCCTAATAAAGCCAGTATTGCAATAAAATTAGCTTTCCGGATTTTCAGTGCATATAACAGTTGTGTTTACACTATACCATAGTCTTAAGCGTGCAATAGTGTTGTAGCTACACGTTCTGGGAAACAAACTCACTCAGAAGGACGATGCAGATAGTGGAGTGCAGTTTATTACACTGGTGGGCCCAAGGCAGAGTCTCCTCTTAGCCAAGGACCCCCACCAGTTTTGTGACAACCTTACATACCCTAAGTGTGTGTGCCCAAACCCACCTCCCCAAATTCCCTGAAACTAGTCTCTGAACAAAGGAGAGGAAAGATACAATCAAAGTTAACCTGTGATTCAAATGCCTTAGGCCTAGGTATTTGGCAGTAGATAATTATCAATAGGCCTGTGGTCAAACCCCAATAAGCACAATAGACTGTATGATTCTATTCGGTTGCACAATAATTAGGGTATTCTTTTAGGTGATGGAGAGTCTAGGTACGAGCCCTGGGGCTCTTCCTTCCGGGGGCCTGGTTTTCCAGTTGGTTTGTTATTTCCATAGATACTGGGCATATAGTTCAAAGTCCACAGTCCGGCCCTAGCTGGAGTCCTGCTTTCAAGATGGAGCCTGTTCTGTTTCCTCTTTCAATAGCATTATTCTGAAAGAACACTCTACATATCTTAATTTAAAACTGTTGCTAAAAAGTGTCAAAAGAATTACAGTAGTTACACAGTTAAGATCACTAATCACAGATCACCATTACAAATATAAGAATGAAAAAGTTTAGAGTGTTGCATGAATTATCAGAAAGTGATTCAGAGATGAAAAGTGAGCAAATGCTGTTGGCAAAATGCTGCCCTTAGACTTGTTCAAAGTATGATTGCCACAAGCCTTCAAGTTCTAAAAAAATATAGTAAATGTGCTTTTAAATGCAAATTGCAATAAATTAAAGTGCAATAAAACAAGGTGTGCCTGAGTGCTATTCCAGTGCTACCAAGGGATCTCAGCTATTAGAAAATTCTCCATTTATAAAATAATTTTTCATTGACAATTGCTATTAATCAACAATCCCTTCATCATTTTGTTTTTCCACTTAAAATTGCATGAATTTCATTTTGTTCACTTGAAAATAACTTTAATAGGTGTAAACAACTGCTCATCTGGGATGCCTAGATGTTTTAATTTGATTATTTTCCCTCAACTCTTGGCTTTTGAGCCTTTGTGTGTTAATTTTCCAATTTAGAATAAAATGGTGGCACTATTGGCAAATTAATTACTCTTTGTTTAATAATTTCAGGCACACAATAGGAGCTTGGGAAGATTTTGTTCTTACGGTTTCTTTCCAAGTACACCCGGCCATAATACAACAACCTGCTGTAGTCATGTCTATTAAACAAGAGGAATCATGTTAGAGCACTATTTACTATAAAAGAGTTCATTTCAACAAAATTATTCATGAAAAGCAGGTGCCTTTAGTGCCAGTTCTGGGTAGCTGAACAGTCTCCACCATAATATCCTCTGCCAGGGATTCCTAATTAGTCAATAGGAAAGTTTACTTACTTGGAGCTTTTAAAAATTTTGTTGTCCAGACTGAATACAAAGCATTTTTTTAGTGGTATAATCAAGTATAGAAAAAATACTGTAAAAGTGTATGACCTCAAATTTTATTATCTTTTGTCTTTTACAATCTAATAAAAGTTTATGGCCCTTATGCTATGATTTAAAATTAGGCCACCTGGAAACTCAGTAGGCCTTTGGTGTCATCTTTATGATGATGCATCCTTTTTTCAGAGTTCACAATTTTAAGTGAGGACTGCAATTTAGTAGCTCACCAATTTAAAAACATCTTCTGTGAAGGGCCAGAGAGTAAATATTTTATGCTTTATGTATTTGCCAAGAAACGAACTCAAGAATATCATTTCAGTGCTTATATAATAAGTCCTCTGGTGGTTGGGGCCTGGTTCCAGGTCATATGCATTCTCGGAGTGGGGCGGGGGAGTCTTACTGCATCCAGCCACCTGACGGGTGGGCTGTATTCCTGCCTAACCAGATACTTGGTGTAAAGTATCCTAACACTGGTGCCTGTAGACTAGTGGATAAGACCAGGTCCCAGCAATGATAAGCTACAGGGAGGATTCTAAACTGGTGCTTGCTTTTACCCCTGTCTTTATGATAGAACAAGCTTCCGCAAATGGCTCTCACCAGTATTTTTGTCATCTAGGTGAGCTCCAGTTGCTGCCTGCCCTCCAGGAAGTTCTCCAAGATTAGCAGGTAAGTTGGACTTAGGTTTCTTTCAAATGACTGCTTCTGCCCTGGGTCTCAGAGCACATGCCATTTTGAGTATGCCCTTTAAGAGTAGAGTCTCTGTTGCCCACAGCTCTCTAGCTCTCCCCAAAGTAAGTTCCACTTGCTTTCAAAGCTGAATTCTAGGGGTTCATCTTCCAGGTTTAAGATCATGAGCTGGGGAGTACCACATTAGCTCCGTTGTTCTTTGGGGAGAAACTCTGTAATTGTAATCATTCTCCTTTTTGTAGGTTGCCCACCTGGGGGTGTGGGTCTTGACTCTACCACAGTTCACCCTCCTAGCCATGTTGCTGCAGTTTCTTTTATATACATTTAGCTCTGTTGCTGCTGCTGCTGCTAAGTCGCTTCAGTTGTGTCTGACTCTGTGCGACCCCATAGACGGCAGCCCATCAGGGTCCCCCATCCCTGGGATTCTCCAGGCAAGAATACTGGAGTGGGTTGCCATTTCCTTCTCCAATGCATGAAAGTGAAAAGTGAAAGTGAAGTTGCTCACTTGTATCTGACTCTTAGCAACCCTATGGACTGCAGCCTACCAGGCTTCTTAGACCATGGGATTTAGCTCTAGAAGATCTTTATTGCTAATCTTCAGGTCTTATTAATAGTTGCTTTATGAAAGTGAAAGTGAAAATGTTAGTCACTCAGTCCTCCACAGCTCTTTGTGACCCTATGGACTGTAGCCCGCCAGGCTACTCTGTCTTTGGGATTCTTCAGGCAAGAATACTGGAGTGGGTTGTCATTTCCTTCTTCAGGGGATCTTCCTAACCCAGGGATCAAACCTGCATCTCTTACTTCTCCTGTATTGGCAGATGGGTTCTTTACCACTAGGGTCCCCTGGGAAGCCCTATAGTAGCTCTAAAAGTAGTTGTAGTTTTAGTGTGTCTTTATAGGAAAAGGTAAGGTCAGGTTCTTTCTACACTGCCATTTTGGCCGCTCCCTCTAATATTTATTTTTATAGTATCACTTTAAGGAAAAATGAGCATAAAGTTTGTATGAAAATTTTCACAGTAGGCAACACTCACACTTTTCCCCATTTTTTTCTTTGAAATGTATTCCAATATTTTACAGTAAACTACAACACTCCTCTACAGTGACAGAAAAAATTAATACTTACTGTAAATGTAGAAAACTCTCAAGATTTAAATTTAAAATAGAGACAGAATAAGTGACATGCTTTTTTCTTTATATTGTTTAATCTTTATTTTTTCAACCATGAGATAGCACAATAATATTTGTTAAGAAGAGCTGTTATGAAGTTGAGGATATAAAACGCTTCATATATTGAAAAATATCTTATGACAATGTAATTATTATCTGGAAATTACATGGGTATGTGGTAGTTACTTTTGATTTACAGTTTGACTTTCAAATTAGATTGTAATAGTGTTTTTTTCCCCTCAATACCTAGTTGATTCCTCATACACAAGAAAATGAACTCCTAAATATTAAAGATAAAGGCTATTTATTTAAAGCAATGGAAATGAATCACTAAAACTAAAATTAAATTTTAGCATCTAACTTTACAAAAGTGCATGTCACAGGAAGCAGTTTTATACATATAGAGGGAAGTGAGCAACATTATGACTTTGTGTGACTTCACTATAAATTCTAGAATTCTATTATTCTTCTTTCTTTCTACTCCAATTGCCAGTGACTTTTTTCATATCTTAGTTCATGTATGATAAATCAACCCATGGAATATATTTTGAAGTTTAACCTCAGGTCAAACACAGTGATAATATCTTTATGGGTTATACTCAAAGACCAACACAAGCAAAGCTTCAGACTCTTAAATAAACACAAACTTCTGAGTGTTAATGATGTTTGAAAGAAGGCACAGCCCTTCTAGTGGCCTCCAATGTCCCATGTATTCCCTTTCTACACACCTACCACCATCATCACCCCCAGCACACTGGCTTTGTCTCCTGCCACTCTCTCTGTTAGTCATCCAAGTCCAGCCACTCTGACCTCTTTCACCAAATTGTGTCATGCCCTGTCCTTTGCTCTGAGTGTGGTCTCTGCCTGGGTGACCTTTCTAAAATATGCACGCAGCCACTTCACTCACAGCCTTTGAAACTTTGTCCAAATAACTGCCTTCTCAATGAAGCTCATGTTCACTCTCTATTTAAAGTGGTTGCTGTTGTTGTTGATTCACTAAATCGTGTCTGCCTCTTTGTGACCCCTGGACTGTAGCACACCAGGCTCCTCTGTCCTCCACCGTCTCCTGGAGGTTGCTCAAATTCATATCCATTGAGATGGTGATGCATTTCAAGTTTATCTGGTGTCTCTTCAAGTATCAATGTCTGTGATCCTTCTCCTACTCTACTTTTTCTTCTTCCACTATACTTGTCATCTGTTAGTAAGTGCATTTTTATTATTTATTGTTACTCTCTTCCTATGAGAATGTCTGCTCTATGTGGAATCTTTTCTCTGCTGTGTTTACTACTGTCTCCCAAGCACCAAGAAGAATGATTGGCATGACTTTATTGAACAGATTAATAAATAAAACATGGGAAATTCATTCATTTTTAAGAGGCATTTTGAGTTTCTTTGTTTCTTGTCATTGATTTCTTTTCTGTCCTTTAGTTTTCTTTTTTTGTTTGTTTTGTTTTTTCTATAATTTGTTGGTTTTGTTTTAGAGGGTAGGTTTTCATAGTACTAAATTTAGGATGAAAATACTAATACATCATTCTTTTTTTTTTTTTTTAGATGTCCTATTACCTATTACTGCAGTCCTTTACAATGAAAAGGATCTCTCAAACATCTTAGAAATTGAAATCTATAAGGGTGCAGAATACTTATTAAGTTTATATAGACTCTTTGGGTATCTTGTTGAATACTCTAATGCAATTATAAATTTTATGTGTCAACTTGTCCAGATAGTTTGTCAAATATTATTCTGGTTCTTTCTGTGAGGGTGGTTTTAGATGAGATTAACATTTAAAGTGATAGACTCCTAGTGTGGATGGACCTCATCTAATCAGTTGAAGGTTTGAATAGAACAGGCTGATTCTAACTCTTAAGAAAGAATTTTCCTACTTAACTGTCTTTGAATACTGACATGGTTTTGTTTTTCCTCTCTTTCAAACTCAGACTAAAACTGTCTCTTCTTGGGTGTCAAGCTTGCTGGGCTTTGAATTCAAACTACACTATTGGCTTTTCTGGGTCTCTAGCTTACCAACTCACCATGCAGATCCTGGGCTCTGCCTGACTCAATAATCATGTGATCCAATTCTTTATATATGAATAATATGTATAATATATGTGTGTATATATATAATATTTGATACAAATACATTTGTGCTAGTTCTGTTTCTACAGAGAATCTTGACTAATATACCTAATTATATTCAAGAAACTAGACCTTGTCATGAGAGAATAAACAATGGGAAAAATAATTTGTGTTACAGCCCATGAGATTTAGATTAGACTTAAGTAAAAACCTAATTTACCTTGGTTAGCAGTCTCTAGATGAATTAATAAGGATGATTTTGAGACAACCTCAGATTAACAAAATAATAAATAAATCAAAATATACCTCTCTTTGTGTGTTGGTCCAGGGACTAGTTCAATGATAGGTGAATGAATCATGTTACCTTGTTTGTAGTCATGTCCAGAAGGGCCCATCTCTCCACTTCCCCATATAAATGAGCATTGGAGTTCCTAGAAAAGAAACAGAAGGAATTGAAATATATCATTTTTCTGTTAAAGAGGAGAATATGGCCCTAACTGAAGTATCACGATCACTCTACATTGTCGATATGATGTCTCAGAGATTATGCTCCAGAGTCAAGGCTGTCATTTGATCTAAAATAATAAATCCTATGGAGAAGAATTCCAAATAATTTGCATAAGCATTGCCTTGAATGAAGTGGAGCATAACTTCCCACTCCTTTAGAGTGTCCTCACATAGAGACTTTCTTCAGAAGGAATGGAGTACATAAAAGAGGACAGAGAATAGTGTCACAGTGGAGAAACTTGATAAACACTATCTCAGCAGAATGATCAAGGTCAGCATCAGCAGTCATAAATCATGCTGACAGTATATTTCCTTGGCAGAAAGGGCTGGTATCCTTTACCTCTGTGGGTGTTTTCCCCTAAGCCAATAACCACAATATAATCACTAGAAAATATCAGACAAAATTCAAAATACCTGATTAGTTCTACAAAATACCTGACTGATTCTCCTCCAAAGTGTTAAAGTCATCAAAATCAAAGGAAATTCTAGAAGATGTCACAGCCCAAGAGAGGCTAAGGAGACATGACAACTAAATGTAATATGGTATTCTGGATGGGATCCTAAAACAGAAAAGGGACATTACTAAAACTAAGTAAAGGTGAGGAAAATATGGACTTTAGTTAATAATAATGTATCAGAGGGCTTCCCAGGTGGTGCTAGTGGTAAAAACCTTGTCTGTCAATTCAGAAGACATAAGAGATATGAGTTCAAACTTGGGTTGGGAAGATCCGCTAGAGAAGGGCATGGCAACCCACTCCAGTATTCTTGCCTGGAGAATCCCATGGATAGAGGAGCCTGGCGGGCTATAGTCTATAGGGTTGTAAAGAGTTGGACATGACTGAAATGACTTAGTACATAAGCACATAATATATCAGAATTGATTCATTAATAGTGACAAATGTATCATGTTATTAGGGGAAAGTGGGTGTGGAGTATATAAAAATCTCAATTCTCTTTGGAACTTTTCTAGAAATCGAAATATGCTGTAAAATTAAAAGTTTGTTGGGATACAGTTTAAGATGAGGGCAGAGGAGTTCAAACCACCTGTCCTGCCTCTTGAGAAATCTGTATGCAAGTCAGGAAGCAACAGTCAGAACTGGACATGGAACAACAGTCTGATTCCAAATCAAGAAAGGAGTACGTCAAGGCTGTTTATTGTCACCCTTATTTAACTTATATGCAGAGTACATCATGAGAAACACTGGGCTGGAGGAAGCACAAACTGGAATCAAGATTGCTGGGAGAAATATCAATAACCTCAGATATGCAGATGATACCACCCTTATGGCAGAAAACAAAGAAGAACTAAAGAGCCCCTTGATGAAAGTGAAAGAGGAGAGTGAAAATGTTGGCTTAAAGCTCAACATTCAGAAAAGTAAGGTCATGGCATCTGGTCCCATCACTTCATGGGAAATAAATGAGGAAACAGTGGAAACAGTGGCTGACTTTATTTTTGGGGGGTTCCAAAATCACTGCGGATGGTGACTGCAGCCATGAAATTAAAAGACGCTTACTCCTTGGAAGGAAAGTTATGACCAGACTAGACAGCATATTAAAAAGCAGAGACATTACTTTGCCTACAAACGTCCATCTAGTGAAGGCTGTGGTTTTTCCAGTAGTCGTGTATGGATGTGAGAGTTGGACTCTAAAGAAAGCTGAGTGCCAAAGAATTGATGCTCTTGAACTGTGGTGTTGGAGAAGACTCTTGAGAGTCCCTTGGATGGCAAGGAGATCCAATCAGTCCACCCTAAAGGAAATCAGTCCTGAGTGTTCATTGGAAGGACTGATGTTGAAGCTGAAACTCCAATCCTTTGGCCACCTGATGTGAAGAACTGACTCATTTGAAAAGACCCTGATTCTGGGAAAGATTGAAGGCAGGTGAAGAAGGGGACAACAGAGGATGAGATGGTTGGATGGCATCACCAACTCAATGGACATGAGTTTGAGTAAACTCCGGGAGTTGGTGATGGACAGGGAGCCCTGGCATGCTGCAGTCCATGGGGTCGCAAAGAGTCAGACACGACTGAGCCGCTGAACTGAACTGAACTGATAGGAGCTGACCTCCTGAACTCACCTCCTCCCACAGACTCATCAAACAACAACATATAGAATATTTGTCTCTGAAAAACCCTGAAGTCTAGCAGAATAGCTCTTACACAACAAGAGAAAAAATGGAAATAAAAAGCTACACCATGATGGATAAGAGAGGCAGAGACATGGTTTTGCCATGACCTCTACCCCTGACGCAGAAACCAAAAGTGGAAAAAATATCACAAACACATAACCCTTCGAGGAGCAAGGGCACTGAGCCACACATTGGGTGTTACAGGCTATGGGACGTGGACTTGAAAGGCAAGCCCCTGAAATGACTGGCTTTGAAGACCATCTGGGAGAGCTTGAGGGTTATAGGAAACCAAGAATCTGCTCTGGAGGAGTCACATACATACTCATTTGCTCCGAGTTCCAATGCAGAAACACTAGCTTGAGAAGCACTTCAGACAGGTGTGAGAGAGATTTTTGATTAGTTTGGATGGGAAGATCCACTGAAGAAGGGAATGGCTAACCACTCTGGTATTCTCGCCTGGAGAATTCCATGGACAGAGGAGCCTGACGGGCTACAGTCCATAGGGTCGCAAAGAGTTGGACATGACTGAGCGCCTAACATGTTCACTCTTAGAATGTATACCAAGGGGCAGTGGTTTATTGGGGATTTCTCCAGGGACAGAGACACTGATGGGCACCATTTTTTCTTACTCTCTTCCCCTTCTGCCTTACTAACCTGGTGGAGACAAGCACCATTTTTGCACCCTCAATCTATTCCCCACCCCAGTGTTCCTCTGAGGCCCCACTCCACCAGACCTGGCAAGTAGGCTCCCTCCTCCACCATGGCTCTTGCACCATCAGATCCAGAAAGTGCAGAAGGTGAATGCAAGACCCCCTGGCCACCAGCACATAGATATTCATGTACCTGGTGGCCAGGAGGGCTTGCATTTCTGGCCCCCGGAGCTGAAAAATTTAAAGAGGTAGTATTTGGCAGCTACCAACCACACGGCAGTACTATATAGCTGATTGGGTTTGTTGGATACATAGGGTGGCTTGTTGGACTTACAAATGAACAGAACTCATTAGTATTTAGGGGGCTTACTGTATGTAGAAACAAATAGAGAGAGTCAGGCAAAATGAGACAAAGGAATATACTTCAAATGAAAGAATAACACAAAACTTCAGAAAAAGATATTAATGAAATAGAGATAAACAGTCTACATCCCTCTCTTCTTACCCCTGCTTTCCTGTTTGTCTTTACAACTTCTTGACATCAGACTTGTCTGAGCTTTAAACAGACACCTTCATTTTCATATGGGGGCCCCAATCCCCAAATCCACCTTCAGTTTAGAGCAAGACTAAGTTTTTGTAGTTCAGTGATCTTTTGATAGGAAGAGAGATATTCATTTTCATCAATTTAGAAACTCAAGATTCTCTTAGAACCGTTTTCAGTTAGTTCAGATGTGGGACCCATTCTGTACCATTCTACACATTACTTCATACTAGGCTGAGAGCTCTTTATTTTATGAGAACTCTCTTCAATTCCTTCCCAATGTGCTCTTCTTACATTTCTGATTTTCTCATAAACAATCTTCATCAGAGGATAATGGCAGAAAATATCTTGCTCCTTATACTGTTTGAACATGTCTACTAGGTCATAAATAATTAATGCTTTTTTTTTAAAGAGTCCAGGTTAAAAACATATTGTAGAGTGAGACAGAAAAAAAGGAAAGAAAGGAAGGAAAATATTAAGAAGATAGATGGATCCCCTGGATTCAGTTCAGTTCAGCTCAGTCGTTCAGTCGTGTCCAACTCTTTTCGACCCCATGAATCACAGCACGCCAGGCCTGTGATTCAATCACCAACTCCCAGGGTTTACTCAAACTCATGTCCATCGAGCCGGTGATGCCATCTAGCCATCTCATCCTCTGTTGTCCCCTTCTCCTCCTGCCCTCAATCCCACCCAGCGTCAGGGTCTTTTCCAATGAGTCAACTCCTCGTATGAGGTGGACAAAGTATTGGGGTTTCAGCTTCAACATCAGGTCTTCCATTGAACACCCAGGACTGATCTGCTTTAGGATGGACTGGTTGGATCTCCCTGCAGTCCAAAGGGACTTTCAAGAGTCCTCTCCAACACCACAGTTCAAAAGCATCAATTTTTCAGAGCGCAACTTTCTTCACAGTCCAACTCTCACATCCACACATGACCACTGGAAAAACCATAGTCTTGACCAGACAGACCTTTGTTGGCAAAGTAATGTCTCTGCTTTTTAATATGCTATCTGGTTCATCATAACTTTCCCTCCAAGGAGTAAGCGGCTTTTAATTTCATGGCTGCAATCACCATCTGCAGTGATTTTGGAGTCCCCCACAATAAAGTATGACACAGTTTCCATTGTCTCCCCATCTATTTCCCATGAGGTGACGGGACCAGAGGCCATGATCTTGGTTTTCTGAATGTTAAACTTTAAGCCAACTTTTTCACGCTCCTTTTTCACTTTCATCAAGAGGCTCTTTAGTTCCTCTTCACTCTCTGCCATAAGGGTGGTGTCATCTGCACATCTGAGTTTATTGATATTTCTCCCGGCAATCTTGATTCCAGCTTGTGCTTCCTCCAGCCCAGTGTTTCTCATGATGTACTCTGCATAGAATTTAAATAAGCAGGGTGACAATATACAGCCTTGATGAACTCTTTTTCCTATTTGGAACCAGTCTGTTGTTCCATGTCCAGTTCTAACTGTTGCTTCCTGACCTGCATATAGGTTTCTCAACAGGCAGGTGAGGTGGTCTGGTATTCCCATCTCTTTCAGAACTTTCCACAGTTTATTGTGATCCACACAATCAAAGACTTTGGCATAGTCAATAAAGCAGAGATAGATGTTTTTCTGGAACTCTCTTGCTTTTTTGATGATCCAGCAGATGTTGGCAATTTGATCTCTGGTTCCTCTGCCTTTTCTAAAACCAGCTTGAACATCTGGAAGTTCACAGTTCATGTATTGCTGAAGCCTGGCTTGGAGAACTTTGAGCATTTCTTTACTAGCGTGTGAGATGAGTACAATTGTGCAGTAGTTTGAGCATTCTTTGGGATTGCCTTTCTTAGGGATTGGAATGAAAACTGATCTTTTCCAGTCCTGTGGCCACTGCTGAGTTTTCCAAATTTGTTGGCATATTGAGTGCAACACTTTCACAGCATCATCTTTCAGGATGTGAAATAGCTCAACTGGAATTCCATCCCATCCACTACTTTTGTTCATAGTGATGCTTTCTAAGACCCACTTGACTTCACATTTCAGAATGTCTGGCTCTAGGTGAGTGATCACACCTTCGTGATTATCTGGGTTGTGGAGATCTTTTCTGTTTAGTTCTTCTGTGTATTCTTGCCACTTCTTAATATCTTCTGTTTCTGTTAGGTCCATACCATTTCTGTCCTTTATTGTGCCCATCTTGGCTTGAAATGTTCCCTTGGTATCTCTAATTTTCTTGAAGAGATCTCTAGTCTTTCCCATTCTGTTGTTTTCCTCTATTTCTTTGCATTGATCGCTGAGAAAGGCTTTCTTATCTCTCCTATTCTTTGGCTCTTCTTTGGAACCTGCATTCAAATGGATATATCTTTCCTTTTCTCCTTTGCTTTTCGCTTCTCTTCTTTTCACAGTTATTTGTAAGGCCTTCTCAGACAACCATTTTGCCTTTTTGCATTTATTTTCCATGGGGATGGTCTTGATCCCTGTCTCCTGTACAATGTCACGAACCTCTGTTCATAGTTCATCAGGCACTCTGTTTATCAGATCTAGTCCCTTAAATCTGTTTCTCACTTCCACTGTATAGTCATAAGGGGTTTGATTTAGGTCATACCTGAATGGTCTAGTGGTTTTCCCTACTTTCTTCAGTTTAAGTCTGAATTTGGCAATAAGCAGTTCATGATCTGAGTCACAGTCAGCTCCTGGTCTTGTTTTCGCTGACTGTATAGAGCTTCTCCACCTTTGGCTGCAAAGAATATAATCAATCTGATTTCGGTGTTGGCCATCTGGTGATGTCCATGTGTAGAGTCTTTTCTTGGTTGTTGGAAAAGGGTGTTTGCTATGACCAGTGCATTCTCTTGGCAAAACTCTTAGAGATTTGCAAATATAAAATTTTTGAATGGCACTAATATTGCTCATACAAGTTCAGTTCAGTTCAGTTCAGTCACACAGCCATGTCCGACTCTTTGTGACCCCACGGACTGCAGCACGGCAGGCCTCCCTGTCCATTACCAACTCCTGGAGTTTACTCAAATTCAAGTCCATTCAGTTGGTGATGCCCTCCAACCATCTCATCCTCTATCATCCCCTTCTCCTCCAGCCTTCAGTCTTTCCCCAAATCAGGGTCTTTTCAAATGAGTCGGCTCTTTGCATCAGGTGGCCAAAGTATTGGAGTTTCAGCTTCAACATCAGTCCTTCCAATGAATATTCAGGACTGATTTCCTTTAGGATGGACTGGTTGGATCTCCTTGCAGTCCAACGACTCTCAAAAGTCTTCTCCAACTCCACAGTACAAAAGCATCAATTCTTTGGGTTCAGCTTTCTTTATAGTCCAACTCTCACATCCATACATGACCACTGGAAAAACCATAGCTTTGACTAGATGGACATTTGTTGGCAAAAATGTCTCTGATTTTAAATATGCTGTCTATGTTTGTCATAACTTGTCTTCCAAGGAGTAAGCATCTTTTAATTTCATGGCTGCAGTCACCATCCGCAGTGATTTTGGAGCCCCCAAAAATAAAGTCATCCACTGTTTCCACTGTTTCCCCATTTATTTCCCATGAAGTGATGGGACCAGATGCCATGACCTTAGTTTTCTGAATGTTGAGCTTTAAGCCAACTTTTTCACTCTCCTCTTTCACTTTCATCAAGAGGCTCTTTAGTTCTTCTTTGCTTTCTGCCATAAGGGTGGTGTCATCTGCATATCTGAGGTTATTGATATGTCTCCAGGCAATCTTGATTCCAGTTTGTGCTTCCTCCAGCCCAGTGTTTCTCATGATGTACTCTGCATATAAGTTAAATAAGCATGATGACAATAAGCAACCTGGACATACTCCTTTCCCAATTTGGAATTGGTCTGTTGTTCCATGTCCAGTTCTGACTGTTGCTTCCTGACCTGCATACAGATTTCTCAAGAGGCAGTCAGGTGGTCTGCTATTCCCATCTCTTGAAGAATTTGTCACAGTTTATTGTGATCCACACAGTCAAAGGCTTTGGCATAGTCAAGAAAGCAGAAATAGATGTTTTTCTGGAACTCTCTTGCTCTTTTGTTGATCCAACGGATGTTGGCAATTTGATCTCTGGTTCCTCTGCCTTTTCTAAAACCAGCTTGAACATCTGGAACTTCATGGTTACATACTGTTGAAGCTTGGCTTGGAGAACTTTGAGCATTTCTTTACTAGCATGTGAGATGAGTCCAATTGTGCGGTAGTTTGAGCATTCTTTGACATTGCCTTAAAATGAAAACCGACCTTTTCCAGTCCTGTGGCCACTGCTGAGTTTTCCAAATTTGTTGGCATATTGAGAGCAACACTTTCACAGCATCATTTTTAATGATTTGAAACTGCTCAACTGGAATTCCATCCCATCCACTACTTTTGTTCGTAGGGATACTTCCTAAGGCCCATTTGACTTCATATTCCAGGATGTCTGGCTCTAGGTGAGTGATCACACCATCGTGATTATCTGGGTTGTGGAGATCTTTTCTGTTTAGTTCTTCTGTGTATTCTTGCCACCTCTTCTTAATATCTTCTGTTTCTGTTAGGTCCGTACCATTTCTGTCCTTTATTGTGCCCATCTTGGCTTGAAATGTTCCCTTGGTATCTCTAATTTTCTTGAAGAGATCTCTAGTCTTTCCCATTCTGTTGTTTTCCTCTATTTCTTTGCATTGATCGCTGAGAAAGGCTTTCTTATCTCTCCTATTCTTTGGAACCTGTATTCAAATGGATATATCTTTCCTTTTCTCCTTTGCTTTTTTCTTCTCTTCTTTTCACAACTATTTGTAAGGCCTCCTCAGATAACCATTTTGCTTTTTTGCATTTCTTTTTCTTTGGGATGATCTTGATCCCTGTCTGTTGTACAATGTCACGAACCTCTGTCCATAGTTCATCAGGCACTCTGTCTATCAGATCTAGTCCCTTAAATCTATTTCTCACTTCCACTGTATAATCATTTCATTTAGGTCATACCTGAATGGTCTAGTGGTTTTCCCTACTTTCTTCAGTTTAAGTCTGAATTTGGCAATAAGCAGTTCATGATCTGAGCCACAGTCAGCTCCCAGTCTTGTTTTTGCTGAATGTATAGTGCTTCTCCACCTTTCAATGCAAAGAATATAATCAATCTGATTTCAATGTTGACCATCTGGTGATGTCCATGTGTAGAGTCTTCTCTTGTTTTGTTGGAAGAGGGTATTTGCTATGATCAGTGCATTCTCTTGGCAAAAGTCTATTATCATTTGCCTGCTTCATTCTGTATTTCAAGGACAAATTTCCATATTACTCCAATAGTTTCTTGAGTTCCTACTTTTGCATTCCAGTTCCCTCTAATGACAAGGACATGTTTTTTGTGTTAGTTCTAGAAGGTCTTGTAGGTCTTCATAGAACCGTTGAACTTCAGCTTCTTCAGCATTACTGATCGGGGCATAGATTTGGATTACCGTGATATTTAATTGTTTGTCTTGGAAATGAACAGAGATCATTCTGTTGTTTTTGAGATTGCATCCAAGTACTGCATTTCAGACTCCTTTGTTGACTATGATGGCTACTCCATTTCTGCTAAGGGAATCTTGCCCACAGTAGTAGTAGATATAATCTGAGTTAAATTCACCCATCCCAGTCCATTTTAGTTCTCTGATTCTTAAAATGTCGATGTTCACTCTTGCCATCTCTTGTTTGACCACTTACAATTTGCCTTGATTCATGGACCTAACATTCCAGGTTCCTATGCAACATTGCTCTTTACAGCATCAGACTTTGCTTCCATCACCAGTCACATCCACAACTGAGTTTTTACTTTAGATCCATCTCTTCATTCTTTCTGGAGTTATTTCTCCACTGATATCCAGCATCATATTGGGCACCTACCACCCTCGGGAGTTCATCTTTCAGTGTCCTATCTTTTTGCCTTTTCATACTGTTCATGGGGTTCTCAAAGCAAGAATGTTGAGTGGTTTCCCATTCCCTTCTCCAGTGGACCACCTTTTGTCAGAACTCTCCACCATGACCCATCCATCTCGGGTAGGACCCTGGAAAGAATCTGCTCATCATTTGAACTGGAGTCAGGTTTCTCTCCTGCAGAAGCCATTCACCTTCTGGGATCTGCCTTCTTCAACACCAAGCCTTCCTGGTGGCCTTCCCTCTCTTCTAGGAAGTGAGGAAGCTGCAGAAGCCCCTTACTCTGAAGTGCTGGCTTCCTTCCATCCTTGGGCCATGTTTGGACAGTCTGGGTTTCTCTGAAACAAATGCAAAACTTCACAATTGAGAACTATGGGTGGAAATACTTGTTTTTCAGTTTGTGATCACCAATTCAGAGGATTATTCTTGTTCAGTTGCTAAGTCATGTCTGACTCTTCGTGACCCCAGGGCCTCCCTGTCCCTCACTATCTCCTGGAGTTTGCTCAAACTCATGTCCATTGAATTATGATACTATCCAATCATCTAATCCTCTGCTGCTCTCTTTTCCTTTTGCCTTCAATCTTTCCCAGCATCAGGGTCTTTTCCAATGATTGTTAGTATGTGTGTGTGTGTGTGTGTGTCTGTTTGTGTGTGTATGTTTCCTGGAGGATTCTCTTAAGTTTCTTTGTTTCTTGGAAATGCTTCTAGCTGAGAATAGTGTTTTCTCTTTCAAGGGAGATGATAGAGGGAAGAAGCAGGGGTACAGAGTTTCTATACAATAATTTCATTTTATACTGGGAAACTTCTTAGATTTTCCACAGTTTTTGTCACTGAAAAAATTTATGGGGTCATATTGGAGGTACATTATGTATTCTCAGAATGGCTAAAGTATGAGTGAATTGTGATACTTTGAAGATGAGAATCTGGAATAGTCTGCACTGATATTTACTTTGATTCTGTCTCAGAATTGTGAAGGCATTTTAAGAATTTTTTAAAATGACAATTATAATAGCTTGGTCTTAGGGTAAAATGAACTATATGTTAATGAGAATGAGCTTTTAATTTCTTGCCCTTTGGAAAGACATCACATGAAATTTAATGACCAACTTATCTGGATTATTCCTTTTACATTTCACCTTAGAAAAATCCTCTTAACTATAATAACTTTCAGGGTACTTATAAAACACTTTATACTCAAGAAGAAAAAGATCTGGTAATAAAATACCAGTATTTCTTTTCATTTTTTTAGGTCCTTGAATTCGCCTTTGGGAAAAAATCCCCTTTCAATGCTGTCTAGCTTTGTCCTTGCTCAGCTCCTATCTTTTGAAGCATCATATTGAAAGATAATGAAATTGATTAGATGAGGAGAACATACCTTCTTGGTGCATTGCTGTATCTGATTTTCTGTTGTGCCTGTTTGCATAGTAATTGCACTGAGGCTATACAGTACAGATGTTTAAAATCACTGCTAGTCCCAAAGGAACAGACTTTGGAACTTTTCCTTCTATTTTAAGCAGGGACATTAATATAAAGAAACATTAGTCTACTTATCCTTGTGTCTACTTACATGTCACCTATCTTCCTTCATTTTAATAAGTTAAAAGCTTATTTAAGAAAGAAGACAGATTGCTCACGAGACATCTTATGGAACTGTGATGACATGTTAAGTCATTGAGTTCTTTGCTTAGAGTGAGGTGCTTTTAGATGCTCAAATACTAACAATTCTGCAGAATGCTTCCATCACTCAGGCATCACTTATTAATCACCTACTGCACATTGACAGCTCTATGACATGCTGTAGACAGACACTAAAGAAAAAGATACGGACTCCACTTTTAAGAATTTTCCTGCCCACCTAAGGAAATTAGTTAGGGATATGTGGATATGACTTAAGAATTTTCACAAAATGTCCTTAACTAAGTGGGAAATGCTCTACCACATATCAGCTGAATGATCTTGATGCCCTTTGATTGTGCTGAACATCAGTCTTCTTTGTTTATGGAATAGAGATTAAAAGAATATATGTTTGTAAAGATCTTTGAGGAAAATTATTTTACAAACAGAATCACATTGTACAAAAGTTGATTGTCAAGGTGTGCACTTAGGAGTGGAGAAGGCAATGGCAACCCACTCCAGTACTCTCGCCTAGAAAATCCCGAGGACGGAGGAGCCTGGTAGGCTGCAGTCCATGGGCTTGCTAAAAGTCGGACACAACTGAGCGAATTCACTTTTGCTTTTCACTTTCATGCATTGGAGGAGGAAATGGCAACCCACTCCAGTGTTCTTGCCTGGAGAATCCCAGGGACGGGGGATCCTGGTGGGCTGCCGTCTATGGGATCGCACAGAGTTATGGGTAGAGGAAATCGTAACTGTGTGTTAACCATGATAGGCAATCTCCTGCTGTTAGAATTACCTGGGGTTAGGACATTAGCGTGCTGCGATTCATGGGGTTGCAAAGAGTCGGACACGACTGAGCGACTGAACTGAGCTGAGGACCTTAGAGGAGCTTCCCTGGTAACTCAGCCAGTAAAGAATCTGCCTGCAATGCAGGAGATGCCATTTTGCTTCCTGGGTTGGGAAGTCCCCTGGAGAAGGGACAGGGTACCCGCTCCAGTATTCTTGGGCTTCCCTGGTGGCTCAGATGGTAAAGAATCTGCTGCAGTGCGGGAGACCTGGGTTCAGTCTCTGGGTTGGGAGGATCCCCTTGGAGGAGGGCACGGCCCTCTCCAGGACTCTTGCCTGGAGAATCCCCATGGACAGGGGAGCCAGGTGGGCTGCAGTCCATGCAGTCACAAAGAGCCAGACATTACTAAGTACTAAACATAGCACAGTAGAGATCATGCAGGCCCAGTCCTGCTGGAAACCAGGCTGCTCAAACAATTGTGCATCAGGCCATGGACCATTTGGCTATTTGAGTTGATTTAAAAGTGAATTTGGCACAATTGAAATAATTAAAGAGATGTATAAAAACATGGGCGGATCTAGAAGGTATTACCCTAAGTGAAATAACTCCGAGAAAGACAAATACTGTATGATTCTACTTATATATAGAATCTAAAAAACAAAATGAACAAACAAAGCAAAATGAAAACAGATTTATAGATACAGACAACAAACTGGTGCTTGCCAGAGGGAAGGAGGTGAAGTAAGTGAGTGAAAGAGGTAAAGGGGATTAAGAGGTACAAAACTTCAGATATATAATGTCACAGAGATGAACCATAGAGCATAAGGAGTATGGTCAATTATATTGTAATTACTTTTTATGGGGACAGATGGTTACTAGAGGTGCTGTGGTGATCATTTCATAATGTATGCAAATGTCAAATCACCATGTAACCTAATATTGTATGTCAATTATATTTCAGGAAAAAAAAAAGGGAATCCATTTATGAGTTGTTTTATAGTGTTTTTTGGATGTGGACCATCTTAAAAAGTCTTTATTGAATTTGTTCCAGTATTGTTTTTGTTTCATATTATTTGTTTGTTTTTAGGCCGCAAGACATGTGGGATTTTAGCTTCTGACTAGGGGTGGAACTGAACCCCCTACATTGAAAAAGTGAAGTCTTAACCTCTGAACCACCAGGGAAGTCTCTGAAATTATTTTTTGTAACATGTCATTTTACTCAGTGGAGATTTTTAGAGTACTGGTCTGTGAAAAGCATTTGGGTTATAGAAATCCTGACTCATCTAACAGGTAGATACTTTAAGAAGTTGAAAAAGGGTTGTGTGGACTTGCTTTCCACTCAGTTGAATCACTTTCAAACTTTGAGTTTTATACCATACAGCCATGAACCACTTCTTAGCCATAAAGTGAAGTTGCTCAGTTGTGTCCGACTCTTTGCAACCCCATGGGCTGTAGCCTACCATGCTCCTCCATCCATGGAATTTTCTAGGCAAGAGTACTGGAGTGGGTTGTCATTTCCTTCTCCAGAGGATCTTCCTGACCCAGGGATCGAACCCTGGTCTCCCGCACTGTAGGCAGATGCTTTACTATCTGAGCCACCAGGGAAATCCTCTTAGCCATGAGAGTAATTAGTAAAGAAATTTGTTTACTTACCATAGCTTTGAGAACGGGAAATCTGGAATTGGGGTAACATTTTTTTTTCCTTTCATAGGTGCCTTCCTGAGTTCTCAGTACTAATTCTAGATATAACAATCAATGCTGCCACATTTTCAACTTTTCCCCTTCCTTTAAAGAACTCTGAGCTCTGTGTGGGGGCAGTAAATGATTTCACAGCAATGAGACAACCAAAAAGGATCGTTCATGAGCATTCAAATGTGAATTTAATGTGAATGTAGGCTTCAGCTTATGTAGGCTGCAAAAACCCTATCAGCAGAGCTGTTTTAGTGGATCTCATTACACTTAACTGTTAGAGTTGATGACTGTCCTTTGCCTTTGGCCATGACTTGGAGGGAGACGTTTATGTACCTGCTGCTTCTGGTGACGCATCCTAGATGATTTTCTGATGACTCATTTCAGTTACTTTCTACTTTTTATTGATAACCAATAATAATAAGACTCCTCCCAAGTATATTTACATTTTAATAGGAAATGCCATAATGGGCTTCAGGATTCAAAAACAAGCACCCAAAATAGCAGAGGATGAGTGAAGCAGCTGCTAATTTGCCAGAAGGACTTTTCTGATTCTTGCTCCATCACCTCTGAAATTTCTCAATGTCGCATGAGAAGTCACTTATTCTGTCAGTTTAAGAACTGACTACTTTGATGGGCTCCCCTTTCAGCTGCACAGTCCTTTAATGTGGATGGCAGAGTTTGTTTTCTTTCTTTTTTCTGCCCTGCTAATATAGCATCACAGAAATCAAAGAAGTGGAATTCAATAGTAGGGATTCAAACCTAGGACAAACCCCATGGGCTTAATTTTTTGAAGATCAGCTAGTAATTTACCAAATTGCCAAAAACTGTCTTCTGTTATCTGTCTTGTATAAAACAGACTGAGAACAAAATAGCCTTTATTTCCAGATCTTTGCATTTGTAGAATTTACTAAATAGTCCTTCAAACATTATAAATGGTAATTGTGTATGATTAGAATTTATAAGATTCTATACATTTAACTCTTTTCTTCTTCCTTAGCCTGGGCATACAAGTTAAAAAACAGTAGATAAGGTATCAACATGAAGAAATGGCAACATCATTGATTAAGATGTCTCTGTTGGGAGAAAAGACACAAAAATATTTCTGTCCAAAACTATTATTGAATCTGTTGGTAAACATTAGGTGTCTTCTCACTTTGGCTTTAAATATTTGATTTAGAGAATTAGAGTACTAGGCAGCTAGTCAAGTCAAGGCCAGCAAACCCCATTAAAACAAATACCATCTTCACTCCCTGGCCAGGACCCCAGGTTGGGATTTATCCCTATGTAGGAGTAGGTGACTTGTGTTGTTACCTACTGCTGCATAACATATTACTCCAAAATTCAGTGGCTTAAACCATACTCAGTTATTATCTCACTATCTCTGTTGGTCAGTAATCTGGGTATAGCTAATCAGATCCTCTGCTTCAGGACCTTCCACAGACTGCAGTCAAGATGCTGCTATGAACTTGGGTGTGCAAATATCTGAACTATAGAGTAGATGAAAGAGAAAGCTTCAGTATTCTCTGATCGAAGGTCTTGATTAGGAGAAACTGGAGGCAGGCTAAAAAGAAGCGAGTAGCCCTGTGTGATTCATTAGTGGAGTGTATTTGACTTTCTCTGGTTAATTGTTAGTTGGCAGTAGGGAGTAAAATTAGGAGAAAGAAAGTGGAAGTCGCTCAGTCTCATCTGACTCTTTGCAACCCCAAGGACTATAAAGACCATGGAATTCTCCAGGCCAGAATACAGGAGTGGATAGCCTTTTCCTTCTCCAGGGGATCTTCCCAACCCAGGGACTGAACCCAGGTCTTCTGCATTACAGGTGGGTTCTTTACTGTCTGAGCCACAAGGGAAACCCAAGAATACTGGCGTGGGTAGCCTATCCCTTCTCCAGTGGATCTTCCTGACCCACGAATCTAACCAGGGTCTCCTGCATTGCAGGCAGATTCTTTACCAACTGAGCTATCAGGGAAGCCCATAAAAGATTAGGAGAAGCTGTCAGTTTTTGATCAAGTCCTGGTCACTTGGGGTCAAGTGCTACAGAGGTTGTGATTTGGCTTCCTGAGCTGGTTGCCACAGACTTCAGGTAGGTTTCACCTGCTGGTTGCTGCACATTTTGGGTTAGAGTGGGGCACTGTCTGGCTGTATATCCAGTCTTTCAGCATAAGGAGTGGGGAGGGTTGTAGTAAATAAAGACTGATCCTAAGTAGCAGTGGCTGCGTGTCTGGTTAGGACGTGGATACTAAAGCTGTTACTACAAAATCCATTTGCTAATGCCTAAAATTTTTTTTAAAGTTGAGCTCTGTGTTAGAATTCAAGCTAATTAGCTTTGAGGCAGTTATTTGGTTTGAACCCTAAATGTTATGCTTATTTAATCTTCACAGCTTTTTGTTCGAATTAAAGGCCTATGTTGGCACCTACTTACATCACAAGCACACATTTCCATGTTGCACCCATGCTCACCAACTGTGCCCTTATTTTTATTCACTCATTAATAATCATAAATTTACATGGATAATGTGAACATTGAATAAAAATGTCAACTTAAGCTTTCAAGTGCTACTTTCAATGTTTAACATTTCTAAGTCCTAATTTATTTTAGAAAAAGAAGAGAATGGATAATTCCTGTACTACACCAGTCTGAGTCACAAAATAACAATAAAACATTATTATTATTCTCCTTATTTCAGTCATCACAGTTGGGGTGGCGGAGTTCAGCAGTGCTAACAAAACTCCAAATCTGTTCACAAAGTCTCCAGAAACTCACTTTAAGTTGAGTACATTCCCTCCAGTTGCTTCTAGAATTCACCATCTTCTTTCTCCTACTCTTGATGTTGGCTTTACGGAATACCATCCTCTTATTGTATCAAAGTTTCCCAAAGTAAGTTTGTTTTTTCCTCTAGCTCCTACAGAGATTTCAGAGAAAAGAGCACTATAAATTTTCACTGCAGGCTCCTCTCCTTAGGACCCAGGCATGAATCCCAGAGGACTTGGAACATGTAGGCAATTAGGGTAACACACTCTGGGAGGTTCTAAAAAAAAAAATCAAGGAAAAGCTGGAAAAGCAGCTTATTGGAGTCTTGGCAGAACATCTTGTGGTCCTCCCAGAACATGAGAAGATGGGGTCCTAAAAGGAGACAGCCTGACGTCATCACCCAGTCACCTCTCTATCCCCCTGGGAGAGTCATGAGACAGTTTTCCATCGCCTTGCGACTTTTGATGATGGGTGGGGCTTTCTGCCTGCATCCCTCAGACTAGACTTCTCAGCTACAGTCTGAAATTGGCTCCTGGACAGTGATACATCCCACAGCCTGCCTTGCATTCACTGGGGTCCTCCTGTTTCATGTTGCCCTTGTGGGTGTGTGGGAACAAGGGAGCTGATGCTTTTGGCTCTTCTTCCTTTTACTGTCTATGTTAATAATAAACTTTCTTAATCTAAAAGTGACTCATTGTATTTTACTAACCGAATCAGTCAGGTCAGGGCCTTGGCCTTGCACTTCCTTGTGTGTGCTTGACAAATGGCAGCCCCAGGCCTCTACTGAGATACTTGGCAACAGACCTATAGAAACAGTAGCCCCACAGAGGTCACAACTTCCTGGAGACCTTCTACAAGTTTCCTGGTCACGGCCCCACTTTGGAGACTGAAAGTCTTTAGTTTCTCAGAATTTCCCTGCAAGCTTTAAATTGTTCACTCCAATTGTTCACTTTCAGTAAGGCTAGTTAGTCTTACCTTTACTTTGATCTTCCAATTCTGTCAGAATTCTGGGGACTTATATATCACCATCTCATCCTGGACTCGTGTAGTATCTACTTACTGTAATAAATCCCTTAATCCCACAACCCTCCTAGTAGATCTTCTTTCCTGACTGAATCTTGACTGATGAAATCAGATTTTCTTTTAAAGCTTGCACTGAAATAGAAAACTTCAAAAAAGAGGATTTCAAATATGTTAATACACAGGAAATCTTTGGTTTAGAGGGGGAAATTTGCAATTAAGTCAGCTCTGAGCCCTTTTCACATATTTTTCTTCCCCAAAAGTTTAATAGAGTCCAAATCTCTGGATTGTGAGGTTGAAATTGTTCAAGTTCTTGCCTCTCATTCTAATTAAGTTTTGCCTTTAATGTCACTTGGTAATCTTTGTCTTTCCTTTTTTTTTTTTTTTTTAAATAGCTCTAAAATACAGAGAGTGGAACAGACTTACTGCTAAAATACAATTAGTTGATGAAAGTTGAAAAAAGATTGTGGGAATGATTAGACTATGTGGATTAAATATCTACTTTTATTAAAGGAAATTTTCTTCTGATATAAGGACAATTACTCATATCTGAGCAGAAAACTCATATACCAGTTGAACTTTGAAATCCTTTTTGGCCTTATAATGCAACATCATTGACATATGCTTTTCTTAAAACTGTATATTTGTATTAACACATTGTAAAATAATCTTCACATGTATTTTTTTTCAATTAATCTTTGTGATTTATATAAAGGGAATATTGTTATTCTTATTTTATAAGTGAAAGTACCCAATGTCAATATTAACTTTTACTATACTGTGGGCATGGTGAGGTATCAGGGAAAATACAGAGTTTTTAAGATGTATGTACAATACAAAGTCTCAGGGCTTCCCTCGTGGCTCAGTGGGTAAAGAATCCAGCTGCAGTGCAAGAGATGCAGGAGATGCAAGTTCAATCCCTGTATCAGAAAGATCTCCTGGAGGGGGGCATGGCAGCCCACTCCAGTATTCTTGCCTAGAGAATCTCATGGACAGAGGAGCCTGGCTTGCTACAGCCCATAGGGTTGCAAAGAGTCAGACATGACTGAGTGACTAAGCATAGCATAGCATATATACATATACACACAATAAGTTTCATGGTTCAGTTCAGTTCAGTTCAGTTGCTCAGTCATGCCTGACTCTTTGTGACCCCATGAATCGCAGCACGCCAGGCCTCCCTGTCCATCACCAACTCCCGGAGTTTACTCAAATCCATGTCCATTGGGTCGGTGATGCCATCCAACCATCTCATCCTCTGTCGTCCCCTTCTCCTCCTGCCCCCAATCCCTCCCAGCATCAGGGTTTTCTCCAATGAGTCAACTCTTCACATGAGGTGGCCAAAGTACTGGAGTTTCAGCTTCAGCATCAGGTAACCACACACAAAATAATATGTACAGAATACACACAACATAAGAAGAGAAAGGAATCAAAATATATCACTACAAAAAAAAAAAAATCAGTGAAATACAAAGGAAGATAGAAGTGAGGAAAAAGGATCAAAAGGACTACAATAGACAGAAAACATTTAATAAATGGCAATAGTAACTTCTTCCCTATCAATAATTACTTTTATTGGCAGTGGTGGGGTTGGGCAAAATTGGTAAAGGTAGTCAAATCAAATGTGATATAGAAGAGTTACATACACATTTACAGTTTTATGATATAAAGTTTGGATTTGTTTGATAAAGGTCAGTGTTTTAGTATTTGAAAATAGATTAATGTATTCTACCCATATTTATAGAGTGAGGGAGAAAAACAATATGATGATTATAGACACAAAACGTTTTTGATAAAATGTAAAACAGATTTGTACTCAAAACTCTCACCTACCGGTGAATAGAACTTTCTTAATTCAGTGCAAGTATCTAGAAAATACCAACAGTAAATATTACAATTAATGCAGAAATATTGAAAGCATTTCCCCAAATATTAGAAGTGAGGATAGCATGGCAACCCTGCCGAGGTCCAGCCCCGGCAGGACCAGGAACACCCAAGGAATGAGTGGCGTCAGCGAGGAAGAAGACAGACACACACAGAAGGTTGCATAGAAGAGGTAGCTTTTTTTATTTTTAGGATAGCTCAGTTTTTATAGAATGAGCATTACCTCCCCCTTAAGTCAACATATATTATATCAGATATTGGTTTCGTGCTCCTGTCAATATTTTTCTTTCCCATGTTTTTCCCCTATGCATTCATCTAGAATGTTTCCAATCACAGGGTTTTTTTCTTAAATGTCCCGTACACATTCTTCTTGCCTCAATGGCTTAACATTTTCACTCTAACAAAACAGTGTTCTACAAATCTCAGGTATAGTGTAAATTCTTTGGACAATAAAACAATACATGGGAAGGGTCACAGTAACATGTTTGACATTTCTGAGAATAGTACCATGAGAAAAACCTTGATATTTTTCTTTACCTGAAACTACAAAACCTCAGTTTACAATGATTAACTATTAAAGAGCAAAAACACCTCTAAGCAGCAAAACACCTCTATTAATAGTGAGAAAATGGCAGTGAAGCTGGTTAATATAAATCTTCTATTGAAATCCTATGTACTCCATTTTCTAATTCTACAAAAATACCCATAATATCCCATGTTGTTTAAAGAAAGGGAAACAATGAACAAATAGCAGCAAGGAAATAGCAACAATGAAAACCCTTTCAACCAAGGAGCAAGTAAACTAAAGCAGTATACCTACTTCTAAATCTAAATGCCTCTACTTTTTTCTATTCTAGAACATTATAATCTTTTAAGCAAGCAGCCAAACTATACCTGTGGGCTTTTCTTTTTTTGGCTTGATGTTTATGGTCATGTCCTGAGCCAGAGCAATCATGAGCATTTCCAAAAAGGCTTGGACTTTTCCAGGGAGGACTTTTTACTATATATTATGTTTCCAAAAAATTAATAGAAAGCCCAACAACAGTAAGACAGGAAGAAGAAAGGGACATACTGGGCCCCGGGACAACCTCGAGGGGAAGAGCTACCTTGCAGATTTCTTTCTCATCCTGGCGGCTCTGGAGGGGACATACTGGGCCCCCGGGGCAGCCCCATGTGAGGAAGAGCTACCTTGCAGGTTCCTCTCTCGTCCCATGACCTTGTCACAGACTGGGCGTGTCCCGGTGGCTCCTGACACAACCCACTCAGTATTCTTGCTTGGAGAATCCCCATGGACAGAGGAGCCTGGCAGGCTACAGTCCATGGGGTCGCAAAGAGTTGGACGTGACTGAGGCTAGGCACAGTACGAGGATGTCTGCTACCTGATTTCCTTTCTACTTTGTACTCAAAGTCTTAGGACAATTAGAGAAGAAGAGAGAAATAGAATCATAAGGTTTGGGGGAGAAAAATAAAACTGTTATTATGTATATAGTTGATACTATTGTACTTGTAGAATACTCTAAAGAATCATAAGGTATTAAAAATAATAACTGAATTTAGAAAAAAAAATCACTGGATATAGGATCAATATGCAAATCTATTGCATTTTTATAGAAACTATCTAGCAAAAGAAATCACTAGGAAAGCAAATTTTTTAAATGACAGTATTTATAATGGCTCCAACAACATCTAGGAAAAAAATTAATATAAGAAGTATAAAATCTCTACACTGAATGTTATAAAACTGCAATGGATTCAAAGCAATCACAATCAAAATCTTGGTATATACTTTAGTCTAAAATTGACAAGATTCTAAAATTTAGAAACAAATGCAAATGGATACATATATAGCCAAGACAAACTTGAAAAAAGAGCAAAGTTGAAGAATTCATGCTACTAGTCATCTTCATCTTGGAGCAAAAATGTTGAACTACAAGAAATATTTTGGTTTATTGTTTTGTTTTGTTTTTTTGGTAAAAACCTCACTCATGAAAACATCTTTCTGAGACTTGAGATCCACTCGTGAGTTTAAAGAGAGGCATAGAAATCAGTGAATAACAGTTTCCTAATTCAATTAATATTACACTTTGACCAGTAAAAGGGAAGATTGAAGACCATGTGGAGGAAGGAGAGAACGACTTCAGGGGAAGGAATGCCAGAAAGTAACAGATGTAGCACCCAAAGAGTAATAAGAAAATGTCTTTAGGGAGAATGGCATTGAAACATGCATTATCATATGTGAAATGAATCACCAGTCCAGGTTTGATGCATGATACAGGCTGCTCGGGGCCTGTATCGGTGCACTGGGATGACTCAGAGGAATAGGTTGGGGAGGGAGGTGGGAGGGGGGTTCAGGATGGGGAACACATGTACACCCATGACTGACTCATGTCAATGTATGGCAAAACCAATACAATATTGTAAAGTAATTAGCCTCCAATCAAAATAAATAAATTTATTTTTTTTTAAATGAAAATGTCTTTATCCTTTTGAGGAAGCCAGATTTGAGAGTAGAAATAAGTGGGAACTTTTTAGAAATTTGAAATGGATAGCTTTTCCAATAAAACAATTGGAATTTCTTAGCTTATGGTAAAATTCTGCTGTAAACCTCCTCTTATTGCCTATCTGAATGCTCCTCTATAAAGAATAAAGTGATAAATACTGTATCTTGAATAGATTTTAGCTCTAGATTTAGAAAGAACTGGAGAAAAACAGAAAAGGAAACACTCCACCCATTATCTTCTGAGGAAGCAGGAGAAAGAGCTTGATGTAAAGATTTGATCAGAACTGGGCAAAATTGAGTCTTACAATAGGATAAAGCATCTTACACAGCATGACATCTACTAAGCTGCACCATGATCCAAGTTGGAGGTGCAGATAAATTTCTTAACACTTCTCAACTATAACCAAATGCCTTCTGCTTGCCAGATACAAACATAAAACCTAGCCCAGTAACAAGTATAACTTCAAAGACAAATAGATTAATGGCAAGTTTCCAGGCATCCCTTTATATTTGACCAATGCTAGACCCCAGACATCTTGAAGACATACTTACTAAGCCATCCTCTGACTGGCCTTTTACTTGGATGAGACTGATGGCAAGTTAGCACAAGGACTAAAATCATAAATCCATTTAGCTACAGAACTCCACCTCCACATCTACTGCTTGTGAGCTGCGAGGCACTAGCGACAGTAGGCATTTACGGCCTTCTCTCTTGAGTGCTGGGTGCTGCTGTTAGGAAAATGGGCACATCCTATATAGTCCTTCCCTTCTTGAAGCATACATTCCAGTGGTAGATAGCAAGTTACTTACCTTCTTTAGTTTCTGTTTTCTTAATAATATTTGTGTAGGATTTAGTAAATGACCAGTATAAGTGCCCAACATGCCTCATGTCTGTAATTACTAAAGACGTTCAAAAAGAGATCCAGGTGAGAAAATATTACGTGCCATATCAGTAAACAAAGAATGTGTGGCCATCAAGTCATCAGTCACTGCTGCCACCCCCAGCCCCCAACTTTGCACCCTGACTGGATTCAGAATGGAGAAAGGCAGGATGCTGGCCCTAGATAGTTAAAGTGCATATTAAAAGAGTGATTTCAATAATGTGAGGCTCTTGCATCTTCCCATACATAAAAAAGTGCTAAATTCATTAACTTAGGATGTTTGTTTTTTTCTTTAGTTAGCAGAATTTTTTTGATCATCAACTATGTGGTTCAGTTCACTTCAGTCGCTCAGTCATGTCCGACTCTTTGTGACCCCATGAACCACAGCACACCAGGCCTCCCTGTCCATCACCAACTCCTGGAGTCCACCCAAACCCATGTCCATCAAGTCGGTGATGCCATCCAACCATCTCATCCTCTGTCGTCCCCTTCTCCTCCTGCCCTCAATCTTTCCCAGCATCAAGGTCTTTTCAAATGAGTCAGCTCTTTGCATTAGGTGGCCAAAGTATTGGAGTTTCAGCTTCAACATCAGTCCTTCCAACGGACACCCAGAACTGATCTCCTTTGGGATGGACTGGTTGGATCTCCTTGCAGTCCAAGGGACTCTCAAGAGTCTTCTCCAACACCACAGTTCAAAAGCATCAATTCTTCAGTGCTCAGTTTTCTTCACAGTCCAACTCTCACATCCATATATGACCACTGGAAAAACCATAGCCTTGAATAGACGGACCTTTGTTGGCAAAGTAATGTCTCTGTTTTTTAATATGCTATCTAGGTTGATCATAACTTTCCTTCCAAGGAGTAAGCGCCTTTTAATTTCATGGCTGCAGTCACCATCTGCAGTGATTTTGGAGCCCAGAAAAATAAAGTCAGCCACTGTTTCCCCATTTATTTTCCATGAAGTGATGGAACCAGATGCCATGATCTTAGTTTAGCTTTTGCAAAACTCCTATATACCTTGGCTCCCCCGTTATCTCTTCGGAACAGCATCTCAAAGTTATCTGAAAGGCTGTCTCCTGGACTTGAATCCTTAGCAAGTCCACTTGAGTAAAACATTTCTTGACCTTTGGGTTGTGCATATTTTTTCCATTCAACTGTGAATAGCCTTGGACCAGTTTCCCCAGGTATGCTGACTCAGTCTAATTTTCTCACCTATCACCTACCTACATTTCTATTTGCAGGCTCTGGGAAGACTCCAGGACTTCATTTTGCACTGCAGTTTTGCTGTTGATGCAAGGAAGGAGTCTGACTGGTAGTCCAGTGCTGTCACTGATGCTTTGGTCAACACTCACATCCCAGAGCATTCTCTCTTTCTCCTCCGCTTGATCTACCTTATGATTTCTGACATGCTGTGTCTCCCAGGTACTGTCCTAGGTCACAGGCTTGCCTATGATGACTCATGTCTAGTGACTCTCCAGGAACATCCTGCTTGGTGCCTGCCAAAGTTCTCCTGAGAGAAGAGAAGTGTTGCTATTCACTGCTTTGTTGTTGTTCACTTGCTCAGTCATGTCCAACTCTTTGCAACCCCATGAACTGCAGCATGCCAGGTTCTCCTGTCCTTCACTATCTCCTGGAGTTTGTTCAGATTCATGTCCATTGAGTTGGTGATGCTATCAAACCATCTTATCCTCTGCCATCTCCTCCTCCTCCTGCCCTCAATCTTTCCAAGCATCAGGGTCTTTTCCAATGAGTCAACTCTTTGCATTAAGTGGCCAAAGTACTGGACCTTCAGCTTCAGCATCAGTCCTTCCAAAGAGTATTCAGGGTTGATTTCCTTTAGGATTGACTGGTTTGATCACCTTGAAGTCCAAGGGATTCTCTAGAGTCTTTTACAGCATCACAGTTCACTGCTAAATATGCCCTAATTTACATCTGCTCTACAGCCATTGATCAGTCTAGTAGATACCTATTAACTTGTCAATTTTCTGTATTCTCTACTGGTCTGAATGCAGAAACTTGTCAACTCATAAAGCAAACTTAAACTTCATTTCAGCCTCCTCTGCATCCTCATTATTTGGTTAACTAAGCTCAATTAACATGCATAAACATACATGCACTTTTCAGGATAAGTTATTCATACAAGAATAGCATTTCTTAGAACAAAAATTAGAACACAAGAATGGTCAAAGGGGAGCAGATTTGGAGGACATGGAATGTAATTTATGGAATAATGAAATGATTTAATCACTACAGGATTATAACAGAAAAATCAGAACAAAAGATCATCATAAAGATACCATCATATAACAAAAAGGCAAATTATCATGTGTACCTATATTTTAATGCATTCTATAAATCTATAAGAGTTGAGTTCATTTCTCCTATAACAATCAATATCCCAACAGATTTCCTTCACAGAATTTTTTTTTTTGCAAAGTGAATATTTTTTACTTAAAATGGAAAAGAGTTTTACAGCATGTAGACAACAAAAAATTTGACTAGATCTTAAACTATTAACTTACAGTAATGCTTATGTCACTGTATTTTTATTTGAATTTTCCTTAGTGTTGTAGATGGGGGAAATGACCACAATCCTTCAATCAACCCTGGTCCCATTCATTTGTAAAATGGCTTTGCAGTTTCTCATATCAAGAAACAAAATATAGTATCACTTTCCTTGAAATCAGACTATTTCTATAGCTTGGTTTGACCAATACAATGCAGTGGGAGTGATGGGATGCTAGTTCCCAGCCTAGGACCCAAAACATGCATACTTTCGCTCATGTCAGCCACACCCTTCGGCAATGTGTAGGGCTTGGTTGGTCATCTTTTTGTAGTACAACCTAAGAAACCAATTAAAATAAGAAATGCTAACAGGAACTTATAGTGACTTCGGTGATAGCTCTTAGGTTTGACATTAACTCACGTGGATCTACAGACCATTCAAAACAGATGTAATAATAGCTAAATCTGAAGCCGTCTTTTCTCAAATCCCCAATTTATTTACCACTTTTCCCAGTTTCTCGGTTTTCCCTTGCCTCATGTGCTTTTACCAAGAATTCACTTTGCAAAGATTTTTACAAGTTTTGTTATTTGGAAACACTCATGAAACTTCACTGACATACTCACATAAAGATTTTACTTAAAAGCCAAAGATAAGATGCAGCAAGAGAGATAGTTCAGGCAAGCACTGGAGGTCTAAGAGAGGGTTCTAATTCTCACGCAGACCTGCTCAATTTCTTAATTCAACTATCAAGAGATATATGATGTGCTGTGGCTCTAGGAGAGTTAAAGGCAGAATTCTCAGTGGTGTCTTTCATGCCTCGATGGTCGCTTCATCAAGCTAGGTTATTTATGTAACTGGTTATGCCAGGTGAAATAGTATCAATAAGCAAACTGCCCCTAGTGGTCACCAAAGGAGTGTCAGAATTAGAATGTGTGTATGTGAGCTCAGTCGCTCAGTCATGACTGACTCTTTGTGACCCCATGGACTATAGCCCATCAGGCTCCACTGTCCATGGAATTTTCCAGGCAAAAATACTGGAGAGGGTTGCCATTTAATCCCATGGCTCTTAGCTTGGGCAACAAAGACAGACACCTAAGCTTTTCCACAGTTGAATCTAGACTTTTTTCCTGACCAACTGTAAGCCGACTCTATCCAATACACCCCTCATTCAAGTACATGAATGAATGCTTTCTGTCTCCTATGTAAGCATACTGTGTATATGTAATTGGTTTCTTCTCTCATCTCTGTGTTTTTCGCTCTGTTCGTATTTTCAGCATGTAAACTAACAATTACTTGCTTGCTTTGTTCACTCTAAGATACTTTCTAATCACTAGTAGATGCTTAGGCTACCCAAATAAATTAAAAAAATGTTTCTATCCTAGGTCAACTCATAGTTCAGTGTCCTCCTGACTCTTAGGTTCTCATTTATGAAAGACAATATACATTAAGAAATTTGGGGAGAAGGAGGAGCTAGGAAGGCTTAGGGGACAATCGACTCCCAGAAGGAGAATGGGTATTGCTGTCCTTGTGGTGCTGCTAGTAAGGTGTATTCTTAGACCTGTTCTACAAAAACGCTCTTCATCTTAGGCAGTGGAGCATAGCACTTTTATTCAAAGAAATGCTGAAATCTTAGTTTGACCCTGAAAATACCTAGTGATGCGTTTTGTGCTCTTTTAAGTACCTCCTTATGGGGATGAAGGAGATGGTAAATTAGGGCTTATCTTGCTCTTAACGCTTGCAGATATTTCAGACATTTCTTTAGAATGACCTGAGTTTTTCCTAAAAGCACTCAAGATAGCCACCCTTCAGCAAGGGTAATTGATTTATTTCTCTTCTGCATTGGAGGAAGAATTAATTTGCCTGATGTAGCCTTGAGCAAAAGCAAATGTTGAGTTGACCTCATTTTCTGGCTATGTTCAGCATAACAGTGAGTGAGAAGGGTAAATACTAAAAATAAGAGGAATATTAATGAAATGCACAACACAGTACACACATACAAACACACACACAAATTTCTGGTTAAATCTGGCAAAGAAAAAAGCCTTCTGTTAGTAATTTGGTAATCATTCCTTTTCTCTTAAGGGGTTTCGATAAGCAGATACAGATTTACTTAACTTCTCTCCACTCTTACTCCACATTCAAAGTGTCATGCCATTTCCATGCTTCTAAATCTCCACTTTCTTTCATATGCATTGTCTCCTCTGCACTCTTGTTTTAACTCTTTTAGTTTATACACTTACATTCTGTTATCTGGAATAATATCTTAATATACCAGCTAACTCCTCTTTCAGCAATGTTCAACTTCTTAATCGAGATCATCCCTTGTACCCACAGAAATATAACTTTAAGACACAACTGAAATGTTTGAATCCAGTTCTCAAAAACCTTCTGTGGCTAATCAACGTGTAAAGTCAAAATCGCTAAAAATCTCTGTCCTTATTCTTTCATCCATTCAATTCTCAAATAAATTCAAACTATCACCATGGAGTGAGCACAGTGGTGACCTATCTAATGTCCCTGTTCACTGTCTCTCCTATATCTGGCACTTTCACACCATCCCTGCTATTTAGAGAATGCAGTGGTGGTTCCACTCTCTGTGCACCCACCAGACAGAGCCAATATCTCTTCTCCAAATCCCTCACACTCTGTTTTGGCATTTTTAAACATTTCATTATATAAATGTTCAAACATACCTAAAAAAAGATAGAGTATAATAAAGAGTTATGTACACCCATCTCACAAGTTCTACCCAATTGTCAGGGATAGCCAAATCTGTTTTATTTCTATCTCACTCCTCCACTTCCTCATCTCTACTACTGAGTTACCTTAAGGGAAATTGGAGTCCTTGCATTGGAATTATTTTCTAAGAGCAACTGTCCATTGACTCTTTGGTTACCTTGAAGAGCATTTGATGTAGGATAGGCAAGATACATTCTTGATCTCCCCCATCCTTATATACTAGTTTTCAGAATATTAAGAATTTGATGTGCTAGAGAACTTTCCAGTTTACTAATTTAGCTCTTTTTATTTTCAGTTTGAAATTATGGATTTTGTAACATATTTGATGGGTTTCAATCAGTTGCAGTCACTGCTTTTTGTGATGCAAAAATTATCCCGTTTTTAACCAGAGACACCCTTTCAAATAGACTCATTTCCTTTCAGCATAGCATCAGTAGTATTTGATAAATATTTTGTTTTCTGTATTCCAATATAAAATATATTCTCTATCCCAGCCAGATCTAGAACCAGTCAGATCTGTGAGAAGCTCTGCTTGCTTTCTACAGAAAATAAAGTTGAATCCACTTCTGGGTGATGGGTAATCATTGCTACTGGGTTGGGACGCTGGCCCTTTTCAGCAATTAAAGCCAATACAGACTTTTCTGCAGATACAGACTTTGTACCCATAGTATGAATTTAAATGTAAAGATATAGGGGGTTTTGATTACCTTTTAAAAATATATTATTGTGCATTTCTTCTATGTTAAACTTTGGTTTCACATACCATTAACATAATTACATATTTGCCTCATCCTTCAATGTATATTTAATAGCTTCATAATAACAATATCAATATTGTTATTAAAGATATTGATGTCATCACTGAATCCTGTTTTACATTTCATTGTAGTTCTTTTTGTCCTTATAGTATAATCTGTTGTTGCTGTTGTTCAGTAGCCCAGTCATGTCCTACTCTTTGTGATCCCATGGACTGCAGCACCCTAGGCCTAGTAAAATCAATTAGGGACAGCCAAATTACTTGCTTTGAAGTTTTAAAAAATAATTTTCCTGTATGTGGTTAAGATACTGATACGCATAGTTACACTTAAAGTACTAAATACAAAGTCATAACACATTTGCACACCCATACATGTAATATGGTGATCAGTAGTAGTTGTGTCCGACTCTTGCTATCCCATGGGCTGTAGCCTGCCAGACTCCTCTGTCCATGGGATTCTCTAGGCAAGAATACTGGAGTGGATTGCCATTTCCTTCTCCAGGGGATCTTCCCTACCCAGGAATCAAACTCAGGCTTCATGCACTGTAGACAGATTCTTTACCAAATGAGCTATGGTGATCAGTGGACTCACCTAAAAACAGCAGCACCATGACCAGCCAGTTGGTTGACACAAACACCTAATACAGTTTTTGAATATTGACCTAACATGACTTAGAAACATGAATGTCTTCATCAAATTTGAGGTGAATTATCTCAATATTTACAAATCAGCTATGTGGGAAAGACAGGTGGTGTTAAAGCCTGATGATAAGAATTGTAGTACAGAAAAGGATGAGAGGTGCTCTGAGACTGACGTGTTGATGTAAATTTGCTTTGGGACACCCTTTGAATCACACTCTGCTGGCGGAAACATTTGATTGCCAACTATCTTGTAATGTCAGCATTTCCTACAGTGAAAACAGGCACTTTCACCCATAATTCTCTGATGGTCTTTACTGGCTTCTTTGTATAACCATTTAGCTTAATTTGATGCAATTTATCCATACCTGCCAGTCTAAATACATAGCCCAATAACTTTTATCAAATGGGAAGGAAGGGTATGAATGTGGTACTGTTAATTACGATGAGATCCCAAATCCAAAGTAAATGACTGAATTTCTTCTTACTGCAAACTTCTTATTTAGTAACCTTTTCTGTTAGAAATGAGGCAGCTTATAGAGGCAAATACAAAATATTATCTGCTGTTCTCACCATAGCTTTTAGACCTCACACACTGGGTTTAGCAACAAGTGCTCCTGAGTGCAGTGCTCAGTCCCTAGGAGGAGAAGCTAATATTAATGAGGCCACAATCTCTGCTATAAGTCTCGTGTGTTCCCCTCCAAGGAGAACAACACAGTGAATGTTGAGATGGGGATACACATATTTTCATAAAATAAAAGGATGATATATGAACAATGCAAATGGCCACAATCCAGGTACAACTGAACTATACATCTAAAACCACAAATTAAAAATCTCATTGACAAAAGCATCTCCTGAGAATGTGAATAAGTTCCAAGGAATTGTAGAGGACATTCTAACATGACCAAGAACTGTCAAAGGAAGAGTAAAGGGATGATATTTCCAGTAAAAATAAAAAAAAGACAGAGAGTAATGGCTTCAAGAAATACCTTGGGACAATCTGATACCAGAATTATTCTGGGCTTCTTGATAAATGAAAATATTAGAGACAGATTTTAGACTGCAGAAGTAAGCTTTAGTTTTTCACAAGTAAGATCGTATGTAATTCTGGCACACAGCTGTGTAATTAGCTAGTTTATATACGCAAAATCAGCTCTGCTCTTCCATTTTATTAATGGAAACTAAACTGCCAGTTGGACAAGAAATGTTTAGGAGGGAAAAAAAAGAACAGAAATGGGAAGCTGGGGATGCACATAGAAAGGACTGGTTAAAGGAGACTTTAAAACATGAAGGTGACATAGAGGATATCACTGCAGTAACATAGATTTTTTAAATCTCTTTGAGATTCCCTCCTGAAAACCAAAACCCAAAAAGGGTTACACAGAGGAAGAGAAAACAGGACAGAGAAAAATAACAACACATTGCTTATCTCCTTGGCACAGCTAGATGATAGCAAAGCCCACAAACCCCACAATAAGGGCGTGTGTGTGTGTTCAGTCACTTCAGCAGTGTCCGACTCTATGTGACCCCATGAACTGCAGCCTTCCAGGTGCCTCTGTCCATGGCATTTCCCAGGCAAGGATATTGGAGTGAGTTGCCATTTCCCTTCTCCAGGAATCTTCCCAAACCAGGGATCAAACCTGTGTCTCCTGCATTGCAGGCAGATTCTTTACCTGCCGAGCCATCAGGGAAGTCCTACAACATGGGCAAATAAGGCCAAAAGACCATCAAGAGCAAAGTCAGAATAACCTCAACCGGCAAATATGCAGGTAAAGACAGATTAGAAAAATCTCCCTTTTGACACCCTAAGAAGAAATTGATTGTGGTCATCAGTTACAAACCTATTATCAAAAATTTTGATGAGAATATCTAAATAATCAGGCTTCCAAAACTTGGCTTCAACTTTCACGTTAGCCTCAGAATTAGGATAACTGGTCATTTTATGCCCTTTGACGTGAAACCAAGTTAAATGATTCCACAAGAAAGAAAACAGTCACAGAACATGAGACATTTATACAGGACCATGGATACTATTGCTATAATGTGTCAGTGACAAGAACAAAAAGGGGGAGTAGCAATTTAAAGAAACTTTAGATATATACAAAACTAACACAAACTTTAGACATTGTTTTATCATATAATTGCATAAATAAACTTGTAAAATATATATTTAGGAGGCAATAGAGGAAATCTGATATGGATGGGTATTAGACACTACCAAAAGATTGCTGTTAATTTTATTAGCTGTAATCATGTTATCGTGAATCTGTAAGACAATGAACATTTTCTTGGAGATACCCAAACAATACAAACTGACACCTGATTACTTATACCTAAACAATGCAAACAAGTCACAAACCAGGTACAACTCAACTATAATCTAATTCCATAAATCAAAAAATTCTATTGACAAAAATATATTATGAGGATTTGAATAGTTATAAGTATGTTTTAGAAATGGATGCAGAAGTGCTCAAACTTTTATTTCATCAAAGAAAGATGAAAAAATATATAAAATAGTGTCAGCAGTGTGTGCGTGTTTGTGCAAGTGTGCTAAGTTGTTGCAGTCATGTTCAACTCTTTGTGATCACATGGACTATAGCCAGCCAGCCTCCTCCATCCATGGGATTTTCCAGGCAAGAATACTGGAGTGGTTTGCCACACCCTCCTCCAGGGGATCTTCCCCACCCACGGATTGAACCTGCATCTCTTACATCTCCTGAATTGGCAACCAGGTTCTTTCTTCTCCAGTGCTAGCACCACCTGGAGAAGGACATGGCAACCCACTCCAGTATTCTTGCCTAGAGAATCCTGTGGACAGAGAAGCCTGATGGGCTGCTATCTATAGGGTCGCAAACAGTCAGACACGACTGAAGTGACTTAGCAGCAGCACCACCACCTGGGAAGCCCTAATACAAAGCAAAAGTTGGCAAAAATGCAATAGGTTTTAAATCTGGAGGATGTGTATTACACTACACATTAGTTCCATCATTTCATGGCAAATAGATGGGAAAACAATGGAAACAGTGACAGACTTTATTCTCTTGGGCTCCAGAATCACTGCAGATGGTGACTGCAGCCATGAAATTAAAAGACACTTGCTCCTTGGAAGAAAAGCTGTCACTAACCTGGACAGCAAACTTAGACACAAAGCAGAGACGTTACTTTGCCAACAAAGATCCATCTAGTCAAAGCTATGGTTTTTTCAGTATTCAGGTATGAATGTGGGATTTGGAACAAAAAGGCTGAGCACCAAAGAATTGATGCTTTTGAACTGTGGTGTTGGAGGGGACTCCTGAGAGTCCCTTGGACTACAAAGAGATCAAACCAGTCAATCCCAAAGGAAATCAATCCTGAATATTCATTAGAAGCCTGATGCTGAAGCTAGGCTCTAATACTTTGGCCACTTGATGTGAAGAGTCAACTCATTGGAAAAGACCCTGAAAGCAGGAGTAGAAGAGGACGACAGAGGATGAGGTGGTTGGATGGCATCATTGAGTCGATGGAAGTGAGTTTGAGCAAGCTCTGGGAGTTGGTGATAGACAGGAAAGCCTGGTGCGCTGCAGTTCATGGGATCTCAGAGTTCGACAGGACTGAGCAACTGAACTGAATGGAGTGCATATGCAATAAGAAGCTCTGGAAAAGTCTTTTAAAAATATCATTTTCCTTTTTATAAGATTTTAAGATCACCTAGCTGCTGCATAAAAAATAGTCTGGAAAGTACAATGTATTTTCTTAATACTTTCATTGACTACACAATAGATTGGGGGTCTCTGTGATGCTGTAAGTGCTGGCTTAAGGTTCTGCAAAAACACAAAACTGTATTTACTTTTTTCTTTTCTTGTGATTTCAGAACCGGGAAGAAACGAGTAGGAGAAAACATCATTGAAAATTAGTTGTTTTACAAACTCAAATGAATATTTAGGTTCTTAAATAATAATTTTAATAGAAAATGTCCACGCCTTATTTTGGACAATTTCTGCTATATTTGTTCCCTAATAAATATTTACATCTAGGCAGAGCAAGGGGTCTCCAGAATTATAAATGAAATGTTTTAGAAAATGGGTTATAAGATACAGTAAAAACCCTTGGGAGAAAGGAACAAATAGGAATAACAAAAACAAAAAGCAAAACAAAAAAATTTCTGATCCTTTAATTATGCAGAAGTACGGATAATTCCTTTTGTTACAATCAGTGCTAAATGACACTAAGAGTAATAGGTCTACCTGTACCTTTTTCAAATAAGGTTTTTTATCAGCATTGTTTTAGTTCTTCACTTTCTATTTTTAAAGTTGAGACTTACATTCAGAATGTAGCCAAAAGAGCCAGATTTGCCTAGTAAAATAGCTGTTTTAGACAAGTGTGGCTTGTTTCTGACATATGCAGTACAAGCAATTGTGTTAGGATGACATCCATCAGAGATAATAGCAAGCTAAAAATGGCACTATCATATTTCATCCTGATAATCATAAAAGCATACACAGAAAGCCCTAATATTTCAGCCCACAGGAGCAAAACTCTCCAATTGGTTTTCATAGCATAGATGTATTTAAACCAAGATAGGAAAAAAAAAAATCATCGCTCAAAGCTAATTTAGTCACATTGTTTATAATTCCATCTTTGTGGGCTGAATTTAATTTTAGTAAATCTCTGCTTCTAGTTTCTGGATCAACTGAAATCTGTTTTCTAAAGACCTAACATTATAGCATGCTTTTCTCTGCCTTGTACATTGTCAATTATTGAGTCAATTCTGCAAATTCTTATTCTGCATGGAAATGTACCTACTGAAGCTAATAAAATGACTTTGGCCATAAATTCAATTGAGAAATTTCATCTTATAGTATTACTCTATACTTAAGCCTTTTGGTTCCTTTCCTCTGAGAAGGAGCAGAAGCCTGTGCTAGTTGGAAAATGTCCTTATATGAATCAGGGGACAAATTTTCAATTTACAGAAAAAAGGCAGAAGTTTGTTATGTGCCTATTCATCACAAGAACTTTGGATATAATACATTGTCATTAACACTTTTTCCTCATCAGAGAAAAGATCATGTCTAGAAGACATAGCATCAACTTAAAAATCGTGCTAAAAAGAAAAACAGATATTGTATATTAATGCATATATATGGGATCTAGGAAAATGGTACTGAAGAATGTCTTTACAGGGTAGGGATAGAGAAACAGATGTAGAAATAGAGAATGCACTTGTGGACACAGTGAGGGAAAGAGAGGGTGGGATGAATAGACAGAGTAGCATTAACACGTACACTACGATGTGTAAACTAGATAGTGGGAAACTGCTATACAGCGCAGGGAGCCTGGCCCAGTGCTCTGTGAAGACCAGATGGGCGGGATGTGGGCAGGGTCGGGTGGGAGGGAGGCTTGGGAGGGAGGGGATATATACACACACTTCTGGCTGATTTTTATTGTTGTATGGCAGAAACCAACACAACATTGTAAACCAATTATCCCTCAGTTTAAAAAAAAAAAGATATTGTGTCAGTACTAGCTTAGGGGGTCAGGAACCCACGATAAAACAAACAACAACACAACCAAAATAACAAAAATATCCAAACCCCCCTCCCCCCAAGAAACCTGTAGCTGAAGCAAAGACCAGAGGATGAGCATGTATCTCAGAGCCTGTCCCTGCACCTACAGTTTCTTATTGTTTAGTCACTAAGTCGTGTCCAGCTCTTTTGTGACACCATGAGTAGCCTGCCACTCTCCTGTGTCCCTGGGATTTCCCAGGCGAGAATACTGGAGTGGGTTGCTATTTCCTTCTCCAGGGGACCTTCCTGACCCAGGAATCAAACTCATGTCTCTTGCATTGGCTGAGCCACCTGGGAAGCCCAACCCCCTATGATACTTATAAGTTTATATGAGTAGGTTTCCTCTCTGGGAGACACACAGATGCAATCTGGGGAAGATGATATTAAAGATCAAGAGCTTATCTGAAAGATTTCTGAATTAACTGTAATACTGGAAGAAACCAAGATTCTATCTTGGTATTTTCTTATATATAATGTGGGTATAATAAGAGTAGTTCCATTATATTTGTGAGGATTAAATGTAAATCATTTCTTTTACATGAATGTCCAATACAAAGTAAATAATAGTGTTTGCAAATACAGTTAACAACTGTAATTGTAACCACTCCCTTTAATTAGTTCTATAGATGCTGAAGCTGAGACTCCAAAACTTTGGCCACCTGATGTGAAGACCTGACTCCTTAGAAAAGACCCTGATGCTGGGGAAGATTGAAGATGGGAATAGAAGGGAACAATAGAGGATGAGGTAATTGGATGGCATCACCGACTTGATGGACATGAGTTTGAGTAAACTCTGGGAGTTGGTGATGGACAGGGAAGCCTGGCATGCTGCAGTCCATGGGGTCACAAAGAGTTGGACACGACTGAGCAACTGAACTGAACTGAACTGATAGTTGCTCATAATGACAAATTTGAGATCTATATTTTTGCTTCCTTGTTTAACATATATTGTGTGCACTCCTGAGATAAGATTGCCATTCAAAACAGTATCTATAGTTTTTCTTGCCAAATGAACTGAAAAAATTGTTTACCTGATCCAAAAAAAATCATACTATGGCAATCTAGCATTCACTTGTGCAGTCAGTTTTGCTGAAAAGGACCAAATAGCTTTACTGGTGAATAATACATAATATTCAAAGAAGATTTAATACCTATTTTTTTTCTCATATTCTCCCAAGAAATAAAGAAGGGAGAAACCTGCCAAATACATTTTACAAAGCCAGTATTACCCAGATATCAAAGCCAGGCAAAGACATCATCAATAAAAAGAAAGTAACGGGCCAATATCCTTGAACAGATTTGCAAAAATCCTCAACAAAATATTAGAAAATTGAATCCAACAACATATTAAAAGGATCCTATACCACAATAAAATGGGATTCATTCCAGAGATGCAAGGATGTCTCATTCACAAATCAATCAGCATGACATGTCACATTAATATAATGAAGATTAAAAATGATCATCTCAATAGATATAAAAAAAGAATCTGGCAAAATTCGCCATCCATTTATGACAAAAACATTCAACAAAGTGGATATAGAGGGGATGTATTTCAGCATAATAAGCCCATATATAACAAACCCACAGGTAAAATTATACTCAATGGTGAAAAGCTGAATGCTTTCCCTGTAGGATCAGGAACAAGACAAGAATGCCCACTATTGGCAGACAATAGTGTCTTGTTTGACTGAGCATGTTAACACCTTCACTTTCATTTTCATAGTTAATATAGCATTGGAAGTCCAAGCCATAGCAATTAGACAAGAAAAAGAGAAGATATCTAAAATAGGAAAAGAAAAAGTAAAGCTCTCATGATTTGCAGATGTCACAATACTATTAATATATATAGAGAGAGAATCCTAAGAAACTTCAACAAAAAAAACTGTTAGGACTAATAAATTAATTTAGTAAATTAACAGGATATAAAATCAATATACAGAAATATGTGATGTTTCTATACAATAATAACAAACTATTAGAAAGAGATGTTAAACAACAACCCTATTGACAATTGCATCAAAATGAATCAAATACCTAGAAATAAATGTAACCAAGGATGTAAAAGACCTGTACATTGAAAACTGTAATACATTGATGAAAAAAATTGAAGAAGACACAAATAAATGGAAAGATATGCTATGCCCAGTGACTGAATGAAAGAATAATCTTAAACTATTCATACTTCCCAAAGCAATCTACAGATTAAAAAAAAAATCCCTATCAGAATGCCAATGGCATTGTTCATGGACTTAGAACAAATAATTCTAAAATTAGTCTGGAATCATAAAAGACTCCAAATAACCAAAGTAATTTTGAGAAAGAAGAACTAAGTGGGATTTCAAGTTATACTACAAAGTTACAATAATCATGTAAACCATGGCTGATTCATGTCAATGTATGACAAAAACCACTACAGTATTGTAAAGTAATTAGCCTCCAACTAATAAAAATTAATGGGAAAAAAAAAAACAAATTTACAATAATCAAAACTGCAGTTTGAAGGAGAATGTGTATGTGTACTTGGTCATGAACAACTCTGCAACCCCATGGACTGCAGCACTTTAAGGCACTTACTATGAACCAAAAGTTAACTTGAATAATTTATATAAATCAACCAATTTAATCCTAATAGCTCTCTTAAGATGTAGTTACTATTATTATTATCTTCACTCTAACTTTATAGATTAGGAAATTATTACCCAGGAAGGCTAAATAAGTCTGATATTACCAAACAACTAGGAAGTGACTGAGCTGGGATTTATTTCCAAAGGGTCTGTCTCAAAACTCAGTCTTAATTAGGATGCTATAATGTGTTTTTGGATAGTCTTATTTGATCATGAAGTCATCAGCAAAGTCATTGTATAAGTATCTATTTTTATTTGTTATTTTAAGTAAGCCAATGTAATAGAAAATTAAAAGGCTTCATCACATTTGAGAAATTATGTTCCTTTGTTAATGTTATAGTTTAAGAGGGTTATTGGCAAACAAGACTACTTTTGATGATGGACTATAGGTATCCCAGAATCTTTAACTTTTATGCTCTTCAGTTTGATTACATAAAGACAAATACAGGGAAACCAAAGGAGGCTGGCTGTAAATTACAATGGAGAACTTACAGAGGATTTGAACCATTCAATAACTGAACCTCAAGAAGAGAATTCTTTATTGCTAGATGTAATTAAGGAAATGTGCACTAACTTATCTTACATGTGTGGACTGAGTCTGGAAGGATGATAGGATTGGATCTAGGCAGAATTTCTGAAGTTGTGTCCTCTGGTGGACAAGAAGAGCAGACTATGGTAAAGCTAAAGGCATTGTGGCGGCTCAAATTAGTGCATATAGGACTGAGGGAATCTCAGCCTCTGTTTGATTGCTATTCACATCCAGTCAAGCGCATCACCTCCAGGAAGAAGGGCACAGCGGGGACACTCTCCCAGCAGACACATGCTTGGAAAGAGAAGGCTGGCAATCAAGATCTCTGTCTTGGAGTCCTCTTAGCGCTTATGAAAACCTACTATGTACTCCACAAACAGATGAGGCTCAGGTGAATGATGGCTATTTCCAAGCCAGTACAGACAGGATATAGTTAACCCAGAAACAATGTCAGAATCAGAAAATAAGAAGTATCAGAATGTGAAGTCAGAATGAAAGGACCAGGTAAAAGTGTAAGTGAAAGTGGGGAGCTACATCAGAGAGTGAAAGGAGTAAAGACAGTGAAGTCATGGGAGTAAAGGAAGATCATTAAATTTCTGTCTTCAGACTCTCAGCATTCAACTGCAGTAGGTACTTTTGGAAAAGGGGTCATCTTGATTATCTGGATGAAGATGGGCACAGGATATTTGAGAGTTGGGGTTATAAGCGTGAAAGCACAATGATTTATAATCCAGATCTTTACCCACAGGGATCTTTGACTAGATATAAAAATACATATATACATGCTAAAAGACTTGTATCCATCAAGAGATTCAAGATTGAGGGCAAAAATTATTTCTACCAGATCCTGAAGAAAATATATGTTGTTGGTGGTGGTTTAGTTGCTAAGTCGTGTCTGACTCTTGTGACCCCATGGACTGTTCTGTGGCCTGCCAGGCTCCTCTGTCCATGGGATTCTCCAGGCAAGAATACTGGAATGGGTTGCCATTTCTTTCTCCAAAATATATGTCAAAGAAGTATAAAATGATACTTAAAAATTATTGAGCAAAATATTTAGCTTTGTCAAATTATTTCATTTATTTTATAATTTTATCTCTTAATTACCTTAAAATAGTTATAATAGTAAAAATATTTATGTTTTAATACAACTACATGTGCATTTTCAAATATGGGAATGGAAAACAAAAGTAAGTTGTCTCCACCATTTACTCCAAAATTTCCCACCATTTTAGGAAATCTCCTTTCTAGGTTATAAGGTCATGGTGACAGCATGTAGTTGCAGTATACTATTAGTTAGCTAAAGAACATACTAAAAAGTAAAAAGGGTCCCCAATTTTTATCTTGAATCACAAAACTCAAAATGAATGATAAGAGACAAATACACAAAATTTTACTTGCTGATTAGCAATTTCTTTATATATATATATATATATGTCTCTAGTCATTATAAGCTTCTTGCCTGGATATAATCCTGCATTTATGAACTTATTACAACTAAGTGCTTAGGTTATAATCTGTGTAGTAATAGACATTAGAATGTTTTAGGACTATTATCATAATTTTAATAGAGGCTTATATATATTTGTATTATAACAATATTTTTGCTATAACTAAAATGGTTCACCTTCTAAGTTTTAAATACTAGGGTAGTGGAATGGTAAGATATTAGAGAATTCTATAAATAATAAAATTTATGAATAAGTGCTTCCAACTATAATTATGAATAGAACAGAAATCCTTTTTAAACATTGAAAGGCATTTCATGCCCATATTAAAACATTCAACATGGTGTCAAAAGGAAACAGACATAAGAAATTAATTACGGTTAATTAAAATCAAACATTTAGTATAAGCATTTGTCATTGAGTCCATTATATTACAGAGACAGTTCCAACTCAGTAAGCATAACCAAAGCCTTGGAATGATGCCTCAATAGCAAGCACAGTCATTTTGAAGAAGGTTACCACTTAGACCATGTCTTTGCCCTGGAGTCACATATTGTAGAATGGTAGTGGTAGGAATGGCTATTGAGTCAGAAAAACCCAATTCTTTCCTGTTGTGTCTTTCTTTCCTGTGTGTCTCTTTTGCTCCTCACATGAAACAGTTCATTTCTGACTTTTTTCTGACACTGGTCGCCAAATGTATGGGTTATTTTTCCCCCACATCAAGCAAATCTGTGATACCAGCTGGGTGAACAGTATATTTAACTCAATTCTGATACTATAAGGATACAGTCCCACAAGACTGATCTCACTTCACTTGAGATGTCAACTACAAGTAGAAGGTTCTTGGGTGAACCTCAGCTTGTGTTCTGTTTGGCTACAATTGGAGGTTTCCATGACCCCCTCCACAGGTCCAGTTAATTTGCTAGGGAGGCTCACAGAACTTAGGGAGACACTTATTTACATTTACTATTTTATTAAAGAATATAAAAGATACAGACAAATGGAGAGATATACAGAGCAAGGTCTGGGAGGGGAGGGCCCCAAATACAGGAACTTCCATCCCCGTGGAGTTGGGATGCATCACTCTCCTGGCATAGGGATGTGTTTACAACCTGGAAGCTCTCTGAATTTCCTACTCTTGGTATTTTGTGGAGACTCCCACACAGGCATGATCAGCTATTAATCCCATTTCCAGCTCTTATTCCCTCTCTAGATAGGTAAGGTTTGGAGCTGAACATTTCAAACTTCTAATCACGGCTTGGTCTTTATGAAAACCACCTCCCATTCAGGAGCTCACCTAGAGTCTCCTCATTTGATCAAAGGATTCTCCTAGTGCACTTATCTCCTGGGGAGTTACAAGGGTTCTAGGAGCTCTGTTCCAGGAAGGGTAGAGACCAATACAAATGGTCTCTGATTTATGATGGTTCACCACAAGATTTTAAACTTTATGATGTTGTGAGGGGAAAACACATCAAGGAGAAACTGTACTTTGAACTTTGAATTGTGATTTTTTCCTCTGGACTGATGATATGTGGTATGACCCCTCTTGTGATGTTGGACAGTGGCAGCTCCCAGTCAGCCACTCTATCAAGCAGATAAAAAATTGATATACTTAGAACCATTCTGTATCCAGACAGCCATTTTATTTTTTCACTTCCAGTTGCAGTACTCCATAAATTACATGAGATATCCAATACTTTACTATAAAATAGGCTTTGTGTTTGATGATTTTGTCCATCTCTAGGCTAAATTAACTGTTCTGAGAATGTTTAAGATAAGCTAGACTAAAGTATGATGGTCATACTTTCAACTTATGATGAGTTTACTAGGATGTAACCCATCATAAATTGAGGAAAATATGTATATATATTTTATGTGATATCACAACAGCTCTCATGTTTAAGACCTCAGGAGCTTAGGAGGAGATTGAGAAGAAAAAAATGAATATGGCTTGCATTTCTCCTCTGCCTCTCATTTTATAAGTAAGTCCAAGATTAATCCTCCATTTACCCTAAGAAGCAAACTTTTAATACCTAAGAGCTATAAATGAATATTTACCAAAATATTTCTATGTCAGACAGTAATGACATAGCAACAAAAACCCTGTTTCTTGATAGGTTATCTCAGGCATAAATATTTCATCATTATTTATATATTTTTGGATAAAAGTATGGAAGATCTGTTTCATAGCAGATTACTTTTTCTGGAGGGGTTGAATTTAAAACTATTTTTATTGATTGAGATTACTTTAGTAGGAAAACTTTCAATTAGAAGAATTTGAATCACTAAAGCACAGGACTAGTAAATTTAATAGAGATTGAACAGCAGAGAAAAATATCTGAATCAACCGAGCCAGGGTACTTATCATGACTGTCAAGGTGGTAACTATTCGCAGACAGTGATGGGGAAGAAGAGGTGTAAAGAAGCATTGTAAGAACAAGCTTATCTAGATCCCTGATGCTCAAAGTGTGGTTCAGGGCTAGCATCATCTGGGGACTTGCTAGGAATGCAGAATCACAGGCCTTCTATAAGACGTACTGAATTCTAATCGGTCCTTATCAAGATCCCCAAATCATAGGAACATTAACGTCTGAGAAGTGCTGATTACATGTCAAGTTGGTCTAGGACTAGCCTTGTGGTACAGGATTTGAATGACGAGGTTAGCCTTTTCATGACGTGAAAAGTCCAACAGAGCGGGGTGATTTTGATGGGTTGTTTGGCCACAGCCCCTAAGCAGTGCCATGAGCAACACACACAGGAATTTACAGATTTGCTGCCGCTTGCAATTTGTGCTGATTAACATCAATTAGACAATTTTTCCAATCATTCTGACTGAAAAGAGACGCAGATTACAATAATGACAACGTGGACACTTGAATTATATAGTTCTGAGTTAAACCCTTTATAGCTTGAGTAAGGTATATAAACACTTTGAATTTCAACTACTGCTTCTATAATTTGGGGAGCATAATGCCTATTTTGTAGGATTATGTGAAGATTAAATGAGATAAGTTGTATCCATTTCTTGATATAAACCCAGAAACATTTAGATTTCCTCTGTGTGTGTGTCCTATACAATTATATACATGCACCATATAACTCTAATGTAAATATATACAACTATATTTTAAATATGTACATACAACATTTATATTTCATACATATAGTTTGTATATATAAAATCTATATATATATCCTATAGAGTTGGTATGTATATAAACATATGTATGTTTATACCCATATACACCATAGTTGGTTTTATATGCATACTTTATATGCATGTCCTATGTAGTTATTGATATATATGTATATGCACATATATAATTGAGAATATGCATATTCTCTTGCACATGATCTCTGTCCAACTGATTTTTCATTCATCAGAGACTGTTCACATACCCTGTTTCCATTAGGATAGTTTTAATAGTTTTTTATACAGTATGTTGCCTGGTACTACAAACTAAGTTTCTAAAATAAAAAAGCAAGAACTGTTGGGCCTTCTTAATGTCTAGGGCTGGAACTGAGTGGCATTATTTCTTGTGCATTTTATTGGTGAAAGCATCTCAGGAGGCCAGTAGAAATTCTAGATGGGGAAACTAGTAAATGGCATAAATACTAGGAAGTGTAGTTCATGTGGATTATAAATGTGACACAGTACACAAGTGTCTCAGTGGCATAATAAGTATTTAGTCAATACTTCTAGACCTAAAGAACATTTAGACGAAAGGAAACTAAAATAGGAAGAGGGAAATAACAGAAAATCTGGATCATTTAGCTGAAGTTATTCTGAGACACCTAGATGAGTTATTCTGAGGATAATATTAATTGGTATGTATGGAGTTTCAGAATATAACAGAAGAAATAATATAGTTCATTTACATAAACTTAGAAATCTTTTTCTCATCTCAAATTGTCCAGGACCCATCACTGGAATAGATCATGTTTCTCCTAAATGTAGCCTGCATTATTATAGTCCTGAAAGTGTGTGTGTACGCTAAGTTGCTTTAATCATGTCCAACTCTTTACAACCGTATGGACTATAGCCCACTAGGATCCTCTGTCCATGGGATTCTCCAAGCAAGAATACTGGAGTGGGTTGCCATGCCCTCCTCCAGGGGATCTTCCAGACCCAGGGATCAAACCCTTGTCTCTTACTTCCCCAGCATTGGCAGGCAGTTTCTTTGCCATTAGTGCCACCTGGGAAGATCAGAGTTCTGTAAAATTCCCTTTTCAAAGGTGTGTTGGAGAAAATAAGTGCTCAAGTGTAAAACCCTGTGTATTAAATTTATTCCACATCAGCATATTTTAAAAAGGCATATACCACAATAAAAGGAAACCATTAGCATTTAACTCAGTCTTTAATTCAGCATCCCCAAGACTTTTCCCTCCATAAAACAAAATAGCATCCTAAAGAACATACCTTGGGAAATGCTAGAATCGTTTCTATACTAAAATCAACTTGGGAAGTAAATTTTCACCAAGAACTGTATAAACCAAGGTTTATATAAATGCCAAAATTTTAGGAATTCTCTTTTTTTCTGTTGCTCCTAGCTGGAGAATTTTTCTGATATGTATCCGTGTAATTCTTCTCATTCTGTGCTCTTATCCTTATGGAAATTCTCATTAAAATTTTTGTACTTGTCCTCCAGAGACACCAAAGTAGATAAAGAATTTTCTGCCAAGTAGCCTTCTTTGAGGGGTCAATCAGTGGCCCCGTTTCTTGCTCTGCTCACCTGTTCTTCTGCATCCCACAGTGTTTCGTCAACAGGGAATTTCCTCTTGGCTCCTTCCCTTGGCTGTTCTCAGCAGCCAGGATGAATGCGGAGCACTAATAGGAATGTTTTGCACTACCGTGTGCCAGAAAGATACTGTCAGACTGAGGGCCAGATCTCAGGATATCCTCTCCTGCTGCCAGAGTTTGCTTCCCAGTGATGACTTCATGAGGAAAGCAGCAGCCAGGGAGGCCGGCAAGAGGAAGGATCTTGGATCTGGTGCCGGCTAGCTTGCCGCCCTCCCTGACTGTTGGTTCCTGCTGATGCAAAATGCTTCTCTTTGCCCCTCATCCCCCCAGTCTCTCTCCAGAGCATGTGTGGGAACTGCAGCCAAAAGAATCTTCCCATCTTAATAAGGGAGAAGTTAGGGAGAAATAGAAAGCAGACAGCATGCATGTCCCTATTCCCAGCACTGAAGAAGACCAAAATGGGTATTGACATTATCATGGTAATATGTTACTGGAAACCTCTTTGAAAGAGTCTTGTGTTTTCCAGATCAGTATTATTTCCAGCTACTGGGCAAGGCCTCTGAGGTAATCTTGTGTTGTTTTAAATGCATGGGCCTTTTAAAACTTTTCTGTTACACTTTGAAGAAAATACCATTAGGTACATTTTTATAAATGAAGCAACAAAAGCTTCAAAAGATTAAGTCGTTTGCATGGGGTCAAAAGTTCATAACTAAAATGTAGTTTCAGCTGAAGGTTTGCCTGACTTCCATGTTGATATTAAAGCCCCACACCTACACTGGGGCTTTAATAATTCACTTTCCCTGGTGGCTCAGATGGTGAAGAATCTGCTTGCAATCCAGGAGACCTGTGTTTGATCCCTGGGTCAGAAAGTTCTCCTGCAGAAGGGAAAGACTACGCATTTCAGTATTCTTGCCTGGAGAATTCCATGGACAGAGGAGCCTGGCCGGCTATTGTCCATGGGGTCCCAAAGAGTTGGACACAACAGAGTGACTAACACTTCTACTTTCACTTTGGAAAACTGATCCTTTGGTTAAAAACCAACCGGCGATGGGATGGAGAATATGTTATCAGTCACTGAGGTAACTAACAGATTTTCACATTCATCTTTTTCTAAAAGAAATGCAGTGACATACTCTTATGGCCTATCATTTGTCTTTAGAAGCTTATTCAATTTTGTGGGTGCTCATTAAGTAAAAGAATATAAAATTACACTATGAAGTTAAGTACAGAATTTATACTTACAATGAGATCACAAATAGCTATAAATTACAAATTTATGAAAGCAGACAAATATCAGAAATATTATGAAAACTCAGGTATGTTCCATGCACCAAGATAACACTGTTTATCTTATATATTTAGCTGTATTCATGCCTGTCCTTGTATTTTCCTGTGCTAATGCCAGGTAAGTTAGTACAGTGGGCAAGACGAGTATCCCGAGAAGCTACTCCCACACCTGGAAAATATTTTAACTAGTCACAGAAATGAATATAAACTGTATACCCCACCAAACTCAAACTAAGTGTACCCCCAAACTCTTCTTCCCTTTAGTTAGATACAAAATTGCCTATAACCACTTCAAACTTAATGTGAGGGAAGTACAATGAAGGAGGAGTTCAAATAAAAAGAGATAGGCAATTATTGCCATCTGTTCATTCCTCCCTGTAATAGAATTGAACATATATCCCTGTATGTTGCCACAGGGCTTGCCTGTACAGCCAGTTAGAGAAACATCAGGCCCACTTCATTGACTTTGACTGCAGTCGTGTGATTGGCTTTGGTCAGTGGAAAGCTGATAGCCAGGTTGAAGCTTTCCATGCAGTTATATGTACTAATTCAGGATCTCCTGCTCCTGTTCCACACTATGGGGAAAACATGTCCTAAACAGTGATATCCTCTTCAGTTTGGGATAAAAATAAGAAGACACAGGGAAGCAGTCCTAGATACACCCAGCAGAGCCACAGCCAACCTGCAGTCAAACCATTGCAGACACAGCTTTAATCTAACAAGAAATAAATTTTCTTAATTTTTTAAGCTACTAAGACACTTTGGCATAAGTTAGCTAGTTCAAGAAACATAAATTAGTTTCCGTTCAGTTGGACTTTTTAAAAAGTATTAAAACTCACACACATATTAAAATAACATAAAAAATCATTTATATAGCTCTAAGCATATGAGTTTAAGGATGCAAAGAGCAGTGAAATGCAAACAAGAGCTACCTAGCAGCTGGAGGATTACTCTCAAAGCCACATGGCTGGATAGGGAACTGACCACATGGAAAAATTTAGTTTTTGTTCATATCTTCCTTTTTCATCTGCTTACTTCTAATTCAATTCAGATCTTTCCAATCCAAATCCAAAGTATTGAATCACTCATTTGAATTAGGTCTGTTGTTTTCCTTTGCTTCAACTTAAGCTATGTATACATTCATATATATAAAATGACATTAAGTGGTGGTCATTTCTGACCAGTGAAGATTTAGTGTGAATAACTCATATATGTTGTGATTGCAGCTATTTCATGTGACCAAATAAATTAAAAGCAAGTGCGTTGAATTAGCTGAGAAAATCAATCTCTATTTTAAACCAAAGTAATAAGGAGATAACAAACCAATTTCAAAGAATACAAATGTGTGACAGTTAGTGAAAAGTACTAGTACAACCATTGTGAAATGCTAAATTCCTATCTGGTGGTCATTTGTTAAGCCCTGCTAAATTGCTGAATAGGAAACTAGCTATGTATTTCCCCTTGAAACCCACAGATAACATTATCTACAACCCTACAGGCTGAATGTTGCTCACATTGTCTCAAAGCAAAGGTAGGGCTTTCATTGAGGACCAGTGTACTCTCAGCATATAAAGTGTTAATAAACCCTGTAGTAGCGGGCTAGCATTGTCTAGACAGTCAATATCTAGTCCTCAATAGTCTAGCCCCTCAGCAGATAGAAAGGATGCCCCCAATCTCAAGGAAGGAACATAGGATTTAATGCACAGTAAGTGATCCTGACAGTCTCCCTGAAAGCTTAATCATTTCCAAATGCTCAGAAATGCAGACATGTCTCTTGCTGTAAATACTGCATCTTAGTAAAATTAACATAATCAAAAGGTTGTTTTAGAACCAATGCCATAGTTCAAAAGATGAAGAATATGTTGGTTTAGATACTTGTAAGTTATAACATCAAAGCAAAGTCTGGATGTGGGCAAATTCTTAGATGGATACTGCGGTTATGAGAAGCCCTGATAACTTAACAGCAGATACTATAAATCATAGCCATTATGTCAATATGGAGTATTAATCATATATCTATTTTAACAGTATAGGTACCATAAATAATTAAGATGAATTTCCCCAATGACAATTCAGTTCATTCATCATCACCATCATCATCTTTATTATTATCACCATGACAAGCAATTAAGTGTCTTTCATATTAAGCAACATAGGTATATACACATATAAAATTCTCAAAATGCATTTATATTAGAAAATGATTCTATACAAAAATCTTTCAAATAAAAAGATGGTATTAAGTCAATGTCAATTTTTAATATTTGAACTTTTTTTTCTAATTGATAGTTTTGATTTTAATATGATACCTGCATGTTCAATCAAATTCATATGCATGTATAAACTTAGCAAGTATTGAATCATAAACCATAACCCATGTACTTGAAAGAAAAATAATAAGGTGTCAGAAAATATAAAGCAAAATAAGTAAAAGACTAATACATAAATTTGGAGACAGGAGTCATATGAGCTACAATGATTGATGAAGTCTCATGGGGGACTTAAGTCAGACATTGGAGTCCAAAAGGACACAAACAGGTAAAGATATAGAAGCAAATGTTCCAGGCCATGGTAGCAATTTGATCAAAGGTATAGAAATGGAACAAACAAGATCAGGTTAGAAAATAATGAGAAAACATCAATCCAACTAAACCAGAGAAATCAGAAAACAGAACAACAGAAAATGGAAACCATGACAAACATAACAATTGAATTCAAAGGTGCAGAATATAGTGAGGGTTCAGTTTTCCAGAGATAAATGAAGATGTAGGATAAAGGAGACATTGAGGACAGGGCTGTATTGACCTGGGATATACAGGAATACAGGTGTATCAAAACTAACATATTTGTTACTTTCTGGGCTCAAATACAAGTGCAAAGGGCAGATGCTGCGTGGCGCTGGAGCAGAGGTTGCACGGTGCTAGAGCAGCTGTGAGGAGATACCCCACATCCAAGGGCAGAGAAACCACAGCAAGACGGTAGGAGGGGCAAAGTCACATGTAGAATCAAACCCCATACTCGCCAGAGGTGCTCAGAGGGCTCAAACAAACCTAAGGCACAGCAGGACCCAGAGACCCCATGGAGACTGAGGCAGAACGGTTTGAGCGTCTCCTGTGGAGGTAGGGGTCCAGCAGTGGGCTGCCGCGGGGGCAGCAGCTCTGGGTGCAGCAGCTCTGGGCGCAGCAGACCTGGGTATGGCATAAGCCCTCTTGGAGGAGGTCGCCATTAACCACTCCACAGAGCTGCCAGAACTTACACTGGACTGGGGAAACAGATTCTTGGAGGGATCAACCAGAACCTTGTTCACAGGACTCAGAAGAGAGGAGCACTGACCCAAACTTGCCAGTGAGTGTCCAGGAGTCTTCGAAGGAGTCGTGGGTCGGTGGCGGCCTGCTGCAGGGATGGGGGGTACTGAGTGCCACAGTGCCTACATGGGACCTTCAGAAGGAGGTCCCAATTATCTTCCTTAACTCCACCATAGGTTGGCCCCAGGTCAAACAACAGGGAGGGAACACAGCCCCACCCATCAACAGAAAATTGGATTAAAGATTTACTAAGAATGGCCCCGAGTCAATCAGATCAAGACTCATTCCCCCTCACCCCCACCCAATCAGTCTTTCCCATCAGGAATCTTCCCTAAGCCTCTTATCCTTATCCATCAGAGGGCAGACAAAATGAAAACCACAGTCACAGAAAACTAGTCAAACTGATCACATGGACCACAGTCTTGTCTAATTCAATGAAAGCATGAGCCACGCCCTGTAGAGACACCCAAGACAGACAGGTCATGGTTGAGAGTTCTTACAAAATGTGCTCCACTGGGGAAAGGAAACCATTTCAGTATTCTTGCCTTGAGAACCCCATGAACAGTATAAAAAGGCAAAAATATAAGACACTGAAAGATGAACTCCCCAGATCAGTAGGTGCCCAATATGCTACTGGAGATCAGTGGAGAAATAACTCCAGAGAGAATGGAGAGACAGAGTCAAAGCAGCAGCAATACCCAATTGTGGATGTGACTGGTGATGGAAGCAAGGTCTGATTCTGTAAAGAGCAACCTTGCATAGGAACCTGGAATGTTAGGTCCATGAATCAAGGCAAATTGCAAGTGGTCAAACAGGAGATGGCAAGAGTGAACATCAACATTTTAGGAATCAGTGAACTAGAATGGACTGGAATGGGTGAATTTAACTCAGATGAGCATTATATCTACTACTGTAGACAAGAATCCCTTAGAAGAAATGGAGTAGCCCTCATAGTCAACAAGAGTCCAAAGTGCAGTACTTGGATGCAATCTCAAAAATGACAGAATGATCTCTGTTCATTTCCAAGGGAAACCATTTAATATCACAGTAGTCTGAGTCTATGCCCAAACCAGTAATGCTGAAGAAGCTGAAGTTGAATGGTTGTGTGAAGACCTACAAGACTTTCTAGAACTAACATTCCCCCTCCCCAAATGTCCTTTTTGTTATACGGGACTAAAATGCAAAAGTAGGAAGTCAAGAAATACCTAGAATAATAGGAAATTTTGGCCTTGGAGTACAGAATGAAGCAGGTCAAATGATAATACAGTTTTGCCAAGAGAACACACTGGTCATAGCAAACACCCTCTTCCAACAACACAAGAAAAGACTCTACCATGGACATCACCAGATGGTCAATGCCAAAATCAGATTGATTATATTCTTTGCAGCCAAAGATGGAGAAGCTCTATACAGTCAGCAAAAACAAGACAGGGAGCTAACTGTGGCTTAGATCATGAACTCCTTATTGCCAAATTCAGACTTAAATTAAAGAAAGTAGGGAAAACAGCTAAACCATTCAGGTATGACTGAAATAAAATCCCTTATGATTATACAGTAGAAGTGAGAAATAGACCAAGGGATTAGATCTGATAGACAGAGTGCCTGAAGAACTATAGACGGAGGTTCATGACATTGTACAGGAGGCAGGGACCAAGATCATCCCTGAGAAAAAGAAATGCAAAAAGGCAAAATGGTTGTTGGAGAAAACCTTATCAATATCTGTGAAAAGAAGAGAAACAAAAGGCAAAGGAGAAAAAGAAAGATATATCCAACTGGATGCAGAATTTCAAAGAGCAAGGAGAGATAGGAAAGCCTTCGTTGGTAATCAATGCAAAGAAATAGAGGAACACAACAGAATGGGGAAAATTTGAGATCTCTTCAAGGAAACATTTCATGCAAAGATAGGCACAAAAAAGGACAGAAATGGTATGAATCTACAGAAGCAGAAAATACTAAGAAGAGGTGGCAAGAATACACTGAAAAACTATACAGAAAAGGTCTATCTTCATGACCCAGATAACCATGATGGTGTGATCACTCACCTAGAGCCAGACATCCTAGAATGCAAAGTCAAATGGCCCTTAGGAAGCATCACTATGAACAAAGCTAGTAGAGATGATGGAATTACAGTTGAGCTGTTTCAATTCCTAAAAGGTGATGCTGTGAAAGTGCTGCACTAAATATGCCAGCAAATTTGGAAAACTCAGCAGTGGCCACAGGACTGGAAAAGGTCAATTTTCATTCCAATCCCAAAGAAGGGCAATGTCAAACAATGCTCAAACTACCGTACAATTGCAGTCATCTCACACACTAACAAGTACTGCTCAAAATTCTTCAAGCCAGGCTTCAACATTATATGAACCATGAACTTCCATATGTTCAAGTTGGATTTAGAAAAGGCAGAGGAATCAAATTGCCAACCTCTGTTGGATCATTGAAAAAGCAAGAGAATTCCAGAAAAACATCTACTTCTGCTTTATTGACTATGCCAAAGCCTTTGACTGTGTGAACCACAACAAGCTGTGGGAAATTCTTCAAGAGATGGGAATACCAGACCACCTGACTTGCCTCCTGAGAAATCTGTATGCAGGTCAGGAAGCAATAGTTAGAACTGGACATGGATCAACAGACTGATTCCAAGTCAGGAAAGGAGTTATGTCAAGGCTGTATACTGACACCCTGCTTATTTAACTTATATGCAGAGTACATCATGAGACATGCTGGGCTGGATGAAGCACAAGCTGGAATCAACATTGCTGGAAGAAATATCAATAACCTCAGATATGCAGATGACAGACCTTTATAGCAGAAAGCAAAAAAACCCTAAAGAGCCTCTTGAAAGTGAAAGAGGAGAGTACAAGAGGCTTAAAACTCAACATTCAGAAAAGTGAGATCATGGCCTCTGGTTGCATCAGTTCATGTCAAGTAGATGGGGAAGCAATGGAAATGACAGAATTGACAGAATTTGTAGGGGGAGGGGCTCCAAAATCACCGCAGATGGTGACTGCAGCCATGAAATTAAAAGACGCTTGCTTCTTGGAAGAAAAGTTATGACCAACCTGACAACATATTAAAATGCAGAGACATTACTTTGTCAACAAAGGTCTGTCTAGTCAAGGCTATTGTTTTTCCAGTAGTCATGTATGGATGTGAGAGTTGGACTATAAAGAAGGTTGAGTGCTGAAGAACTGATGCTTTTGAACTGTGGTGTTGGAGAAGACCCTTAAGAGTCCCTTGGACTGCAAGGACATCCAAGCAGTCTATCCTAAAGGAAATCAGTCCTGAATATTCACTGGAAGGACTGATGTTGAAGCTGAAACTCCAATACTTTGGTCACCTGATGTGAATAACTGACTCATTTGAAAAGGCCTGGATGCTGGGAAAGACTGAAGGCTGAGGACAGGGGATGACAGAGAATGAGATGGTTGGATGGCATTACTGACTAAATTGACATGAGTTTGAGTAAATTCTGGGAGTTGGTGATGGACAGGGAGGCCTGGCGTGCTGTAGTCCATGGGGTCGCAAAGAGTCAGACACGACTGAGCGACTGAACTGAACTGAACTGGGCACAAAGACTCCTGGGACTGGTCAGCTAGCAGGGGTAGCAGGGAAAGGAGGCAGACTGGACATGTGAAAATGGGAAAACAGATTCATGCAAAGAGTTTGACCATGGCAAAGTCAATCAGGGATTTAAGAGATGGCATTTGTCAGGTGCTTCGCTCAAGATATGGGAGGTTCCAAATGAACTTCCCGATCCAGTCACCTTCAGAAACATAAGTGGACCTGATTCTGCATAGTCTGCCTGTGTTTTCACTCAAAGATGAAACTGCAGGGGGCTAAGGAAGGCAAAGGCAGATCAAAAGAGGTCGTGCGTGATTGACCCATGTATTATGAATTAATGTCAATATGGTACAAGTGACAGCAAAGTGAAGAAGATTAATTAGGCACCAGTACTTATATATAACCATGATGCAGAAGCTCCTTGTGTGGACAGTACAAAAGACAGCAGGTAAAATTCACTGAGGTCTTGCTTTTGCCAGATACTGAACTAAGCATCTTAACTTAATTCTTACAGAAAATTCCTTTTACCAGCAAAGTTACTAGGGCTTGGGGAAGCTCACTCACTGAAGGTCACACAGCTACCAGATGAAGCCAGATGAAGCTGGAGATGAAGCCAGAGTGAGTCATAGTGTGTCTAACTGCAAAGTTCTTCTCTTGAATAGGATACTATATTGCCCATCACAGTTTTGAATCCATAGAATTCAGAGTATTAAGATACAAATAAATACGTATGTGGAATATAAAAATACAGCAAACTAGTAAAAGTAACAACAAAAAAAGAAGCAGACTCACAGATAAAGAGCACAAACTAGTGATCATCAGTGAAGAAGTGGGGGCAATATAGGTATGGGAGGGTGGGAGGTACAAACTATTTTATTATTGTTTTTTGCTATTTCACAATACATGGTGAAGACTGACAATATTCTGTAACAATTATAATGGAAAATAACCTTTACAATTGCATTAAATGCTATAAATTTTAAAATTACCAAGAAAAGAATCCAGGAGTTTGTGAAGCAATATGATGAGTTTCTATTTAGATCTGCTGATACTGAGGTCACTGCAAATCACTCAAGTAGATAATTAGAGACAAAATTAGAGTTTGGGAGAGACAGAGGTCATGGTTGCAGGTGAATATTTAGGAATCTTACAAATAATAGATTTTAATTGAAACCATAGAGTGAATGAAATCTCTAATGGGAAGAACATACAGATAAAGGGCTGATTCAAAAGATAAAGTGGGAATTTTAGGAGAGAAAGGAAGCCCAAAGAAAGCAAAAGACTGGCAGAGATATAGGAGACTTGTTAAAAAGTTGAGGAAAGTGGTAATTGTGGAAGAAATACTTATTCTATTAATGAACTGTTTCCGTTGATGTCAAAAAAGAACACTGGCTCTACTAATATATAAATATTTAGAAGAGAAATTTAGAAGTCCTTAAAAAATCAAATATTTTTAAACATACATTCTTTCTCTATAAGGGAAGCATAGCAAATATTTGTCCCAAGAAGAATAAAGGGTGCTCAGTGTGGTTACAGATTGGGTTAAGGATATACACAGTAGGGCAGATTTTATAACTAATGTACTGACCAGAGGATTACATAACATGTGGAATGGCTGTTTCATTAGGTTCAGGCTTCTGTGGTGTAGAAGTTCTCTTGCAAAATGAGTAAGAAATTTTATGGAATATTTTAGGCTCTGCCACAAGGCTTGCCAGGTTGCTGAGCAGTAGAGAACCCACGTGCAATGCAGGAACCATAGGTTCTATCCCTGGCATCAGAAAGCTCTCCTGCAGAAGTAAATGACAACCCACTCCAGTAGTCTTGCCTGGGAAATCCCATGGAAAGAGGAGCCTCATGGGCTAGAGTTCATGGGATCTCAAAAGAGTCAGACACGACTCTGTGACTAAAAAGAAGGAATATGGAACATGTATTTTTTTTCTGTCTTAAATGTCTATCCTCTGAACTCTCTTTTGAAGCAAGACTTTTTTTTCCTCCCTAAGATAATTATGGTGATAATGATGGTAGTGGTGGTTGTAATGAATATTTATTAAATATATACAATCTGCCTGAGCTCTAAATTTTTTAAAAATAATGTTCAATGTTATAATAAGAAATACATATTTTTGTCTTCATCCTAGTTCCTGGCCAGAATGCCTAAAATACTTATAATTTCCTAAGTAATAAAAAGCTAAATGAAAATCTTTAGTTATAATATCTGGATTTTGTCCCAACTTTCTAAATCAGTTCCAGAGAAACAAGGGTGCACAGAGCACCTTTTATTATTCATAACAGGCCCATTCAACTGCAACTGAATTTATGTTAAATTCCATGATGGTTAAAAAGTTCCTGAGGTAAGGAGAAGTGGGTTGGGATTTGGGGTACTGCGGATAAGGAAGTCAATTCACAGGAAGCTAAGGAGACATTTGGTACAAAAACATTTGCCAAGCCATACAGATTAATTATTTGAATATAAAAAATAACTTGTGAAAAGTTTGGGATTGACATATACACTCTGCTATATTTAAAATAGATAACCAACAAGGACCTACTCTTACACACAGGGAACTCTACTGAATACTCTGTAATAACCTAAACAGGAGAATAATTTGAAAAAGAATAGATAATTGTATGTGTGCATGTGTGTTAGTCACTTAGTCGTGTCTGACTCCTTGCAACTCCATGGATTGTAGCCCACTAGGCCTTTTTTTTTTTTTTTTTTTTCTTGTCCATAAAATTCTCCAGGCAAGAATATTGGAGTAGGTTGCCATTCTCTTCTCCAGGGGATCTTCCTGATCCAGGGATTGAACCTTGGTTTACCTGCATTTTAGGCAGATTCTTTACTGTCTGAGCTGTCAGGGAAGCCCCCAGATACTTGTATATGTGTAACTAAATCACTTTGCTCTACATCTGAAACTAACACAACATTGGTAATCAACTCCAATATAAAATAGATATTATAAAAAACAAAAGATACCAAAGTACTATCAGGAAAATAAGTACTATACTAAGTAAAGTTTTGGCATGAATACAGTTTAGAATATGAAAGTGGTTGTTAATGCGTCTCGAGCAAGTCACAAAGAGAAAAACAAATATCGCATATTAATGCATATATGTGGAGCTAGACAAAATGATACAGATGATCTTATTTGGCAAAACAGAATAAGAGACACAGGTGTAGAGAAAAAATATATGAACACCAGGGGGGAAGGGGTGGTGGTGGGAGGAACTGGGAGGTCGGGATTGACACATATGCACTGTCAATACTATATACAAAATATGTAACAAGTGAGAACATACCTCAGAGCACAGGGAACTCTATTTAATGCACTGTGGTGACCTGAATAGGAAATAAGACCCAAAAAGGGGATGTATGTGTATGTATATGTATATGTATGATTCATGTATATGTATATGTATGACTGATTCATTTTGCTGTACAGTAAAAATTAACTCAACACTGTAAACCAACCATACTCCAATAAAAACTAATTTTAAAAATTAAAAGAAATAAAATAGATTTATAGGCATGGCTACAAAGGGCACTAAAGCTATTGTATCATAAAAAAGAAGTTAAAGAAACTTAAAAGACATAAATATATGACATGGTCAAAATATCCTAAACATCAATAATTTGAGCAAAAATTGGACTTTATCTTATGTAAATGAAAAACGCAAAGACAAACAACCAACCAAGCAGACAAAAGTTACTTCTGGTAATAGCTCTCTCCCTGGTATGTTGCTCCTGTCTAAATTCTTTTAGGCTGTTATGTGCATGTGTTAGTCGCTCAGTCGTGTCTGACTCTGCGACCTCATGTACTGTGTAGCCCACCAGGTTCCTCTGTTCATGAAATCCTCCAGGCAAGAATACTGGAGTGGGCTGCCATTCCCTTCTGCAGAGGATCTTCCCGACCCAGTTATCTAACCCAGGTTTTCCACATTGCAGGCAGTTAAGGGGGAGGCAAAAAGCTCTTCCTCAGTCTGCCGGGCCCTGATTGTCTTCTGTTTGAAATAATCCAGGTGCCAAAGTAGCACATTCTGGGGTGGCATATGCTGCTATCCTTAAGAAACTAATTATACTGAAAAAAATCACACGTGTGAAAATCTTTTGAACATGGAAACCACAAATCAAAAGCAGAAACACAGGATGGAAACCTAGTGTTCACAACCCGGAACAGGCTACTGTACAAAATATTCTTCCCCTCCTTCCCCATCACCTGGTTTTCCTTCATCCAGTCTGGCTAGTCCAGCTGTTGAGCCACTCTGCCCCACAGTGTCTTTTTTTTAACGCAAATTGAATCATACACATCTTCAAAAACTTTAAATGATGTTGTACATGATTGCTCTAACATGACAAATACAGTGTCAAAAATTATTGCCAGGCAATTTTTTTCCCTTTCCCTTTTAATGTCTGCCTACATGGTGATTGCCCCAAACTTGCTATTACATTAGCACAACTAACACTTTCAACTCACCACTCCTTTAAAATTCTGTTTCTATTAATATATCTGAAATGTCTTTATTCTTTTTATTCTTTTCCGTCTCAAATTCCAACTTATCTTCCAGGACACAATACAAATTTTGGTTGATTGAATGGTTGTTGTTTAATCGATAAGTCATGTCGGGTTCTTTGTGATCCCAGGGACCGCAGCACATCAGACTCTTCTGTCCTCCACTATCTCCCAGAGTTTGCCCAAATTCAAATCCATTGAATTGGTGATGTTATCTCACCATATCATGCTCTGCCGTCCCCTTCTCCTTTTGCCTTCAATCTTTCCCAGCATCAACGTCTTTTCCAATGAGTCAGCTCTTCACATCAGGTGGCCAAAGTAGTGGAGCTTCAGCTTCAGCATAAGTCCTTCCAACGAATATTCAGGACTGATTTCCTTTAGGATTGATTGGTTGGATCTACTTACAGGCCAAGAGACTCTCAAGTCTCTCCAACACCACAGTTCAAAAGCACTAATTCTTTGTTTATAGTCCAACTCTCACATCCATACCTGACTACTGGAAAAAGCATAGCTTTGACTATATGGACCTTTGCTGGCATAGTAATGCCTCTGCTTTTTAATATGCTGTCTAGGTTTGTCATAGCTTTTCTTCCAAGGAGTAAGCATCTTTTAATTTCATGGCTGCATTCACCATCTGCAATGATTTTGGAGCTCAAGAAAATAAAGTCTCTCACTGTTTCCAATCTTTCACCATCTATTTGTCATAAAGTGATGAGACCAGATGCCATGATCTTAGTTTTCTGAATGTTGAGTTTTAAGTCAACTTTTTTACTCTTCTCTTTCACTTTCATCAAGAGGCTCCTTAGTTCTTTGCTTTCTGCCATAAGGGTGGAGTCACCTGCATATCTGAGGTTATTGATATTCCTCCTGGAAATCTTGATTACAGCTTGTGCTTCATCCAGGCCAGGGTTTCTCAGGATATGCTCTGCATATAAGTTAAATAAGCAGGGTGACAGCATACAGCCTTGATGTACTCCTTTCCTGATTTGGAACCAGTCTGTTGTTCCACATCCAGTGCTAACCATTGCTTCCTGACCTGCATACAGATTTCTCAGGAGGCAAGTCAGGTGGTCTGGTATTCCCATCTCTTGAAGAATTTTACAGTTTGTTGTAATCCAAAAGTCAAAGGCTTTGACATAGTCCATAAAGCAGAAGTAGATGTTGTTCTGGAGTTTTCTTGGTTTTTTGATGACCCAATGATGTTGGCAATTTGATCTCTGGTTCCTCTGCCTTTTCTAAATCCAGCTTGAACATCTGGAAGTTCACAGTTCATGTACTGTTGAAGCCTGGCTTGGAGAATTTTGAGCACTACTTTGCTAGTGTGTGAGATGACTGCAATTGTGCAGTAGTTTGAGCATTCTTTGACATTGCCTTTCTTTGGGATTGGAATGAAAATAGACCTTCTCTAGTCCTGTGGCCACTGCTGAGCTTTTCAAATTTGCTGGCATATTGGGTGTAGCACTTTCACAGCATCATCTTTTAGGACCTGAAATAGCTCAACTGGAATTCCATCACCTCTACTAGCTTTGTTCGTAGTGATGCTTCCTAAGGCCCACTTGACTTCAAATTCCAGGATGTCTGGCTCTAGGTGACTGATCACACCATCGTGATTATCTGGGTCATGAAGATCTTTTCTGTACAATTCTTCAGTGTATTCTTGCCACCTCTTCTTAATATCTTCTGCTTCTGTTAGGTCCGTACCATTTTGTCCTTTATTGTGCCCATCTTGCATGAAATGTTCCCTTGATATCTCTAATTTTCTTGAAGAGATCTCTAGTCTTTCCCATTCTATTGTTTTCCTCTATGTCTTTGCATTGATCATGGAGGCTTTCTTATCTCTCCTTGCTCTTCTTTGGAACTCTGCATTCAAATGGGTATATCTTTCCTTTTCTCCTTTGCCTTTTGCTTCTCTTCTTTTCACAGCTATTTGTAAGACCTCTTCAGACAACCATTTTGCCTTTTTACATTTCTTTTTCTAGAGGATGGTCTTGATCCCTGCCTCCTCTACAATGTCACAAACCTCTGTCCACAGTTCTTCAGACACTCTGTCTATCTAATCCCTTGAATCTATTTCTCACTTCTACTGTATAATCGTAAGAGATTTGATTTCAGTCATGCCTGAATATTCTAGTATTTATCCCTACTTTCTTCAGTTTAATTCTGAATTTGGCAGTAAGGAGTTCATGATCTGAGCCACAGTCAGCTCCATGTCTTGTTTTTGCTGACTGTATAGAGTGTCTCCATTTTGGCTGCAAAGAATATAATCAATCTGATTTCAGTGTTGACCATCTGGTGATGTCCATGTGTAGAATCTTCTATTGTGTTGTTGGAATAAGGTGTTTGCTATGACCAGTGCATTCTCTTGTCAAAACTCTATTAGCTTTTGCCCTGCTTCATTTTGTACTCCAAGGCCAAATTTGCCCATTTCTCCAGGTATTTCTTGACTTCCTACTTTTGTATTGCAGTTCCTTATAATGAAAAGGACATCCTTTTTTGATGTTAGCTCTAGAAGGTCTTGTAGATCTTCATAGAACCATTCAGCTTCACTTCTTCAACATTACTGGTTTGGGCATAGACTTGGATTACTGTGATATTGAATGGTTTGCCTTGGAAATGAATAGATATCATTCTGCCATTTTTGAGATTGCTTCCAAGTACTGCATTTTGGACTCTTGTTTACTCTGAGGGCTTCTCCATTTCTTCCAAGAGATCCTTGCCCACAGTAGTAGATAAAATAGTCATCTGAGTTAAATTCACCCATTCCAGTCCATTTTAGTTAACTGATTCCTAAAATGTTGATGCTCACTCTTGCCATCTCCTGTTTGACCATTTCTAATTTGCCTTGATTCATGGATCTAACATTCCAGGTTCCTAGGCAACATTGCTCTTTACAGCATCGGACTTTACTTCCAACACCAGTCACATCCACAACTGGGTGTTGTTACTTTGGGTCTGTCTCTTCATTCTCTCTGGAGTTATTTATCCATGGTTCTCCAGTAGCATATTGGGCACCTACTGATCTGGGAAGTTCACCTTTCAGTGTTCTATCTTTTTGCCTTTTCATACTGTTCATGGGGTTCTCAAGGCGAGAATACTGAAGTGGTTCGCCATTCCTTTCTCCAGTGGAGCACATTTTTTCAGAACTCTCCACCATGCCCCATCTGTCTTGGGTTACCCTATAGGGCATGGCTCATGGTTTCATTGAATTAGGCAAGGCTGTGGCCCATTTGATCAGTTTGATTGGTTTTCTGTGACTGTGGTTTTCATTCTGTCTGCCCTCTGTTGGAGAAGGATAAGAAGCTTATGGAAGCTTCCTGATGGGAGAGACTGACTGAGGGGGAAACTGGGTCTTGATCTGATGGCAGGGCCATGCTCAGTAAATCTTTAATCCTATTTTCTGTTGATGGGTGGGACTGTGTTTCTTCCCTGTTGTTTGACCTGGGGCCAAACTATGGTGGAGGTAAGATAATTGCAGCCTCCTTCAAATGGTCCCATGCATGCTCTGCTACCCTCAGTGCCCCCAACCCTGCACCAGGCCACTGCCTGCCTGTGCCTCTGCCGGAGACTCCTGGCCACTCACAGGCAAGTCTGGGTCAGTCTCTGTGGGAGCACTGCTCCTTTCCCCTGGGTCCTGGTGCTCCCAAGGTTTTGTTTTTGCCCTCCAAGAATGACATGGAGTTGTGTGTAAAATGAGGTACTAAACTGGGACAGAAATTCCAGACTGAACAGTTGGAAGCAGATGCAGAAGCACTGGCCCCTTTGGAGCTGGAGTCCTGAGCAGGTCTTGTGGTAGGAAAAAGAGAAAGTATCACCTTAAAAACAATTTTGCCTGAGGTTCAACTGAAATCTGTGTCCTCAGTAAAGTGAGTGTTTCCATCTATGTAACATTTTTTGGGGGGAAAAAAAAAACAAACTTCTAAGAATTTAAGGGAAATAGCTATCAAAAATGAATTCTATGTTACTGAGTTAATGATGGAAGATCAACTCACCTTATTTCCCTGTTAGTTTTTTTTTTTTTTTTAAGATTCATTTAGTTTACATTTTCAATATTCTCTAACAATTTCACTTAAAAATCTAATGTATATGGAAAATGATTTTGAAAAGTTCAGTTGTTTAAAAAAAAATCTCTTTAAGATAGAATGTTAAAACACTCTGAAGTTGCATAGCAAATATATTGAGTGATATATATAAGTTGTGATCTGACCTAAATTTACTTCCCAAAGGTAAAACATTTATATTTTGGATAGACACATATGTTTTAAACATAGTTAAAATAATATTATTAAGAGAATATTTATTTATTCTAGAGAATAAATTGGCTTATGTAATTGGCTTCTATGGATCCCCCTAATACTATTTTGCTAGTATTGTCAGGGTTTATTTAATAAGTTTGTAAATCATTTTGAGAACTTTGACCTTAAATAGTAATGAAACTGCTGACTATTCCAGCATTATGTTTTCTAAAAAGCTTCTATATACTCCGTAGTATGTGATGTTGCCACCATACAGGGAATAAGATTTACTTGCAATAATTTCTATTGTATTTAACTGCCAACACAATTGCATTTTTGAATGCATGTATAATATCAGGTGCAGCTCTGCTCCAGATCAGTTAGATCATGTTTTTGCATTGATTTTATAAAAAGTCCTCTGGAGTTTGAATGTAAGGAATGAAAATTCCCTTCAGACTTTTAATTTATTGGAAATTATGGGGTGTGGAAGCTTGGGTATGAAATGACTTGTGTGGTCTCTGGAGTCTATCTATATTTTGGATGACTGCCAAGGAGAGGAAAGGATTGTGTCTTCTAGATATGAAGATACATACCAACAAGGACTACTATATAGCACAAGGAAGTATGCTCAATATCTTATCCATGAGGGGAAAGAATCTGAGAAAGCACATGGATGGCAAGAGTCGGACAGGACTTAGCAACTAAACCAGTGGCTGTACACTTGAAAGTAATAAACATTGTAAATTAACTATATTTGAATAAAAAATTAAGATACCATATATGTTGTAATTTTTCCAGTGTTTACAATGCAACTCTTTTAGCCTGTTTACTTGTCCTTTATCTCCTCATCCACCTAGTGCTAGATAGATATTTCATACTGATTATATTTTTCACAGCTCACTATGGCTCAGATGGTGGAGAATCTGCCTGCAATGCAGGAGACCCGGGTTCAATCCCTGGGTTGGGAAGATCCCCTGGAGAAGGGAATGGCAACCCACTCTAGTATTCTTGCCTGGAAAATTCCATGGATATAGGCGTCTGGCGAGCCGCAGTCCATGGAGTCACAGTCAGACACAACTGAGTGAATAGCACACATACATGGGATTCTTTTATTTATGAGCCATTTTTGTTTTATTTCATCCACATTGAGACTTAAAAATTCTTTATTTATTCCTTAAAAAAGCAAAAACATAAGCAAAAAAACCCCATAATTATGACCATTTACTTTTTTATCATAATCTTAGACATTTGATACTTCCCTTATAATGTATTAAAGAGGTACAGTATTCCACTTCTCTGAGGCAGAATTTTAAGGATTTTATATGAGCTTATTAACAAAACCATCAGTAATGGATATTCATCACTTTTTAAACATTTGAAAATATTACTATTCTACTTGAATCCCCTCCCAACAGTCACTTCTTGGCTTCATGTTGTACCTTTAGGCAGCGACACCATTTCTCTTTCCTTAAAAAAGCAAAAAACCCATTAAACATTCAATTGAATTACTTTAGATTTATCTCACTATCTACTACTATTTTTAATTCACTATCAAAATGCTAAACAAATTAGAAGAATTTTCCTGCTTTTGTTCCTTCTCTGTGTACAAACATTAAAAACTGTTAGAGTTTCCTGGAGTTCCTAGGTTATGCATTCTTTCCAGTTAAATTAGCTCTTTAATTAAATAATGTAGTGTGATTAATGTATACCACTTGGTAAGATTTTTTAAAGTATTTACATTTACAACTGTATACAGATGTGTGTGTCAGGCTGTGTCTCAATTTTAAGTTCAGAAAATAATGCTTACATGTAAACCAGGTTAATGCATACTGAATCATATTTTCTTTAGGACTTTTTTGATTAGAATAATGACTAAAATCTTTGGTCAACTGTTTCTTCTTTACAAGAAATTTTTGGAGTAGGAGGTATGCAGACTTTTGAAGCATGGTAGTTAGTATGTGATGAGCCTTGACTATTTTTTTCTTTTTGGCTGCACCACATGGCATTTGATATCTTAGTTCCCCAGCCGTGGATCACACCTGTGCCCCTTGCAGTGGAATGTCAGAGTCTTAACCACTGGACCACCAGGGAAATTCTGAGACTTATCTTTTCTTACAGTACTCAGACTATTACAATAAACTAGTTTATCAAAAGAGTGACTACCAAATGAGTATGGAGTAAATATATAAGACTCATCAGAGAAATGAAGTGGATTATAGTTTGGATAAGGCGTAACAATCATTTTGGTAAGCTCTAAGAAAAGTTGGTTTTATTTTATTGGTACAACAAGTTCAAAACCTGATGGCCCTCTGTTCAGGTCCAATATACATCCTGACAGCTCAGAATCTGACATCTCAGATCCTTCTCCAGTGAAAGAAATCTGTTCCTTAGTGAAAGTCTGATTACATATCCTGGGCCCAAGAAAAATCAAACAAACCGGTAACTCCTTGTTGTTGCCAGGTAACAAGATTTTTTGAGAAAATGTTTGATGGTAATGCTCAATGAAGTAGAAAGGGCAAAGCTTGATCAAGTTGTAGCAGTTTGGGAAGCCAAGTGGATCATAATTACAATTATTCAAAGCAAAGTAAATTTTGAAAGTCCATTGAGTCAAAGTAATAACTAGAAAAAAAAATACTTTGTAGTGTTCCACCAAAGCCATTGTAATGCAAAAGATGAACAAATAAAATAGGAGTATATTATATCACAGTTTTAACATGTAAAAGAAGTATTTACAAATATAGGAGGTTTTACTATTTCTTCTGCTAATTATATGTTTTTCATAACTTAGAGGTATACTCATCAAGATTATCAACAGTCGTCTCTATAAAAATTCCCATAACCCAATGGTTTAACAAAATGGAAGCTTACATTTTGCTAAAGCTGTTTGGCATAGTTGGCTACTTCTGGGCAGCGCTTCATTGAGTAATACAGTTTTCCTAATGCCTCTATCTTGTCTATTTCTATTACCTCCACTAACATTCTATTGAATGGAAGTGATCTTAGAGCCTCTACCTAACTGGTGGCCTAGACAGTAAAGAATTTTCTTGTAATGCAGGAGACTCAGGTTAAATCCCTGAGTTGGAAAGATCCCCTGGAGAAGGAAATGGCTACTCATTCCAGTATTCTCTCCTAGAGAATTCCCCGACAGCGGAGCCCAGTAGGCTACAGTCCATGGGGTTGCAAAGAGTTGAACACAACCGAATGTCAGACATGACTAAATGACAAACACTTTTGCATTCACTACCTAACTGCAAGGGGAGATGGAAAAGTGGATATTGGTGAGCCCTCTTAGCCTCTGCCTCAATAGACATGCATTTTTCTCTCTTACAGATAAGTAAAGAATGACGGACACAAGCAACTGAAAGGAAAAACAAATAGTTGCAGAAAAAGTAGGAGCTATACTCAGGACAGTGAAAATTCATCAGAATGAGTGATCTCACTAAGTCACCAGGTAGAAAGAGGGTCCAACAATATGTTACCAGTTTATGAATGAGACAAATATCCTAAGAAAACAACTGACTTTGTCAACTTACCCCTCTGCTAAGGAACAGACGCGTTCTCAATAACATTATTATTTATAATGAAAGACTAATGAGGCATAGTAAAGTAAATGCAGACTGGGAAAGAGCACCCTGTAACCAAGATGGATAGACACAGGTGGGCGGAGGGAGGCGCAGATGCCAAGAGCAGGCAGAGCAATCCATTTGTGGTGGCGAGAGAATGTCACTATAAAAAAGGGACCTGGCCCTGCAAACACCTGTTGGGATCTGAACCACTTAAGAAAGGCCAGACATTTTTCAAACCAAGAAAAAGTAAGAAGCTGTAAACTTAGATGAGCTGATATTTTGTATCTGGAAGATTGTTTTAGCCCACAGGAAGGCATAAAATAAATCATTCTTTCACTTCTAAAAGGTATAAAATGTACAAGGAGAAGAAAGTGGAGGAGGAGGAAAGAGAGGAAGAAGAGAGTAAATGGGGAGCAGGAAGAGGGGATAGAAGAAGATATTATTTGATCCAGAAAAATCAATATTATAGTAAAGTTTTAGACTTTGCAATATTATAAATCTATAAAAAATGTAATGTATGAACTTATACATTATAGGTTTGCAACAGTTCTGATGACTTTATGAGTTAGTTGTTCCACATGACTAATTTTATTTGTTTTTAAACATGGCCTCACTTACTTACACTGACACCCATTGTCTCTGTGTGTGTGTGTGTGTGTTTATGTGTGTGTGTGTGCATGTGAGGGAAAGTATATCAGTTGGAATTTATAACTTTGAAGTAAGAAAAGAAAAAGAGACACAGATGTACAGAACAGACTTTTGGACTCTGTGGGAGAAGGGGAGGGTGGGATGTTTCGAGAGAACAGCATCGAAACATGTATATTATCTAGGGTGAAACAGATCACCAGCCCAGGTTGGATGCATGAGACAAGTGCTCGGGCCTGGTGCACTGGGAAGACCCAGAGGGATCGGGTGGAGAGGGAGGTGGGAGGGGGGTTCAGGATGGGGAACACATGTAAATCCATGGCTGATTCATGTCAATGTATGACAAAACCCACTACAATATTGTAAAGTAATTAGCCTCCAACTAATAAAAATAAATGAAAAAAATTAAAAGAAAAAAAAACTGGGCAGAACATAAAATGAAATGACCAAGAATTGAGGAACTAGGCATTACAAATAAAGAAAAGAAGAGAGAAGGGTAAGAAGAAAGAGAAGACGCCATTCATTGAAGCTGTGATGTATTTTATTTCAGTCACTGTTCTAGGCACAATGTGCTCATCGGCTTACAAGATCTAAATAAGAAATTAAAGATGCTGAAAATGAGGAGTCGGTCCAGTAAAAGTATATAAAACAAAACTCTGACGACACAAAGTAGAGTGAGTGAATGAAATTATTGGGCTATTCAATTTGTAGTTGGTGGTGAAACAAGCCAGGGATACATAGGAAAATTCCTAAACATTTGCTTTTTTTCCCAGGAAATAAGGAAATTGTGTGTGTGTAGTAGAGAGAGAGGAAAATAACGGTGTTAGGAGCACAGCTGGGAGTTAGTAAAAGTGAAGTGATCCACCAAAAAAACACTGATTAAAAAGAGTAGAAGAAAAACATATGTTTAAACTTGAACATTCCATTTTGAGTGGATAATTTGCAAACATGTACTTGTATATTTTTAACTTACCTCAAGAGTTAACAATTTTTAGTAAGCGTCCTTCGCAGAGGACTAAAAATATCTGTGAACTGGGAAAGATCCTGAGTGGACTGCCAACAGGAGGCATAGCATCTCAGGAAGAAGGGCAAGCTGAGACACTCATAAATCAGTCCACAGGAATATCCAACCCGATCAAAGACCTATTTCACACAAGGAGCAGTGCTGGGAATTGGATCTTAAGGATAGGAAATCCTTGATCTTCCTTCCCACTATTTATGTCCCAGAGAGAGGCAGTAAAAATTGACTTTAGTCCAGATGGAAAACCCAGAAGTCTTTCATCAATACTGGTTTCTCTGAGATTGTTCAGCTTGTCACGTGCTTATTCTGTGTGTGTGTGTGTGTGTGTGTGTGTGTGTGTGTGTGTGTATTTGCCTTGTATTAATGAAACCCTTTCCAGATGTATCGCGGCTGCTTTCAATCACTCAGTTACGAGTTTATGAAATTCTGAAGCACTCGAGGTAATATTTCCACATCTGAAAAAGAGTAATGTGTCCGTGGCCTAATTGACTTTAAAAAATTTTCCACTTTTCATATTTTGCCAGACCTAAGCTTATTAAGGAGGGATGCTAGAACATAAACTTTAAGACATTTACAAGAATTAAGTAACAGGTCTCTTCAGGACATATCAGATTAGCTTCCTGATTCTTATTTCTTTTCACTAGACAAAAATGAACAAGATCTCTTTGGGGGGACTGGTGGAAACCTGACCAAAAAGAAGAAAAGCATAGCTATAAATGTGTTTTGAAAGAAATTAGAAAAGATCAGACTTTTTAACCAATCAGAGATGGTGAAAATATTTACTTCGTGAAACAAATAAACTTTCAAAGGAATTCATCTCTGACAAGCATCAGCATGGATGAAATCCAGATGAATGATTGCAGTATCCTTGTCACTACCTTTGGTGTTCCTCTCTGGTAGGATGGAGGTAAGGAATCCAGATGGGCAATACAGGAAGGACAAGAGACTTTCTGTCTGCATCTAGCAGAAAATTCTTAACTCACTAGCACTCTAGAAAATCCTGATAGTGTGGAGAGAAAAGACTGTTTTTCACTATCACCTACTCTTTATAAACCAGAGGTCCTTATGAATCTGAAAACTCACCCAATGTGATGGAAAAAGGAAGATATAATAAGAAAAAAAATTACATTGGGAAACCCCTCTTATTGTCTGGTCTTCATCACAATCGGACTCTGATAATAAACATAGGAATAGCTACACAGAAACATAGCCCTCACACACACTCAGTGCTTAAATGTCATATCTTTGAATCATAGCAGAATTATAAATGTTGAAGAAATTTTAAAGAATTTTTTTTTAATGTTGAAGACGCATTTTTTATGAAATGCCACAGTTAGTCCAAGATATGATTCCAGGTTCTAGTGTCCTTACTAACAAATTAATAGGAGCCTAAATTTTGGAAATTTGAAGAAATGAGTGATAGTTTCTTGATTAGCATTAACAGGGTCTTAATTAAGGGTTGAGCAAGGAAAAACACAAAACCTTTAATCCTTTACATCACTCCTTTTTTGTACAAAACCAGAAATCAGGTTTCAGAATTACCACTAGATTTCACAATATTTTACCAACTGATGTTTATGAGCAATCATTTATCAAGCAGAGGAGAAAAAAAATAAATTTAAGAGATTGGGATATGAATAATAGGATAAGAGAATTTATCAATATACATTATGTTGCATGAAATCCTGCTTAGTGAAAAAGCATATCTGGAGAATGATTATCTCTTAATTTTGATTATAGACTCAGGTTGTTTTAAATCAATTTAAGGTAGCCCTATGAGGCTACTATGAATTGCTGACTACTCTTTTTTATTATCAAGTTGCCATTTTAAAATATAAGATCGTGGTTGTTTTATATTTGGTAATATAAGCTTCTCACTTACCATTTCAACATTTTAAATAATCTACTTCTCCTTAATGTCACACTGTCACTGTTGATGTTGGTAATATGAGACAATCAGTTCATCTCAATTTAAAATTGAGCAGAAATAATGTTATGACCAATGATGACGGACATTCTGAAAGATCCTAAAAACAGCAGATTAATAAAGACCAAGTTTGCCCTTCCCAGGAAACAGGGCCAATTCAGAACATCTATTTATATGTGCTCTAGGGGGTGAAACACAGACAACTTGTCCTTCAGGGCTTCAGTTTTTCATTTACATAAGAAGCATAAAAAGGTCTAAAATGGCACTCATAATTTGTCATAAGAATTGTTGTCAATGTTGGGGTAATTACTCATCATGGATGTATAAGCTTCATAAACACAGATAAACATGACAAACATGATATGACTACTGTCTTAAATTTACCAACCTTAGGTTGAGAATCCTGTCTCATATTACTCATAGGATTTTTTAAGTTACTTATCCTGCATGTCTCTCTCCCCTAAAGACTATTTCAAGTTATAAAGTTCATGTATTTGGAGAAAGAAAGTCAGTTTTGGAAGGGGGCTTTGCTTTAAGTGTAAGGATATTGTAGTGAGATGCTTTATTCAAGTGCATATAAGTAAGTCACGCATCCGGGAGTAAAATTTATGTACCTATAAGTATCCATATATTTAATGATTCATCATATTTGGATCCTAGCGGGCTTACAGTTTAGGCTACTTAAAGAAAAAAAGTATGGTTTTTGCTTATTGTGATTTCTGAATCAGTCAAAAAAGTGAAAGTGTTTCCCGTTTTATTTTCTCTGTAAGAATGTTTTAAAAAGTAGGGATAGATCCACTCCATCTTGATCTGATTGAGTATCTCAGGTTATTTAAGTCCTCTACCAGCTCCACTCTTCCTCATTTCTTAAGCATCTTTCTTGAAATTAGTGAAAATATAGACATAGTTAAAATAAGATTGAGAGATCTGTCAATGTAATTTCAAAAAATTGGACTATAGCATGCTTTGAAAAGCAGGCAAAAAAACAACAACAAAAAAAAAACACTTCAAAACTGATCCAAAATGTCCTGTCAGCAATGCTTATTTATAAATAATTTAACTCAAATTTCAAAAACAATTAAAACAGTTTCTTCATCACTATCATATAAAACTCAGATGATGCTGGAATGAAGAACCCTATACAACAGCAATGATGTACATTCTACCTCTCCCTCAACCATGAACCCCAGAATATTCACTTTATATCTTTTTGAGAACACATGTAGTTTCTCAGAGTCACAGTTTCCTGTGTATGATGGGATATTAACATTAGTATGAAGGAATATTAGCCCTCACGCTTCTGTGGGGGAACTGTATAGATTCTACAAATAATTGTGAATTCCTTCATCACTTTCTTCAAGCACATCAGTTTTATTATTCAAGCCAATAATGTTATATAACAGGCATACAAAACCTAGCTAGTTCTTATTTCAGCCAGAAGCAAAAATATGAGATTTTTGTGTGCAGTCAGTGAAGTAACATGCATGGATCACCAGGAACAGTGTTGTGCATCTGATAGGCACTCAGTAAATGCTCATTATACATTTATCCTGTTAATTTTCCCAAATTTTCCTTTTAATGTAGATATTCTTATATAAAGACACCTTTATTTCTTCTTTTCAAACCTGTATTCCTTTAAAACTTTTTTGGTTTGTAAATTTTTTGTTTGCTTTATTCACTTGCTAGAACCTCCAATAAAGCATTGAAAGAAGATGAGATTGTACATCATTGTTTTGCTCCAAATTTCAGGTAGTATAAAACACCATTTTATACTATGATATTAGCTATTGTTTGTTTTGAAAAATCTTTTATCAGGTTGGAGAAGTTACCCTCTATTCTTATTTACAACTTTATTTTTTTTTAAGATCATGAATGAAAGCTCGTGAATGGCAATGCCAAAGAATATTCTAACTTCTGCACAATTGCACTCACCTCACATGCTAGCAAAGTAATGCTCAAAACTCTCCAAGCTAGGTACATGAACTGAAAACTTCCACATGTTCAAGCTGCATTTAGAAAAAAACAGAAGAATCAGATCAAATTGCCAACATCTGCTGGATCATAGAAAAAGGAAGAGAATTCCAGAAAAACATCTACTTCTGCTTCATTGACTATGCTAAAGCCTTTGACTGTGTGGATCACAACAAACTGGAAAATTCTTAGAGATGGGAATACCAAACCACCTTACCTGCCTGTTGAGAGACCTGTATGCAGGTTAAGAAGCAGCAGTTAAAACCAGATGTGTAACAATAGATTGGTCCAAAACTGGTAAAGGAGTATGACAAGGCTGTATAGTTTCACTTTGCTTATTTAACTTATATGCCAGAAAATATCATGTGCAATGCCAGGCTGAATGAAACACAAACTGGAATCAAGACTGCAGGGAGAAATATCAATAACCTCAGATATGCAGATGACACCACTCTAATGGCAGAAAGTAAAGAGGAACTAAAGAACCTCTTGATGAAGGTGAAAGAGAAGAGTGAAAAAGCTAGCTTAAAACTCGACATTCAAACAACTAAGATCATGCCATTGGGTCCCATCACTTTATGGGAAATAGACGGGGAAAGAATGGAAACAGTGAGAGATTTTCTTTTCTTGGGCTCCAAAATCACTGCAGATGGTGGCTGCAGTCATGAAATTAAAAGATGCTTGCTTCTTGGAAGAAAAGCTATGACAAAACTATACAGCATATTAAAAAGCAGAGACATTTCTTTACCTGCAAATGTCCATATAGTCAAAGCTATGGTTTTTCCAGTAGCCATGTATGGATGTGAGAGTCAGACTCTAAAAGAAGATTGAGCGCCAAAGAATTGATGCTTTTGAATTGTGATATTGGAGAAGACTCTTGAGAGACCCTTGGACCCAACGAGATCCAACCAGTCCATCCTAAAAGAAATGAGTACTGAATATTCATTGGGAAGACTGATGCTGAGGCTGAAACTCCAATACTTTGACCAGCTCATGTGAAGGACTGACCCATTGGAAAAGACCATTGATGTTGCAAAAGATTGAAGGCAGGAGGAGAAGGGAAAAACAGGAATAGATGGCTGGATGGCATCACCATCTCAATGGACATGAGTTTGAGCAAGCTCTGGGAGATGGTGAAGGACAGGGAAGCCTGGCATGCTGCAATCCATGGGGTCGCAAAGAGTTGGACATAACTGAGGGACTGAACAACAGCAATGGAAGCTTAAATTTGTAAAAGATTTTTCTGTGTCTATTGTGTGATCATATGGTTTTTCTTTTATGACCTGTGATATGACAAAATCCATTTGCCAATTGTTAAATGCTGAACCAATTTTACATTCCTATGATTGATCCCACTTGGTCCTGTAGTGTTATCCTTTTTAAGTATTGCTGAATCTGATTTGCTAACAATCAGTTAATATTTTTTATATCTGTGCTCATAATCAATATTGATCATTAGTTTTCTTTCTTTTGTATTAGGATATTTGTGGCCTCACAAAAGGATTTGAAATATATTTTCCCATAATCTCTTTTCAATAAGTATCTGTGTATTTAATTCATTTTGTGTTTTTCTTATGTGTTTGACAGAATTAGCTTATAAAGCCATCTGTGTCTAAGAATTTCTTTGTAGGAAAATTTGTAACTACAAATTCCATTCTGTAAAATTTACTTTGCTGTTTTGAATATCTACTTTTTCTTGAGTAAATATTTTTTGCTTCTCCCAAAGAATTTTTTGTCCTATATGTTATTAAATTTATTGCATAGTTAAAAATATTTTTAATGTCTATTGGATCTGTAGTGACTGCTAGTTTTTCATTCCTGCAGTTGGTGATTTATGTCCTCCCTCTTGTATTTTCTTTATCAGTCTAACTAGTGGTTAATAGATTTTAAGGATCGTTTCAAATAATCTCTTTTCAGTTTAACTTAATTTTCTCTACTGTTTTTCTATTTTATATGTTTAGTTTGTCATTATTATTATGATTTCTTCTTTCTACTTGCTTTGGATTTTATTTTCTCTTCTTTATTTAGGCTTAAAGTTTGAATTTTATGTCATTGATTCACAACATCTCTTCTTTGCTAATATTAATATTTAATATGGATACTTTCCATCACACTATAGTGTGGTAAGCTCAGTAGAACCTATATTTCCCACTAATTACATCTAAAACTCTGGAAAAAATATCAATAACAACTATTTGAAGAATACTGGAAAATAAATAAAAATGCTAGGGAGGTGAGTTTCCTTTGTATTTGTTTATTCCTCTCATAGCCCACACTTAAAGGAGGGAGCAAGTCATGGGGCTGTAGGAAAATGGTGGCACTGGCAGCTAAACTCCAACAGAATCCCTGTTTGGGATTCCCTGGACACTGAAGTGAACTGAACTGAAGTGAAATCACTCAGTCGTGTCCGTCTCTTTGTGACTCCGTGGAATATAGCCTACAAGGCTCCTCTGTCCACGGAATTTTCCAGGCAAGAGTACTGGAGTGGGTTGCCATTTCCTTCTCCAGAGGATCTTCCCAACCCAGGAATCGAACCCAGGTCTCCCACATTGCAGGCAGACACTTTACAATCTGAGCCACCAGGGAAGCCCCTGGGCATTAAAACCACAGAAATATGAAATGCAAGTGTCATCAGTGATATCAATGAGTATATGTGTGTGTGTAACTGTGTGTGCCGAGGAGTATGATAATAATCAAGGTAATATCATTTCATCACAATATCATGGACTTCACTAGGTCAACTAGGCACTAGATCTAAATGTAGACTGCAAATTGAGAAGTGCTTTTCTAAAAAATGAGGACCACTTTAAAAACAATTCTGTTGATAATGAAGACTGAGAACTTATCACCTTGGGCAATTCTCTTATATAGAAATAGAAAATATGTCTCGATAACTCTGGAAAGGGAAAGGAGATATAGAAGGTGGATTAGGATGAAATGGAGCTCACCCACCACCATGAACATGTCAGAAATACATCTACATGTGGAACAATTCTCACTGAAAACAAACGGGAGACTGGTAAAAAGACTCTTGTGAAGCCAATGCTGTAGGAAAGATCCATACAGAATCAGATAGGAAGGGAAGAGAAACAATTAGATTGGGATCTCCATCCCAGAGAGAAACCTCAGAAGAAAAGTGGAATTACAAGGTCTTAGAGAGGAGCAAAGTGACCCACATGTTGGGCACCCCAGCCCTGGAGTCCAACACCAGGAAAATAAGTCCTCATAACTGGTTTGAAAACCAGTGTAGGAACTTCCTTGAAAGTCCAGTGGTTGGGGTTTTGCCTTCCAGTGAAGGGGGTGTGGTTTTAATCCATGGTCAGGGAGCTAAGACTCCCCCATGCCTTGCGGCTGAAAAATCAAAATACAAAACAGAAGCAGTTTTGTAACAAATTTAATAAAGACTTGAAAATGGTCCATTTCAAAAGAGTCTTAAAAAAAAAAAAAAGAAAACCAGTGGAACTAATAGGAAGGCTGTAAGAAACACAGACTGTTCATGAAGAGTGTACACATACTTTCTTACTGCCACACAAGGCAGAGGAAGCAGATTGAAACTACCTCCAGTTGAAGAAAGTTTCCTGAGACCACCCCACTGCATGCCCCAGCCTGACCCAGTGTCTGCTCTTGCCCCACTTGTTCCATAGAGCAGCTCCACGGTAGGGTAAGTGAACATCCAACGAAATAAATAATATGTTATCATATTAGAAAACATGATAACCTGCCAAGGAATGATTAGTTTATGTATTATAGTAAAAAAACATGACTCTTCAAATAAGTGGAAGATTTGCAGCACATTGAATGCAAGAATTTTAGTACATTTAATAAAATATAATTTGGGAATTTGTTTCTTCAGTGATAATAAATCCTTATTTCCCTTGTGAAATGATGATATGTATTGTATATTTGACATTGCCTCCAACTTAAGTTAGCAGAAATTCCAAAAATTATTTATCCATTCACATTTATAAACTTCATCTTAGCAATAAAACAGCCCATATGCATCCCAAAAGGACCCTGAAATGACAGTGAGACTACAAACAGAACAGATTAAGTTTCCATGTATTTATTTGCAGTTTTAGCCTTTGTTGAGAAAAAGATTAGCTTCATGTAACATTCTTTTATCATAGTTAGCAAGTGAAAGATGAAGTTGAATTGCTAGCAATTGGACTTTCTTGACGGCTCAGTGGTAAAGAATCCACCTGCTATGCAGGAGATGCAAGAGTCGTGGGTTCAATTCCTGGGTCAGGAAGATCCCCTGGAGAAGGAAGTGGCAACGCACTTCAGAATTCTTGCTGGGAAAACCCATGGAGAGAGGAGTCTGGTAGGCTACAGTCCATGGGATCACTAAAAGTCGGACACGACTGAGGGTCTGAGCATGTATATACAGCCCATCCTATGAAATATAGGCCTATTTCATAAATATTATGGATCCAAAGCAGAATCTCAAATTATAACTAAACAAGTTAACTATACTCTCTAACTTACTATTTTGTCTGTGTGCATTTTCCTTTACTCTGACCATCAACATAATCATTTATTTTTTATTTTACAGAGGTCTAGTTTGATTGCCTTAGGCAGCATAACTGCAGACAAAGCTAGTGGAGATGACAGAATTCCAGGTGAACTATTTCAAATTCTAAAAGATGATGCTATTAAAGTGCTTCCCTCAATATGTCAGCAAATCTAAAAAACTCAGCAATGGCCACAAGACTAAAAAGGTCAGTTTTCATTCCAAGCCCAAAGAAGGGCAATGCCAAAGAATGTTCAAACTACTGCAAAATTGCTCTCATTTCACATGCTAGTAAGGTTATATTCAAAATTGTTCAAGCTAGCCTTCAGCAGTATATGAACTGAGAACTTCCAGATGTACAAGCCGGGTTTAGAAAATGCAGAGGAAGCAGAAGTCACATTGCCAACATTTGTTGGATGATAGAGAAAGCAAGAAAATTCCAGAAAAACATCTACTTCGGCTTCATTAACTATGCTAAAGCCTTTGTAGATCACAACAAACTGGAAAATGCTTAAAAAGATGGGACTACCAGACCATCTTACCTATCTCCTGAGAAACCCGTATGCAGTTCAAGAAGCAACAGTTAGAACCGCACATGAAACAACTGACTGGCTCCAAATTGGGAAAGAGTACGACAAGGTTGCATATTATTACCCTGTTTATTTTACTCATATGGAAAGTACATCATGTGAAATGATGGGCTGGAGAAATCACAAACTGGAATCAAGATTGCCGGGAGAAATATTGAAAACTTCAGATATGCAGATGATACCACTCTACTGGCAGAAAGTGAAGAGGGACTAAAGAGCCTCTTGATGAAGGTGAAAGAAGTGAAAAAGCTGGCTTAAAACTCAACATTCAAAAAATGAAGATAACGGCATCTGGTCTGGGGGAAAAGTAGGAACAGTGACAGATTTTATTTTTTTTGGATTACAAAATCACCGCTGACAGTAATTGCAGCTATGAAATTAAAAGATGCTTGCTCCTTGGAAGGAAAGCTATGACAAAACTAGACAGTGTATTAGAAAGCAGACACACCTCCTTGCTGACAAAGGTCTGTATAGTGAAAGCTATGGTTTCTCCAGTGGTCATGTATGGATGTGAGAGTTGGCCCATGAAGAAGGCTGAGTACCCAAGAACTGATGCTTTCAAATTGTGGTGCTGAAGAAGACCCTTGAGAGCCCCTTGGACTGCAAGGAGATCAAACCAGTCAATCATAAAGGAAATCAATCCTGAATGTTCATTGGAAGGACTGATGCTGAAGCTGAAGCTCCAATACTTTGGTGATGTGATATGAAGAGCCAATTGATTGGAAAAGACCGTGATGCTGGTAAGAAGTGAAGGTAGAAAAAGGGGGTGATGGAGAATGCAATGGGTGGATGGCATCACCAACTTAATGGACATGAGTTTGAGCAAACTCTGGGAAATTGTGAAGAACAGGAAGGCCTGGTGTGCTGCAGTCCATGGGGTTGCAAAGAGTCAGGTACAACTTAGTGACTGAACAACAACAAACTTTCATTGAAAACTAATCCTAAATTTTATTTTTAACTGACTTTCACTCACATAATTATATATAATCAACTAAATAACCATGTGACGATGATAGCACAGATACTACTGTTTCTGTTTTTCTAATGTGAACACTGGAACTCAGAAATATTTACTGATTTGTGCAAGAGTGGACAGTCAATTTTAGGTAGAGTTCAAATTCCATGCCATGACTTATAGTTTCAAATCCTCCACTCTTTTCATCCTCAGTCTCCCACCAAAGCTGAATATTTACTCTTGCTCATCAATCTATTTGTCCTGGTCACTTTTCCTTCAATATCCAGTGAACCAAATATAACTTTTCTCAAGTCCAGGCTGATATCCTTCCTTTCTCAACAACAAAAAAACTCTACCACCTATCTATGAAGAGGATACAGAATACCAAGCAAATCTCCATTCGTTTGTCATGCCATAAACCATTTGAACTGCTCACCCTTTCCTTTTGCAGCATCAGAGCAAATAGTGTACCTGTTCCTGCTCAAGGCTGATCTTTCCACCTGCATCTTTAGTATCATCTTCCCTCCTCATCTTTGGGAAAACCTGACATTGGTATTGTTCTATTTTGTCACGGTCTGTACTGGATTCTCTTCCATATAAAAAAAGGTGATGTGGGAGTCAAGAAAAATGGGAAAGAGTCCTACATTGGCTCTACCTACCAATTTGTGTTTTTCTTTTCTGTAAAATGCATGTTTCAGGGAGAAATAATCTCAATTCCTCTACCTCTCCATCTTTACTTACACTTCAGGCTGCAACACTGAGGTACCACTTCAGTGAGTTCCTAACTGCCTGTCAAAGGCTGCTCTTCAGTCCCTTTTACTCAAATCATCTGCCAGCATTTGACATTTTATTGTTTTCTGTCTCTTAAACTCTCCTCTGTGGCATCTAGTTCACCTCTCTTTCTGAATGTTGGTGCTTCCAGAACTCTGTGCCTGACTCTCTTCCATTGGCATGTTACATATTGTTTAGATCATTTTTTCCATTTGTATGTCAGCAGCTACCATCTGTAGATCAGTATCTCAGTGGCAGAAATACTTAACTAAAGTTCATGATCCCTCCAACCTACATAGAATTGCCACTTAGATACAGACGTACAGCTGGGTTCTACTTTTCTCAACTGTGTGAAAAGTACTGCCAGTGCCTTATTGCATTTTCTCTACATAATCTCTTCTCTTACAATGACCTTTCCATGGTTCTGACTCTTTTTTACCTCTATGTGCCTAAAAACTGCCTACTTGACTTTTTTAGACATGACACGTGGCTTGTGGGATCTTTGTTCCCCAACCAGGGATTGAACCGAGGCCATGGCAGTGAAATTGAGTAGAGTCCTAACCACTGAACTGTCCTGCTATTTGACTTTTAAATTTCAGCTAGGAGTCAGTTTTCCATGAAACCTTTCTTTGTTTCTACAGAATTTTTGTGCCCACATCTATCTTGGGTCCTATTACACTTTATTTTGTTCTCATTCTACCAGATTGTAAACCTTTCAAAGTCAAAGCTCATACATTATTTAGTGTTTCATTCCCAACATCATTGGGCTTCCCTGGTGACTCAGATGGTAAAGAATCTGCCTGCTCGATCCCTGGGTCAGGAAGATCCCCTGGAGAAAGGAATGGCAATCCACTCAGTATTCTTACCTGGAGAAATCCGTGGACAGAGGAGGCTGCTGGGCTATAGTGCACAGGGTCACAGAGTCAGACACAACTGAACAACTAGCACTTTCACTTTCCCAACATCCAGCAAAGTACATAGTACAAACTAAAGACTATTTGTTATATGGATGTTTTCCTATAACTTTTTCTGGCACAATAGTATGGACTCTCTAATAGAAACTGAGCAAAAGCGTTTATGTGGTTAATTCTGATCTCTCTGTATTGTCCCTTTTCCATACATTTTATCCCATGTAAAATTACATGAGGATTTTTATCTATCCACAATACAGGAAAGAGTCCAGGAATATGACAATTTAAAAAATATTAAAAACTACTAACTAGTATGAATTACCTACAATATGTCAAAATGTAGTAAATATGGATATGTCACAAATCCTGCCATTTCTAATTACATAGGATGATTAGAATTACAGGTAAGACTAGGAAAAGATTTCTTCTCCATCATTGCTTAGCATAATTCAGCACTGTGTCTATATATCTTTACCTACTTTCTTTTCCAAGGGCAGTTTATGGAAAAAAAAAAAAAGATAAGTAAAAAGAATAAAGTCAGCAATCCTTGTGGGTAAAGAGGACCCACAAGGAAGATATAGATTTTTTTTATTTTCTCAACTTATAACACATTGCTTGTTAAGTCAATACATACGATGATTTCTTTTTATTGAGAATATCTAAAACATCACCATCAGCTATTATTTTGTAATCATTTGCAATGCTTTTTTAAACTGAGTATAATCAATAATTATCTAGGGAATACGTGTACTCTTTGATGCTATATTTATCCATATATTTTTTACTTCATGTTTAAAAATTTTAAAGGCATAATCCACTTAAAAGTCTATTCTTCAAGTGCTCTTGATCCATTTTTTAATGAGGTGACTCTTAATTTGGTTATGGCTGTGTGATTTTTATATCTAGGAGACACTGGCATTTTTTTGTGACCAGATATGGGCTTACAAGGGTCGATTAACCTTGTTTGCCTCTTCATTACTAAAAGTCCTCATTTCTAGATAATTTACCTTGCTGCTAGTTCTAACTCTAGTTGGGTGAGGATGCTTTAGGTGAATGGGGGGAAATGCACTGAAACTTCAAAGTTCAGCAGTTTGCTTGGTCTTGTGATTCATTCCCTAAGTGAATTTGTTGGATGTTGCTGCCTTGGAAGCAGAAATCTGATTCATAGTAGAAACTTCAGGTAACTTGTGACACTTCTCTACTCTGAAGTACTGCCACTTTGAATCAGAAAGTACTTCTTCCATTTTTCAATCATCTTTTGTTTGATACCTATACATTAAAGTTGGTTTGAAAATTTTTATTTTCATTGATTATTCTTATTTGCTATTATTTTGTCTTTTTCAGGATGAAAAGTAGAATCAGAAGTTACAGAATATATTTAAGTGGAAAATTAAGGTCTTCTCTTAATTTAAGAGAGTAAATGACCAAAATTATGTGTCATTATTTGGTAGCTTTTTAATTTTATGAATATTTGGTGTCCTTACCAATCTTGCTAAAGTTACATGTTCAATTCAGTCAATCTGACTCTGTGACCCCATGTACTGCAGCACACCAGGCTTCCCTGTCCATCACCAACAGCTGAAGTTTACTCAAGCTCATGTCCATTGAGTCGGTGATGCCATCCAACCATCTCATCCTCTGTCATCCCCTTCTCCTCCTGCCCTCAATCTTTCCCAGCATCAGGGTCTTTTCAAATGAGTCAGTTCTTCGCATCAGGTGGCCAAAGTATTAAAGTTTCAGCTTCAGCAACAGTCCTGCCAATGAACATTCAGGACTGATCTCCTTTAGGATGGACTGGTTGGATCTCCTTGCTGTCCAAGGGTCTCTCAAGGGTCTCCTCCAACACCACAGTTCAAAAGCATCAGTTCTTCGGCACTCAGCTTTCTTTATAGTCCAACTCTCACATCCATACATGACTACTGGAAAAACCATATCCTTGACTAGACAGACCTTTGTTGGCAAAGTGATGTCTCTGCTTTTTAATAGGCTATGTAGGTTGGTCATAACTTTCCTTCCAAGGAGTAAGTGTCTTTTAATTTCATGGCTTCATTCACCATCTGCAGTGATTTTGGAGCCCCCCAAAATAAAGTCTGTCACTGTTTCCACTGTTTCCCCATCTATTTGCCATGAAGTGATGGGACCAGATGCCATGATCTATTCTTAATGTGTTCTGATAAAAATTGCATTTATATATGTCCATATTACCATTTTTTTCAGGTGACCAAAGCATGTATGATTTAAATACATATAAATATTATTTACTGAAATGGAAAGACTTTAATCAGCTTGATTGTTTTAGATGAGAGGTTACCTTATTCAAATTGCCTAACTAACACACGGGTATGGAATCTAGAAAGACGGTACTGACGAACCTATCTGCAGGGCAGCAATGGAGACACAAACATGGAGAACAGACTTGTGGACGCAGTGTGTGAGGGAGAGGGTGGGGAGAGTTGAGAGAGTAGTATGGAAACATATATATTACCATATATAAAACAGATAGCCAATAAGAATTTGCTGTGAGAATAGCTCAAACTCAGTGCTCTGCAACAACCTAAAGGGATGGGGTGGGTGGGAGGTGGAAGGGAGGCTCAGGAGGGAGGGTACATATATGTACCTGTGGCTAATTCATGTTGATGTATGGCAGAAAACAGCACAGTATTATAAAGCAAATATTTTGCTATACATTTTTTTTTAAGACAAAAAAAGGATGTTACCAAAAATCTGGTTTGTTTCTATCTCTACTCTCTTTTAACTCTGGCTTATTCTAGTGGTGGTTAATCTTGGGAGGCAAAGGTAATGATTAGAAATTCCAAGGATGATGTTCCCTGGTTCGTAATTGGCAGGGAAGAGAATGATAGTGTGTTTCCCAGCATTCCAGTGAAATACCAGGAAAACACTGACTCGAAAGACTTCGGTCCTAGTCTTATATTCAAAATTGGATATACTGCTCTAGAGATGATATGGGGAGTTGGCTAGTTTACTCTTCTATTGCTCCATTCCTGAGGCAATAACTGGTCAAGGCACAAGACCGAATAATTAAACTTCATCATTGAAAATAAGAAGTATTATGTTTCATAAAAGTCTCATGGCTGATAATGGTGCTTAAAGTTATCTTTAAAACAGTCAAATCAGAGAACTGATTACTGACAGAAGATTCAGATAAATGGTGACATCACAGATGCCTAACATTGTTCATCCTTGAACATGATTTAACTTGAAAATAGAAATGATTTGATATTTCCATGACTTTTTAAATGAGTTACATCCAAATAAGGCATGTCAAAAAAATATACTCTTATGTTCATCCAGTTATCCAAACGAGGACATAACTGCTCGTGTAGACTGACAGAATTTCACTTAAGAAAGCAGGAGGTAATTGAGAAACACCCTGCTGTTTTCTTAATTGTATGTCTTGCAAAGCCCACAGAAATAACTCAAATTTAGCAACTCATTCTAAATTTCAAAAGTTCAAATTTCTTAATGATGGTGATGACAGATATCAACCTGGGGGGAGTTTTCAATTGTAACTTGAAATTCACTTTCTATTTTGAGCAGCTTTGCAATTTAATGATACCTGTATGCATAAAATTTTATTATAAATAACTACGTATGCCAGCAAATTTGGAAAACTCAGCAGTGGCCACAGAGCTGGAAAAGGTCAGTTTTCAACCCAGTTCCAAAGAAAAGCAATGTTCAAACTACTGCACAATTGAACTCATCTCACATGCTAGCAAAGTAATGCCCCAAATTCTCCAAGCCAGGCTTTAACAGTACATGAACTGTGAACTTCCAGATGTTCAAGCTGGATTTAGAAAAGGCAGAGGAACCAGAGATCAAATTGCCAACATCTTTTGGACCTTCGAAAAAGCAAGAGAGTTCCAGAAAAACATCTCCTTCTGCTTTATTGACTATGCCAAAGCCTTTGACTGTGTGGATCACAGCAAACTGTGGAAAATTCTTAAAGAGGTGGGAATGCCAGACCACCCTGCCTGCCTCCTAAGAAATCTGTATGCAGGTCAGGAAGCAACAGTCAGAACTGGACATGGAACAACAGACTGGTTCCAAATCAGGAAAGGAATATGTCCAGTCTGTATATTGTCACCATGTTTATTTAACTTATATGCAGAGTACATCATGCAAAATGTGGGCTGGATGAGGCACAAGCTGGATTAAGATTGCTGGGAGAAAATTAATAACTGCAGACATGCAGATGACACCACACTATGGCAGAAAGTGAAGAAGAATTAAAGAGCCTCTTGATGAAAGTAAAAGAGGAGAGTGAAAAAGTTGGCGTAAAACTCAGCATTCAGAAAACTAAGATCATGGTATCTGGTCCCATCACCTTATGGCAAATTGGTGGGAAGCAATAGAAATAGCAAGAGACTTTACTTTGGGGAACCCCAAAATCACTGCAGATGATGACTTCAGCCAAGAAATTAAAACACACTTGCTCCTTGGAAGAGAAGTTATGATCAATCTAGACAGCATATCGAAAAGTAGAGACATTACTTAGTCAACAAATATCCATCTAGTCAAAACTATAGTTTTTCCGTAGTCATATATGGATGTGAGGGCTGGACTATAAAGAAAGTTGAGCACTTGAAGAATTGATGCTTTTGAACTGTGGTGTTGGAAAAGACTCTTGAGGGTCCCTTGGACTGCGAGGAGATTCACCCAGCCCATCCTAAAGGAGATCAGTCTTGGGTGTTCATTGGAAGGACTGATGTTGAAGCTGAAACTCAATCCTTTGGCCACCTGATGTGAAGAACTGACTCATTTGAAAAAACCCTGATGCTGGGAAGGATTGAGGGCAGGAGGAGAAGGGGACGACAGAGGATGAGATGGTTGAATGGCATCACTGACTCAATGGACATGGGTTTGAGTAAACTCCGGGAGTTGGTGATGGACAGGAGGCCTGGCGTGCTGCGGTTCATGGGGTCGCATAGTCATAGTCTGAGTCATAGTCAGTCGCACATGACTGAGAGACTGAACTGAACTGACATACACATGAAACTATTCATATATATATATATGAAACTGTCTGCACTGTCATTTCTCAGGGATGATAGTCAATGACAGTCAATATTTCCAAAGTTCCAGTCTATTACATGTCTGCATAGCAACTTTTGTTTCTCCAATTCAATGTAGCATGAATAGAAAAATAATGCTCAGTTTCTTGTGTTATCTCCTGGATTTTCCAGAGGATAAATAATGAAAAACTTTAGTTTAAAAATAAGTCATAAAATTAGCCTCATAGAGTACCAAAAATGTATAATAAACATTGATTGGATTCATGTGCACATGGGTGCTTGAACTGGCTTTTTGTTTAATGATATCTGAAGTTACTATGATTATGAAATTAAAACTGAGTACAGTTATATATAAAATACCAAGAGTGTAAAGAGTAATTTTAAGTCCCATAAATTCTATCACACAGAGGAGGTATCTGTTAAATACTGTATTATCTCTTTTTTCCTCATCTCATTTATTTTATCTGGATGGACAGCGTGATGGATAAACATGTAAAGATATACTAAATCTGGTAATGTGAATTAAGGAGTTGCCTTACAGAAAGTGCTGGAGATATCTTTTTTCTAGCCTCAAAACTTCACCAGTCACCTGCCTGGCACACCTGGTCACACTTGGCACCCATGGCGGCAGACACCGAATTTCAATTCTGTGCTGATCCCCAATAAACCAATCTTTTCTGGAGAAATATCTGGCAGTCTATTTGTTGCAAATCAACAGTTCTAACATGAAGTGTACCTGAGCTGGAATGAGGAGAGTAATTAGTGGCAAATCAAGTTCAGAATTCTGTTTACTGATTGGACAGGACACTCAAACTATTAATGAAGAAGGGCTGTGTCTGGAAACTGAAGAAACTTCAGATTGAGTAACATAATGATATTTTATCCAGTGACTGCGAAAAATCTTTCTTGTTGAATAAAATGTAAAAGAATGACAGAAACATTAAAATGACTATTTCATTCTCATCACAGTTTTTCAATAACCATTTTATGACTGGACCAGCCCTTGATTCTCATAATGACAGCAAGATGCCCTCAGCAATAAGCAGAAGGAAACTTTGGAAAAAACAAAAAAAAGAACATTTATCACTCACAGGCCCTGGGAAGCACACAGATACACCTGGGGCCAACCAAAAAGATCACAGGTAGAGAAAGAGAAACCATGTGCTTGGGATTCTTCTTTTTTTGGGGTCAAAGGGTAGGGGAGTAGGGTTTTATGGGCTCGCTCTTTATTAGTGAATTTAAAACATAAATGCAAGAACTTAAAGCATGGAAGAGAAAAGCAAATGACCCAAATGTCCAGTTATCTAAATCAATTAGGTTCTCTAAAACAAAGGAGCCTCACAGAAGAGATGGGGACTGCACAACTTGGCTGTTTATCCAGTTGTAAACTGGCACTGTGTTTATTCCAGATAGCCATCTTTGAAATGGATGCCTCTGCAATCAAAGCTTGAGGCATATATTTGCATTACAATAAGACCACTGTCAGGGCTTACACTACAATGGCATGTTTATTGCATAGCATATAAATGCATTTTGTAGATGCTAATTCTATCGCTCAGGTGTAGAGCGGTTCAATTCTGGCTGCTCTTGGCAGCCCCATGGACTATAGCACACCAGGCTCCTCTCTGCTCATGGAATTTTCCAGGCAAAAATACTGGAGAGGGGTGCCATTTCCTACCCCAGGGGATCTTTCCAATCCAGGGATGGAACCTGTGTCTCTTGTGTCTCCTGCAAAGGCAGGCAGGACCTTTTCCACTAGTGCCACCTGGGAAGCCCCTATAGAAGGAGAGAAATTATGGTGTTAAATATTCTTCTTTGAATATGGGATTTTATTTTTACCTCATACTTTATTTTCCAAATTGTAATTAGAGAGTATTTTTTTTCAGTCACAAAGTTGTATACCTTAAAACTGAAAATTTTAAGGTCTACGTCAGTTTATTTTTTCTATGCATAATAATCTGAGGGGTCATCATATTTATAATAAAAAGACTTTTATCTGAAAATATAAGTTCTTTGATACCAGAAGACTAAGTTCTAAAATGAATTATACTGTCCTTAATTACTGCATGACCCTGGGGAACACAAAACTGTTTTAATCATTATTTTTCTAATCTGTAATTGTTAATAACATAGTAATTATATTGATGCAAAAATAAGATTTGATAATGTTTCCTTATTAATCCATACATACAGATACATTTTTGCTTTATGATTATATACAAAATCATATGTGATGTGCCTCCCTGGTAGCTCAATTGGTAAAGAAATCGCCTGCAATGTGGGACACCTGGGTTCGATCCCTGAGTTGGGAAGATCCCCTGGAGGAGGGCATGGCAACCCACTCCAGCATCCCTGCCTGGAGAATCCCATGACCAGAGAAGCCTGGGGGCCACAGTCCATAGGGTTGCAAAGAGTCGGACACGACTGAGCGACTTTCACTCACTCACATATGATATGATTATATTTCCAGCAGCAATAGTTTTATCAATATCTCTTATTTATTTTTATGACTACTGTACCCATATTTATTAAGAGACAGCAATGTGCACTTAGGTAGAAAAAGTTGTTCCTGTCTCTACACTACGAAACAGGAGAAAGAGGAGAAAGTTAGTGCTTTCAAAACAGATTCATTCCTTTGTCATCAGCAGGTTTTTAGTCATTTAACATCTAATGGTTTCCCTATTAAGTATATTAAAGCTCTCTTTGTTAATCAATATTGATGAATACCATTCATCCACATTATAAAGATGAGAAAATCTACACTTACAATTTGCTTCAGTCTTTCTCTCAAGCTTTCTTGTAGCAGGTATAGCACAACTTTCAAAGTAAAATATAGTTGTGTTTTATTTTTGTTCTATAACTAAAATAAAATCTGACTTCATTTTACAATGCTTTTATAAAAAGGAACACTATTAATACTTATAAGATTATAATTTTGTAACCATTTTCATAGGGGCTTCCCTGGTAACTCGGTAAGAATTCATAAATGAATAACTGCCTGTGGAAATAGAGACTGGAGCTACAGATAGAGACGGCTTCTCTTCTGTCCAAATAATTATTTTATTAGAGACTATTTCCTGAATCCAAAACAAATACCATTTAAATTCCTTACATTTGATCAAGTGGTTAAAAGTAGGCTGTATGTGGCTTTTTTAATAACTAGAATATATTCATACTTTTTTTTTTTTCCAGAGACTGTTCAGGAGAGGTTTCTGGAGTACTCACATGCTAGTCTCTCTCTCTTGCTCTCTCTCTATTTCTTTGTTCTCTCCTGCTAACATTTAGGAGTTTTCTGTATGGAACATTCTAGAATTAAAGTCATTGCTACATTGTCTTCTAGCATCCTGTGCTACTGCAGAGAAGTTTGACACTAGTTGTACTTTTTCATTGAACGGTATACTATGCCCTGATCCTCTCCCCTTGCAACCATGGAATTTTCATTTTCATTCCATAATTTAGAAACTTTATGATAATATTTCTAAGAGTAAATCTTGAGCATTTTTTTTTCCTTTTTTTCCTCTTAAGACTAAATTTCTCTCAAGAAATTTTCTTAAGGGAGAATTTCTTCTCTGCAGAATTTTATTCTAGCATTTCTTAAGTGTTTTTATCACCTATTTTTTTCCTATCATCTTTCTAAAATGTCTCTTCTATGAGATTTCTATTTATTTTTGTCCTTGTATTTTCTCTTTATTTGCCTTTTTGTTGTTGGTCATTAACATATCTTTTACAGTTATGTGCTCTTATTTTTCCAGTCACTTTCTTTTTCTCAAGTCAGTTCTTTCTTTTATAGACTCATTTTTCTCTAAAATTTCCCTAAAGATGCCAGTTTTTATGCTTTTCTTTTCTTCATATTCTTCAGGTGTTAGTATTTATTTGTTCTCTCTCTGGGCTACTTGCTTTCATCAAATGTCTAATGATCTTGTTGGTTAATATGTATATGTATTAATGTCTTTTGACTATGCTGGTAAATACAGATGTTGGTGTTTTCTCTAAAAATTCACTCACCAATCCCTTCACCTCCAAGTGTTGTATGAGTCACTGTAGTAATGGGGGCTTAAGTGTTTTTTAAGAAATGAAGTCAGCTCTAGACCAGTTCCAGGTGACTAAGACTTGGAACCACCAATCCTAAACCTAGGTCTGCACAACTGTCTGATAAATGACATTCAGCTGTCAGAAGGTAGGAAACTCCACCCTCATGTCATGCTAAATGCCTCCATTTTTGAACATGTACATTCTGTTCTGTGAAGAACAGTGTAACCGAAATACACCTGCCCAGCACACCGATGAGTTCACCTTGCCCTGCCTTCAACTACATTTCCCTACACCTAAGACCACCCTACTTCTTTATTTCATTAATATCTCAACCTCTCACATTCAGGCCGGTAGATCTGAGATTTGTTCTCCAGTCTCCTCACTTGGCTGCCTTGTCAGCAAAAACTCTCTCTAGGCTGCAAACCCTGGCTTTTCAGCATTTGGCTTGCCACACGCTGAGCAAAGAAACTGGATCAGTAATAATCTTAACCAAAATTTTTAGAGACCTATTCTAGATTTTGTCTTTGCAATGAAGCCCTTTCTTACTTTGAGAATCTTAAAGAGAAAGTTAAGAGAAAGACTTATTTTCAAGTCCAAGTTCTGTCTTCTTTATATGTCCTCTAAAGTTTTGCTGAAAACAGAACAATTCCTTTTTTAGCTCTCCTCTGCTCTCATTTTATTATAGACATTGAGAAAAGTCAGAAGACACTTTCCAAATTCTGCCTAAAAATCTCCTTGGTTAAATTCATCAGTTCACTAGATACAGTTTCTACTTTCCATGTTACTGCAAACAAACTTTCTATTACAGTGGAACAAGTATCCTTTCCCCTCCATCCTGCAATAGAATTTCTACACTTTCAAGGCTTCCCTGACAGTCTCCTTGAAAATCATCCATCTTCCTACAATCATTCTGAGGCCCTTTAGGCTTTCACTAACATTCTCCTCAAAGTCATTCTGGCCTCTATCTATCACATTTTTCCAATGGGACATGTTTCACATTTCATTACAATAGTAGTTTACTTCTAAATACCCTAATTTGTTTCATTTACTTTGGTCCAAAAATTACTCCAAAATGTAGTGAAAGTCACGCAGTCGTGTCCAACTCTTTGCCACCACATGGCCTATACAGTCCTTCAGGCCAAAACACTAGAGTGAATAGCCTTTCCCTTCTCCAGGGAATCTTCCCAACCCAGGGATCAAACCCAGGTCTCCTGCATTGCAGGCAGTTTCTTTACCAGCTGAGTTACCAGGGAAGCCTAGTGAAACAATACAGACTTTTATTAAGTTATCGCCTTTCTACTGATCAGGAATTTAGATAGGGATCAGTAGAAATAATTCTGTTTCCCACTCTCAGCTGGAAGACTCTTCTAAAGGCTCATTGACTCAAGTCTGGCAGTTGATATTGTGTTTTGAATGGGGTCCCAGCTACGCTCCAACTTGGGTCTGCACGTGGGCCATTGTGGACTTCCCCACAGCTTGGTGACTAAGCTCTGTGTGTGAGAAAGGGAAAGAGGGAGAGAATGAATGTGGTCTGGGGGAAGTCCTGACATTTCACGATCTAACCTTAGAAATCAGGCACTGTCACTTCAACTGCATTTTAGCTGCTGAGACTTAAAAAATACTGTTCAGGTTCAAGGGCAAGAAAAAGAGGTCTCATTTACTTCAGGAGATCAATGATGATCTAAAGGAGCATGTGGGACTAGAAATATCACGATGACTATCTTCAGTAAATAAAATGTGCCACACTTGGGTCAAATCTAGGTGCTACTTTCCTCCATGGTGAAAGGCAGTGAGGGAGTGGGCAGCAAAAAAATAAAAAAATGTATTCTATAGTCTAGGACCTTGGAATAAAAGCATCTTAGCAAAAAATTCTCTTTCTCTCTTTGTATCATTCTTTGTACCTCTAAAATGGTTCATTACATCTCTGAAATCTCCAAGATTTAGTGTGTGTGTGTGTGTGTGTGTGTGTGTGAGTGAGTGTTTACTAGGGATACCTTCTGTCTTTTTTTGTTTCATGTGTCTTCTGTTGCCCTGAGTGATGAGCAGCAAGAGATCCTAGAAATGATCATTACGGGGATGACTATGGTTCTGTTTTGTATTTGGCCCAAAGTCTAATTCAAATAGAAGCTGACAGTAAATCAACAAGAAAAGGAGACCTGGAACATTTCCCTCTGTGTAAGAGTGCTGACTCATTTTCTCATCACATTAGAGGATGTATTACAGTGAAGGTTCCTATAGTGACAAAAGGGGATAAGACTATGTGCTAATGGGCCTTTTTGGACTCTGTTTTCTCTGATTCAGCATCATTTCATGGCTAAAGGAGCAGGGACCATAGATATTTATTTATTTCTCTATCTAGCTATATAACTATAATACAAGTAAATATAATATATACTTTTATTTTCCTGCTAGACCTTAAGTAATCATAATGAGGATATAATAGTATAATTTACATAATTGCAAAGAGGAGAAGATTTTTACAAAAGAGAAGATGATTGTATCATATCTCACAACACAGCAAGAAAAAAATTTATACTTATTCAGTTTGATCTGGTGATTTTTATTACTATGTCAAAAATTATATCAAAGTCTTTTGAATATAGATCTTCATATTATATAAAGCATTCATAAAGTAGTGAAATTTAATAGTGGATCCATATGAAGACTCTGGGGCAGCTGCTTAAATTTCATGAAGCTAGTATTAAGCAACTGGAAAAGACATGTAATCTAATTCAGAGACTAAATATTAAGCACCTCTATGTGTTGGTCACAGTAAGGAATTCTAAGATATCTTTCTGATACTCACCAGGGTTCTTGGTCTTCCTCAATCAATAGAAGTTGACTAAAGTCTAGGTAAGAAATTCAGCAAGACTTTACTGAGGATCCTGCTGCAGCAGAGGGGAGTGAGAACAAGATTGATGTTCCCTTGCTCACTCTCAAAGGTGGGATGAGCTGGTTCCTTCTGTGGGGTGAGGGTAGCCTGTATTCAGGCCAGAGGGTTGGCTTAAGTGTTTTGCCCAGCTCTTTGTGGTGTTGAGTGCAGAGGGCATGCGCAGTACCCTGCTTTGACTCTTGACCCCTGGCAGTTAAGGTTTCTGGGTCTTTTCGCAATCTTTTTTCCAGAATTTGCCCCAACTCTGTACATAGTTACATTTGGTTCCATATAGTTTCTTTGTATTTTATTGCAAGAGAGGTTTATCTAGGTGCAATCATGGCTGCACTTCAGCAAAGGGTCCCAGGTCCCAGCCTGTCTCATCTCCCTCAAATAGATTAAACATGCAAATAATTCAAAAACTATTGTCCACTGGCTGGCCTTGATAGGCTCAGCACTGAGCTAGGCAGTCGACTCTCAGAAAGGACTTCCCCTGTCCTTCAGAGATTTTATCATTTATTTTGACAATTACTAAGAAGAATAAAACAAAACAAATAAAAACATTAACATAACATTTAAAAAACTAAACCACTAATATTAGATTTATGAACTAGAAACATAATTATGTTTCTAAATGAAAAAGCAACAGGGATTACTGCAGGGTGAGATATTTGTAAAGGAGAGAATTTTAAAGTCTGAGAAAGAGTAGGGTTTCCCCGGGGGCAGGAGGAGAAGAAAAATGAGATGTGGGGGGAATGTGTGAGAACACCGCACAAGCCCCAGTGCCAGGCTGGAGTGGGGATGAGCATAACATCCATAGCTGGCAGCGAAGACGGACCCTGGATACGAACAAACTGCTATTATTTATAAGCAGCCAGCTGGGTGACAGGGAACTATGGAAACCTGAGGACTCAGGGCTCGGGAGCTCATCCTGCCTCTGTCCACCACACTGGTGTCTTCCCTTTGCAACAAAGACAGCCACCCATGTCCAACCTGTGGTCGTATAAATTAAACCACACAATGCCAAGGTCTGCACGTAATCCTGTTATGAAAGGAATTGCTGTTAAGTGATAAAGCAGCATCTGTCTTCTATTCAGTGTCTCAGTGTCCTGTGGGTAGCGGAGCTGCAACAGGGACATGAGCCTACAGCAGGCAGCCGGCTGCTGCAAAGGCAGTGTTGACACCAGTGACTTGCCTGAAATAGGAGAGACAGGTTGGCTTTGCTTCAGGAGTTTCCTGACACAGTGGGTTGTGTTCTCTTTAAAACATGGCTAAGGCATTGAACCTAATGGAGTGACTGTCTGTCCAACAATCTATACGAAACAGTAGTGGAAGGTGGAAGAAAGATCACAGAGTCTGGATAAGGATGAATTGGTTCAAATATTGGCTTCATTGCCCTCACAAAATGTGTCTTAGGCAAGTCACATAAGGCCTCTGCGTCCCAAAGGTAAAAATAAAACTTGTCCTTTTTACCTTATAAGTTTGCTGTGAATGTCATAACTCGCAAGGGCAGAAACTATATAAATGGCAAAGCACTGTACCAACCTTAATTTTACTCATTTTCCTATGGATAAATGAGACATGAGTTTCCCTCATTAAATTCCTGTCCATGTGTATTCTTCTATCATACTTTAAGATAGATTACCTGCAAATGTACTTGAGCTTACTCCTATTCTTCTATCATACCTTAAGATATATTACTTGTAAGCATACTTGAGCTTATTCCCTTTCTATAATTCCCAGATACACTTAGGTGTCAACTCCTAGGGATTCTTTAGCCTTAAGACTAAAACTGAACAAAAATTCGATTAGTATCTAAGAACCAAGGAATAATTGAAAAAACATATATTTTGATCTGCAGTAAATCTGAAGGGAAATTTGTTCAAGTCTATTTCACTCTGCACAAGTCTGCTCTATAAAATAAGAACACAGAATCCAATGGGATTTTCAGAAATATTTAACTCATAAATTGTTCCTACTGAGCATCGCTTTTCTATAAACATTATCTGCATTTGAGCAATTGTCAGAGAATGTTTAGGTCAATGGATAGTTTTGGTTTCTTTCTTTTTTACTATTCTTAATTTGACAAGTTTCTTCCCTAGCTCTCCCAGAAACAAACAGGAAGCTTTCTTTCTTTGAGTCATAATTCCATGCTGCAGCCAGTTTGAATCAACCACAGCTATACTCAAAGTCAAGCTCTAATTGTCCTAATCAAAACTTTCCCCAAAATAGCCTATAAAAAAACTACTCCTCTGTTAATTCTTAGTCACCCGCTCATAGTTACTGCAGAGGGATATTGGCTTATCTCATCAACGCACATTCAGGCAAACACAACATGGCCCCCTTTGGGCTTATCTGCCATTTCCTTATGCTTGTTCTCTGCCAGAAGGAGGACCATGCATAAATGCCAGCATATGTTCTGAGCATCTCTGTAGATCACAGCTGTATATGACACTATCTCCTCTTTACTGGGTCAGAACACAGTGGAACAAATGTATATTCAGCAGTTAAGTGTTCTCATTTTTACTGCCACATACAAAAGCACAGATATCTACAACACAGCGAACCGACCATTTATAATTGAGTGAATTAAAAAGCAGCTGAAAACCAAAAGCTGGAGAATGAATTAAAACAGTGCCATGGAGAAAGGCACAGTAACCCACTCCAGTATTCTTGCCTGGAGAGTTCCATGGACAGAGTATCCTGGTGGGCTACAATCCATGGGGTCGCAAAGAATCAGACATAACTGAGTGACTAACAGCAACAAATAGAAATAAAATGCAGACTTCTAGACACTCAAATAGTTGATTCTGAAGTTCAAGAGGTCCCTTAATGATTGCATTTATGTTTATATATAGCAGATGGCTGGGAACACACCACGTCTGTTTAATCTTAAAAGCATTTTGAAAATAGTAGGCCGATAAAAGTTTTCTCCTAATCAAGGCATGTCCTTCTTCATATGTCGTCCAGAATCTGTTTACTCACTACCATTATTGTCTCTGTTCATGTTGAACTAGTTGATTATATTTCTCTTTTCCTTTTATGTGATTATGATAATGTTACTTAATTTGCTTAGTGTGGTGCCAGTGTCTTATGGGCTGAGGAACAATCAGAGTGGTCAAGTAGTCCTGAACATCTTAGAAGAAAGACCCTCCACTCTTTGACACTGAGGTCTTTAAGGGAAAGCATGCTGAATATTAGATTCTCACCCCTACCTACTTTGGCCCCACAACATAGCATGCAGGATCTTACTTCCCTGACCAGGGATTAAACCCATGACCCCATCATTGGAAGTATGGAGTCTTAACCACTGGGCCACCAGGGAAGTCCCTGAATGCTAGATCTCCAAAAATGCTCCCAGCATTACAGGGCAGAAGGTTTTCACAGAGAGAAGAGTAGTGATAATAGTCTTTGTTCTCAGTTACCTTTAGCAAGGACTCTGAAAAATATTTCTATGGGGGTCAATCTATGAAACTTTAGGCTGCATCCAAGGAGAATTGCTCACACTTCTGGGAGAAAACTGACTGTGGCTACAATGCTAAGCCTCAGTGAATCAAAATGAGAGGTGAACAATTAGCTAGAAATGACTGGCAGATAGAGCCACCATAACTAATCAATAGAGGACAGAAGAACAAAATCAGTCCAAAAACCATCAGAAATATTCATACTAAAAAGGCATTTCCATTCAACTGCACTAAATTATGGTCATGACTTTCAAGAGAGTTTGGTTGCTTCATCTTCCAAGAGAAGAATCATAAAAAAGCATCTAGTGACAAGAAGGTAGTTACCCATGAACTTCAGTCCTTTTATAGTAACCGAAATTTTCTCGGTAGAGAATTGAAAAGAAATTCCCAGCACTGTCAAATTTGAAATTTGGGAGCCTACATGCACCCTTAAAAACTAAAATTTAGTTTTGAGTTTTAGTTATGACTCATTCCTATACTTAGTTATAAATATTTATTGGGTATCCACCAAGTCAGACACAGTCTAGAATATATCAATGAACATCACAAAGAGTCGCAGGGAATCTCTAGACAAGTGAAAAACTGTTCATAAATAGGAAGAAATAGAGTTCAGAAAGGTTAGCAGCATTTTTCACATTCATTTACCTGGTAAGAAGCCAAGCCAGGATTTGAATCTGTATGACAGCCTATATTTCCTCCACTAAGCTAATATACTAGTAGAGTTGAGTCTACATATCTAAACTAAGTACACACAAACTCACTGGCAATTTCTAACACAGAATCTATGTCTTCCATGATTTAACTTATATGCAGAGTACATCATGAGAAACGCTGGGCTAGAGGAAGCACAACCTGGAATCAAGATTGCCGGGAGAAATATCAATAACCTCAGATATGCAGATGACACCACCTTATGGCAGAAAGTGAAGAAGAACTAAAGAGCCTCTTGATGAACATGAAAGAGGAGAGTGAAAAAGCTGACTTAAAGCTCAACATTCAGAAAACTAAGATCATGGCATCTGGTCCCATCACTTCATGGGAAATAGATGGGGAAATAGTGGAAACAGTGTCAGACTTTATTTTGGGGGGCTCCAAAATCACTGCAGATGGTGGATGCAGCCATAAAATTAAAAGATGCTTACTCCTTGGAAGGAAAGTTATGACCAACCTAAACGGCATATTAAAAAGCAGAGACATTGCTTTGTTAATGAAGGTCCATCTAGTCAAGGCTATGGTTTTTCCAGTGGTCATGTATGGATGTGAGAGTTGGACTATAAAGAAAGGTGAGCACCAAAGAATTGATGCTTTTGAACTGTGGTGTTGGAGAAGACTCTTGAGAGTCCCTTGGACTGCAAGGAGATCCAACTAGTCCATCCTAAAGGAGATCAGTCCTGGGTATTCATTGGAAGGACTGATGTTGAAGCTGAAACTCCCAATACTTTGGTCGCCTGGTGCAAAGAGCTGACTCATTTGAAAAGACCCTGATGCTGGGAAAGATTGGGGGCAGGAAGAGAAGGGGACGACAGAGGATGAGATGGTTGGATGGCATCACCGACTCGATGGACTTGGGTTTGGGTGGGCTCCGGGAGTTGGTGATGGACAGGGAGGCCCAGCGTGCTGTGGTTCATGGGGTCGCAAAGAGTCGGAGACAACTCAGCGACTGAACTGAACTGACCATGTGAATATAGCATTAAAAGAATAAAAGTTTATTCCCATAAAATGCTCATGTAACATCATGGCAAAATAATAATAATAGCTCTGCTTCAATAAAAATGGATAGGGTTGGGACATCCATGGAGGTCCAGTGGTTAAGAATCCACACTTCCACTGAAGGGGGCACAGTTTCCATCTATGGTTGGGGAACTAAAATCCCACATACCTGCACAGTACAGTCAAAAATAAATAAATAAAATTTAAAACTAAAATAAAATTCAGTTTAAAAAAATTAAGAATAAATAAAAATAGAATGATATCAATAGTAATAAATGTTCCGAAGACAGTTAAAGTAATGTGGAGAAACAAAAAGAATGGCTTGAAGAATTTAGAGACAGTGATCAAAGATGACAATATCCAAAAAGTGCAAGATATTCCTGCTTAGCAAGGAATTATCCCACTTAAAATACTAACCTTTTCCTAGTTGAGAATCATGGATCTGTAATGTCAGAAATGGCCTTTAGCAGACCTAGACCTAAATTCAGGTTTTTTGGACTCCCCAAAATACCAGAACAAAGAAAAATGTCAAAGAAACAATTACTTTGGGACTAACCTGAGAAGCTGAGGTGGATTTATCACTTTTGCAAAGGCTAATTACCAAGGACATGGACACTTAGCTGAAACATGAGAAACTAGGTTGAAAATAACTGTGCTCCGTAGTCTAGGCTCTGCTGTGGGTGTGCATGTGTCTGTGTATATGTGTGCACATGTGTTTGTGCACATGAGAGGGAGCGAAAGAGAAAGAGAGAGAAACAGATTGAAGGAGAAAGACATTAAATATTTGAGAGCATTTTTTTAAACTTTCCTTTATTTATTCTCCACTCCTATTATACCCAATTCTGTCAAGAAGAGTGCAATGACAGGAATTGGACCCCATGAACCTCTGAAATGTGCTGAGGATATTACTCTGCTAAATAAATTAGTTATTTTTGTAGACCTCACTGATTATCACCACTATCTATTTCCCTCTTCCTACTGGGCATAGAGAAAACTATCAGTTGAGTCCAGTCGCTCAGTCATGTCTGACTCTTTGAGACCCCGTTGACCACAGCTCACTAGGCCTCCCTGTCCATCACCAACTCTTGGAGCTTACCCAAACTCATGTCCGTTGAGTCGATGATGCCATCCAACCATCTCATCCTCTGTTGTCCCTTTCTCTTCCTGCCTTCAATCATTCCCAGCATCAGGGTCTTTTCAAATGAGTCAGTTCTTCACATCAGGTGGCCAAAGGATTGAGTTTCAGCTTCAACATCTGTCCTTCCAATGAACACCCAGGGCTGATCTCCTTTAGGATGGACTGGATGGATCTCCTTGCAGTCCAAGGGATTCTCAAGAGTCTTCTCCAACACCACAGTTCAGAAGGATCAATTCTTCAGCACTCAGTTTTCTTTATAGTCCAACTCTCACATCCATACACGACCACTGGAAAAACCATAGCCTTGACTAGATGGACATTTGCTGGCAAAGTAATGTCTCTGCTTTTTAATATGCTGTCTAGGTTGGTCATAACTTTCCTTCCAAGGAGTAAGCATCTTTTAATTTCATGGCTTCAGTCACAGTTGCAGTGATCTTGGAGCCCCCCAAAATTAAGTCTATCACTGTTTCCACTGTTTCCCTATCTATCTGCCATGAAGTGATGGACCAGATGCCATGATCTTCGTTTCTGAATGTTGAGCTTTAAGTCAGCTTTTTCACTCTCCTCTTTCACTTTCATCAAGAGGCTTTTTAGTTTCTCTTCACTTTTTGCCATAAGGGTGGTGTCATCTGCATTCTGACATTATTGGTACTTTTTCCAGCAATCTTGATTCCAGCTTGTGCTTCCTCCAGCCCAGAATTTCTCATGATATACTCTGCATGTAAGTTAAATAAGCAGGGTGACAATATACAGTCTTGAAATATGCCTTTTCCTATTTGGAGCCAGTCTGTTTTTCCATGTCCAGTTCTAACTGTTGCTTCCTGACCTGCATACAGATTTCTCAAGAGACAGGTCAGGTGGTCTGGTATTCCCATCTCTTGAAGAATTTTCCACAGTTTATTGTGATCCACACAGTCGAAGGCTTTGGCATAGTCGATAAAGCAGAAATAGATGTTATTCTGGAACTCTCTTGCTTTTTCAATGATCCAGCAGATGTTGGCAATTTGATCTCTGGTTCCTCTGTCTTTTCTAAAATCAGCTTGAACATCTGGAAGTTCACAGTTCATGTATTGCTGAAGCCTGACTTGGAGAATTTTGAGGATTACTTTAGTAGAGTGTGAGATGAGTAAATTGTGCGGTAGTTTGAGCACTCTTTGGCACTGCCTTTCTTTGAGATTGGAATGAAAACTTATTATATTTTATTATTTTTAATTAAGCTGATGTATATGCAGACTCAGCATTTGAGTCATCATTCTTTTTGTTGTGTCAGAATAATTGTTCTGCTTTCTTTTATTATGAAGTAAGTTAGTATACTAACCGTGAACAGAGAAATGCCTATAATTTGGTCTCAGATTGTATATCATACCACCTACCACTCAACTCTTTGAAATTCAGTGAAGTGGAGCTCAGGTTTTACAGTGTGTGCCATTTGATATAATTATGTAATGCTTTGTTAAATTATAGAACTATAAGTGTTAACTTACACCCATTCTGACACTGTAATAGCACTGCCCCATCTAATTTATATCAAGTTTAATAGTGGCCCCCACCAACAGATTATATCTTGAACCATTATAGTAGAATGTATATACCCAAGCTTTTTATATCCATTATCAGTGATGAGGTATTAATGAGATTGACAGATTTAGTCAACTGAAGTCTAACTGTATATATTCTTGTCTTCACCTTAGCCAGAAACTCAAAATGCAGGTGTCCTGTCATTTGGAGTCAGAAAGAATTATTAATAACTATGTGGAAAATCTTTCATTTTTATCTGATAAAAGAATGTCTCCACTGAAAGCCCTGTGAATGCTGAATCAGTAGAAGGACTGGGTTTTAGCATAAATGGGGTAAATTATCTTCTAAGCAATGTTGCTAGGGCATAGTCATAGTGTTTATCTCCCTCCAGAACATTTAGAGGCAAGGACTTCGTGCAGGAAGGTTGTTTGAGATGTGATCTCCAGAAAAGTGAAAATGAGAAAGAGAAAGAGAGAGAGAAGGCAAGAAGCAGTACGTTACAAGGTTTCCACTGTAGATAATGAGTCCTTCATTCTGCCAGGACTGAGAATTGTACAGAACACCATGTAGAATTGTTCACCTGGCCAACAGTAGCCTGTAACATTTATCTTATGTCTGATCCTCCATTGTTCAAGGATCACTTTTGGGAGCATTAACAACTTTGCACTTCTGGAATTTTCTGGCATATAAGAACAGCGATATCCCATGGTATCAGAAAAGATCCACACACAAATGTTTGGCCGCTCAGAGAAGATGGCTGCAAGGCTGAGCTAAACTGACTGCCAACTGCAGAACTTGTTTGCAGCTTCTCTTGCATGATGCTCTCAGGGCAGTTAGATTCCTTACATGCCTCCTCAGGACTCTCAGAAAGAGTAATCTCAGAGGCCTGGGTGGAATCTGAACGCTCTTAAAGCCTGACCTCAGTAGTACAAGAATATCACTTCTGTCACATACTATTAGTCAAGCATGTCTCTAAGCCAGCCCAGATACACAGAAATGAAAATTAGACTCAAATTCTTAATGCAAAAAGTAGCAAAGAATTTACAGTCATCTTTGACCTACCAGAGCTGTGATATTAGATCTTGAATTTAGATCAATGTTTTTAATGAGTTTTAAAGAGAGCTGTGAAGTTTTGCTTCACTGCATTAAAATCTCTTTTCTTAAAAGGAAGGAAACTAAATCCCAGTTTACATGCCCACACAGGAGGGAAGGATGACTAGAGACTAAATAAAACACAGAATTCAGAACTAGATGGAATTTCAGTCAAAATTTACCATACTTAACTACCACTGAAACTAATTTGCTAAGTTTAGACCTTGAAGCAATTAACATCATATCATGAGTAGCCCTTTTTGACAAGATTCATTATATGAAACAACTAATCTAACTAAAAGATTTGTAAAACTTCCCAGAAAGAATTTTGTCATGTCTAGAACCATGCATTAGCTTATGTTTTAACTATATAAGTTATTGAGTATTTGCTTAAAGCTGTTTTATTTTCTTTTAAGAAAAGTATCCTTTGTTGAATTTGCTGCAATGGAATCTTTCTATGTCTACAATTTCCCAATTAACAGTCAACAAAGACAACCTCTGTAGGAGCAGCATCCTCTCAGGTTTACTGTTGGAGTTGATCCTATTTGTAACTTTTAGAGGAAAGTCACAGACTCTTGTCTTCCATTTCCCTGGGGTCATACAGGAATGAACTCAGCATCTGTGTGCTTCCTTGGATTGCAATGAATTCCAGAGGCTAGTGTGTTTGCCTGAGCACTCCCCAAGCACAACTTGAACAAAGATAACAGTCACAGAGTTAGCAGAATGAGTAGAAAACAACTACACTGGTAACCCAGGGACACTTCTACCCACGCCAATTTTCTCCGACAGTTGAATTAACAAGAGAGCAGCTCTCTCTGTATGGACGCCAGTGGAGAGGTCTGGATTTTCCCTTTCACTCTGATGCTCTAGTCTCAGAGGACTAGCCATGAAATCACCAGCCAAATGCTAAATGAGGATTGAACTCTGAACCCGAGGTCAAGGTTTTAATGCAAAAAAAATTTGATTATTGATCCAGAGGATGCTCCCATTCAGAACTCCTTTTACTTGTTTTAGAGCCTCACCTCCCCCGAGATATCAGTACTGTTTCAGCCTTATTTGCCAGCCTGTGTTCTCATGTGAAAGTCTAATATATCATAAGAATTTGTAAAATTTTCTCTTGTCTCTAAATATTCCCCACCAGTCTAATTAAAATGACTACCATATAAATAATCCTAAAGGAAATTAAAGTTTTAAAAAGGGGAAGCACTATAGCTTAGAATTTTGTGTGCTAATTCATAACCTCATGCTTCACGTCCTAGGTCATTTCACTAACTCCAGCACCTCCTAACTGTTACCACTTACTGGCCTGCTCCCCCATCTCTATCTTAAGAGACCCTCCTAAAAACCATCTTCAGAAAGCCATCCTTCATTCCCCAACAGTGATGGTGATTTCTACCTTCTCTGGAGCTCATCATGAAGTATTTGTACATTCCTTATATAAAGCATTTTTGTCTGTTTTGTAGTATGGACATTTTGACTTATTCTTCCTTTCTTTACCACTGCATGCACTCTTTGAACAAATGTTTTATTTTAAAGCTACATTCTCTCTTGCTAGACAGTTTCATTTGAAAGATAATCAGTGCCCTTAGTGAAGAATATAAGTAGAATGAAAAAGATATATAATGAAATTAAAAGCTGCTCCAAGTCACCTCCACCAAAGCAACAATTAATAGTTTCTTGTTTTTGCACCCAAGAAATTGCACTGCCTATACAAATATATGTCTTCATCTTCATATACATATCCTTTTCAAAAACATGTATATAAAGACAGACTGTCTTCAATGCCGTAGGCTTTTCTTTTCTAGTTAACAACTTATAATCCCTAGTTTCTTTCACACCAGTGCATAGTGAATGATTTAGTTATTTTAAACAGATGTATAATATGTCATTGTATGAATGTATTATAAATTATTTAAACCCTTTCTGTTAACCACATTTATATTCTTTCCATTAATTGTAATAAATCAATAAAATAATTTTATACCTATTTATACTCAAATGTGAGTACATCTGTAATAAATTTTCCTAGAAGAGGTATTTACAGGTAAACATATATTGCCAAATTGCCTTCCAAAGAAAGTGAATCATTTTGTATTAAAGATCCATAACCCCTTATCCATCCTTCATTACAGAGTTTTAAAGGAAAAGACAATAGAATGACACATATAATAGACTGCAAAAAACGTGCACAAAATTTTAAAACTTATCCCATGGTTGTATAGTATATCATTTTTCTTGCTCTAACTCTGAGATTGTCTATGTAACTTTGTGGGGCAAGGGAACATCAGAAATATTGGCAGAAGCAAAGGTATAAAAAAAGTTTTCACCTTGAAGTCCTGCCTCTCTTGCTGTTCTTGGAAACCACCACCCATGTGAAAAAGCTCACGCTAAACAAGAGGATGATGAAATAGTATGTGGAAAGAGACTAGATTTCCCAGCTGAGGCCTTTCCAAACCAACCATGCCCATCACATATAAATGCAAGTCCAGTCATATTACCAAGTCACAGACAACTTCTCTTCTTAAGCAACTCCCAGTTATCTTTTATTTAAATTTAAATTGCCTTATAGATATATAGACTTCTGTATGATATTTTTCTCAATCCAAATCATTTCGGGGAGTAAGAAGGAATTTTTTTTGAAGCTTTTATATTGAACCATAAACTATCCTAGGTAGATTAAGAGAAAAAAAAAAGTATATTTATCTTCTCTCTGTGTAAGTTTCAGTACTCCCAAACTCTAAAATACCACTGCATGAATTTCTTATCTTTAACTAACCTTATGAGGAAAATTTTATTTTCTCAAAATATCTAAAATTTGTTTTTCTAAATTTGGGAGACATCATTGAATTCACACACACTAGTAAAGTAATGCTCAAAATTCTTCAAGCCAGGCTCCAACAGAATGTGAACTGTGAATTTCCAGATGTTCAAACTGAATTTTAAAAAGGCAGAGGAACCAGAGATCAAATTGTCAACATCCATTGGATTATTGAAAAAGCAAGAGAGTTCCAGAAAAACATCTCCTTCTGCTTTATTGACTGTGTCAAAGCCTTTGACTGTATGGATCACAACAAACTGTGGAAAGCTCCTAAACAGATGGGAATATCAGACCACCTGACCTGCCTCTTGAGAAATCTGTATGCAGGTCAGGAAGCAACAGTTAAAACTGGACATGGAGCAACAGACTGGCTCCAAATAGGAAAAGGTGTATGTCAAGGCGTATATTGTGACCCTGCTTATTTAACTTATATGCAGAGTACATCATGAGAAATGCTGGGCTGGAGGAAACACAAGCTGGAATCAAGATTGTCGGGAGAAATATCAATAACGTCAGATATGCAGATGACACCACCCTTATGGCAGAAAGTGAAGAAGGACTAAAGAGCCTCTTGATGAAAGTGAAAGAGGAGAGTGAAAATGCTGGCTTAAAACTCAACATTCAGAAAACTAATATCATGGCATCACTTCATGGCAAATAGATGGGAAAACAGTGGAAACAGTGATAGACTTAATTTTGGGGGCTCCAAAATCACTGCAGATGGTGATTGCAGCCATGAAATTAAAAGACACTTACTCCTTGGAAGGAAAGTTATGACCAGACTAGACAGCATATTAAAAAGCAAAGACATTACTTTGCCAACAAAGGTCCATCTAGTCAAGGCTATGGTTTTTCCATTGGTCATGTATGGAAATGAGAGTTGGACTTTGAAGAAAACTGAGCGCCGAAGAATTGATGTTTTTGTACTGTGGTGTTGAAGAAGACTCTTGAGAGTTCCTTGGACTGCAAGGAGATCCAACCAGTCCATCCTAAAGGAAATCAGTTCTGAATACTCATTGGAAGGACTGATGCTGAAGCTGAAGCGCCAATACTTCGGCCACCTGATGTGAAGAGCTGACTCATTTGAAAAGCCCTGATGCTGGGAAAGATTGAGGGCAGAAGGAGAAGGGGACAACAGAGGATGAGATGGTTGGATGGCATCACCAACTCAATGGACATGGGTTTGGGTGGACTCTGGGAGTTGGTGATGGACAGGGAGGCCTGGTGTGCTGCAGTACATGGGGTTGCAAAGAGTTGGACATGACTGAGCAACTGAACTGAACCAAACTGATTGAATTCTTTGAATAAGACCAAATAAACAGCACCTGTATTCCTCACCTACTTCTGAAAACTTGAGACATTAGGCCAAAGGATCAGGCAGATAAAAACATTGTATATTTCTACTTCTGTCTGAAATGGAGTAACAGATATTGAATTCGCCTTCCCATCTTAAACTACTAAAAAACTTGACAGTGTATGAAGGCCATGCTGTTCATTCACTGAATAGTGAACAGTTAGGATGTGACTCCTGGGGGTAGAAAAATAAAGTGGATCCTATGAAGTGACCAGCATACTTCCCTGAAGCTATTTTCCAGATTATAGCACAGGCAGAAGAAACACAAGCAGAGTCTTGCAATCTGATAAAGTTGAGGAGATGGAGACGAGAGTTGGAGGAGGCTATACATTTTAGCAAAAAACAAAAAGAGAAAGAGATAACTGTTTATAGAAAGAGTTCCAGAAATCTGCAGAGGATTTCCCTTGTGTTTTTGCCTCGGTGCTGATTGACCCCAAATGAAAAGTAACTGCCCAAGTTCAAAAGTAGTCTGTGAAAGAAGTATTCAGAATAGTTCATCGACTACTAAAGTGAGAGAGGTGCAACTTTTCCTTTCACTTAAAAACTTAGAGGCCATTGTAGGGTTACTAGTTGGCCTAATTTCAGTATTGCTCTGTCTCAGAGAATAGAAAGGCCCAAGGAGACCGAAAGAGACTGGGAAGAGGCCCACTGATAGAGCAAACAGAACACACACAACATTTATCCATCAAGATCACTGTCTTGTATGGGGATGGTTTGTGATGCTCCAAAACAGTCATAACAGCAACATCAAAGAATACTGATTGCACATTACCATAAAAAATATAATAATAAAAAATACTTGAGATATTGCAAAAATTACCAAAGTGTGATACTGAGACATGAAATGAGCAAATGCTGTTAGACAAATGGCCTCAGCAGGCTTTTTAAAAAAATTATTTATTTTTTTAATTGAAGGATAATTTCTTTACAGAATTTTATTGCTTTCTGTCAAACATCAACATGAATCAGCAGGCTTTCTTAATGTGCACTGCCACAAACCTTCAATTTGTTAAGGAAAAAAAAAAAAGGAGAATCTCCAAAGCACAATAATGATGTAACGTGCAATAAAATGAGGTATGCTTGTACCTTATGCTGTTTTATGTTTCTCTGCTCTCCTAGATGCTAAACCTCTCTGCCCTTCTTTTCTAACTATTAAACTTTTGTAATGTGGCTTAAGTTACATACATTTTTTCGCTTCCATAGAAATATCTTCTTCATCTCTCTTTTCTTCTCACTTGTTGTAGTTTTGTCTGCACATTGAACTAAGAAATCTACATTAATTTTGGTACATGCTAAATAACTTAAAGTGTTTCAAAATGAAAACAAAAAATTAACATCACTCTTTCTCAATATTTTCCAAAGAATTTTGGAAGAAATGTAAGTTGAATGAAGCAGTAATTTTAAAGATGTATGTAAATTATTTACGTATAATACACCCAGCAGAATCAGGGAGACACCTAGTCTCTATTTGAATCATACCCTCAGAGTTCCCCTAAGCAAAACCATCTTCTCCAAAAGAGTTCTGAACCAACAATAAGCCCAAATGGAAGAACTTTTTAACGTAGCCTAAACCTTACAGAAAGCTGAAAGTACTTAACCAGGTACAGAAATCAACGTGGTATCATCTTGGATGATTTGTCCCAACAAGCTGGCAAGAGAGCTCTTAGAAATTCATTTTGTAGCCACTTAATGCTCTGACATTTTCTGTTTTGCTTTTGCAAAACACTGAAGTTGTTTTTCCTTTTTCCTCTTCAGAGGTAAAGAAGTGTGAAATGCTAGTTTGGAGAATTGCTGAGACAGCCCAATAGCCCTGCCAAATGAACATCTTGGGGAATATAACTTCTGTTCATTAGAGCAAGGCTTGCTGTTAGGAAACCTGCTCACCTGCTGGAGTAGGAGAGAGTATTAGGCAGGCAGATGTTAGTGCTTCTTCAAGTGGCAAATGCACCAGCCAATTTTGAGGGCTGGAGCATTAACTAAAGAATGGTCTTGAAGGACAATGAACTTGTTGACCTACTTTGGAGTATTTTTTATGTTCTCAAGGCTTAAACCTTTTTTTGTGAGGTGAAAAGGGGGGGGAAAAGTCATGTCTAGTACTTTTCCATAAATGTGAACCAGCAAATGTGGTTGTTATATCAATATTGTTTTAGTCCTTGTCTTTCCAATTTCACCCCTTTTGAAATTATTTTAATGTGTTTATTAATAGCAGCGGGTCTTTCTTGAATCTTCACTCTCATAGGGACTGGAATTTTTAGCATTGTCAAACATTTGAGAATTATTTTAAGAAAAAAAATAGTGGTATCGATACTTGCATTTTAGCAATGGTGTTTCCTAAGAAGAAAAAGATATTTCAAGTTACCGTACCTCAAGTTGTTTTGTAGTCAGGCTTAACCAATAAAATCTGGAATCCCACCATGATATTTATCCATTTATTCAACAATTTTTTTAATCTGTTACAAAAATGAAAAATGTTCTAAGCACCAAAAATTTATTCACTGGGCAAATAGGGGAAAGGGCTAGAGAGATAAGAAACATAAAAAATAATGATATTATATAGTTCAATATGAAGTGATAAACATTAAAGTAAAACAGAGAATTTGAAAGTATCGTGGGAAAGGTCGTAGTAGTAAATGCATGGACACCCTAGGTAGGACTTATGTAAGGAAAGAATTGAAGGAGCAGAAGTGACAAGTCCCATGGATTTCTGGGGGAAAGACATTTCAAGCAGAGAACAGAAGTGCAAAGCTCCATGACTGAAATGTTCCTGGTAAGCTCAAGAAGAAAACAACTAGAACAGAGCAAGCCATAAAATAATTACAACAAATTATGTCAAGATGCCATGCCATTATTGTGATTTCACATTTAATCTGAAGAAAGTGGAATGCCATTAGAGCTTTCTGAGGAGGGATATGACATAATCTGACATACATTTTAATGGCATGTTTTCAAAATAGACTCTATGGAGAAAAGGGCGGGATTAGGAAGGTCAGCTGACAATTTGTCACAATAATGACAGAGATGACGGTGCTTGGAAGTATGGTGACTAGTTGATGATTCTGGATATATTTTAAATGTAGAGTTAATGAATAATAAAGAGAATTTAGCATGTGGACCAAAGAAAGGAAAGCTTTTGGCTAGGGTACTATAGGGTGGAGTTGCTAGCAATTAATGTAGGAAGTTATAAGTAAAATAGTATCAAGGAATAAGATGACAAAACTTGGTTTTAAACACATTAAGTTTGAGATGTCTAGATGTCTCCAGAATTTCTAGTAGAAACAAGTGGAGATAACATCAAATAGGCAGTTAGATAAAGAAGTATAGATTCAGAAGAGAATTTCACCAAGACTGGTGAAATAAACTTGTAACTCATCAGCGAGAGATAAAATTTATGGAGATTAAACAAGTCCCCAAAGGGGCTATACCTGAAAACAGGAGAGAAGTAGTTCAAAAACTGAATCCTAAGGGTCTTCAGTCTTAACAGAGATTGAGGCCATATATCAGATGGATAGGAAGGAAATGAAGAGACTATGGCCATTTAGAACTCAAGTAACAAAGGCACTTACTGATGGAAGGAATACTCAAATGCATTAAAGGTTGTATTTCGGGCAAACAGATGAGGACTGAAAATCGACTCAGGCTCAGTAGTGGGAAACACTGGTGAGCTGGAATAAACAAAAAGTCTCTTATTGCTATGCAAGTCATTTTTATATTTATAGGTGTTCTTTCAATATAAGTACAAAAAAATGTAGCAGTATTTTTGGGAATGTATTTTAATGCTATGACTAATTGCTGAAAAAATCTTGTATTTCAATTAGACTATTGATGTATTCTATATTCAAGAGGATAAAAATACTGTTCTTCACACAAAGACATGGGCTTGAATCTTCATTCTTAAATGTATTAGTTTAGTCAAACAAATTATTTAACCACCTAGAGACTCATTTTAACTGTGAATGAAAATAGTAATACCCAGTTTAAGGGACTGCTATAAAAAACTAGGTGTATACCAGTCACTGGAGAAGGAAATGGCAACCCACTCCAGTATTCTTATCTGGAGAATCCCATGGACAAAGGAGCCTGGTGGGCTGCTGTCCGTGGTGTCGCACAGAGTCAGACACGACTGAAGCGACTTAGCATGCATGTGTGCTTTGGAGAAGGAAATGGCAACCCATTCCACTGTTCTTGCCTGGAGAATCCCAGGGACAGAGGAGCCTGGTGGGCTGCTGTCTATGGGGCTGCACAGAGTCGGGCACAACTGAAGTGACTTAGCAGCAGCAGCAGCATACCATTCAAAGATTTAGTAAATATTAAAGTAATCTATAGTAAACCAAACTGATCACATAGATCACAGCCTTGTCTAACTCAATGAAACTGTTAGCCATGCCATGTAGGGCCACCCAAGACAGACAGGTCATGGTGCAGAGTTCTGACTAAACATGGTCCACTGGAGAAAGCAATGGCAAACCACTCCAGTATTCTTGCCTTGAGAACCCCATGAACAGTATGAAAAGGCAAAAAGATAAGACACTGTAAGATGAACTTCCCAGATCAGTAGGTGCCCAATATGCTACTGGAGATCAGTGGAGAAATAACTCCAAAGGGAATGAAGAGACGGACCCAAAATAAAAACAGCACCCAGTTGTGGATGTGACTGGTGATAGAAGTAAAGTCTGATGCTGTAAAGAGCAATGTTGCATAGGAACCTGGAAGGTTAGGTCCATGAATCAAGGCAAATTGGAAGTGGTCAAACAGGAGATGGTAAGAGTAAACATCGACATTTTGGGAATCAGTGAACTAAAATGGACCAGAATGGGTGGATTTAATTCAGATGACCATTATATCTACTACTGTGGGCAAGAATACCTTTGAAGAATGGAGTAGGCCTCATAGTCAACAAAGAGTCCAAAAATCAGTGCTACAGTGCAATCTCAAAAATGACAGAATTGCTGTTTATTTCCAAGAAACTATTCAATATACAGTAATCCAAATCTATGCCCCAACCACTAATGCTGAAGAAGCTGAACATGAATGGTTCTATGATGACCTACAGGACTTTCTATAACTAACACAAGCATAGATGTTCTTTTCATCATAGGAGACTGGAATGCAAAAGTAGAAAGTCAAGAGATACCTGGAGTAACAGGCGAGTTTGGCCTTGGAGTACAAAATGAAGCAGGGCAAAGGCTAACAGAGTTTTGCCAAGAGAACACACCCTGTTCCAACAACACAAGAGACAACTCTACACATGGACTTCACCACAAGATCAAAAACAAAATCAGGTTGATTATATTCTTTGCAGCCAAAAATGGAGAAGCTCGATACAGTCCACAAAAACAAGACCAGGAACAGACTGTGGCTCAGATCATGAACAACTTATTGCCAAAGTCAGACTTAAATTGAAGAAAGTAGGGAAAACCACTAGTTTATTCAAATATGACCTAAATAAAATCCGTTACAGTTATACAGTGGAAGGAACAAATAGCTTCAAGGGATTAGATCTGATAGACAGAGTGCCTGATGAACTATGGATGGAGGTTCATGGCAATATACAGGAGGCAGTGACCAAGACCACCCCCAAGGAAAGGAAATGCAAAAAGGCAAAATGGTTGCCTGAGGAGGCCTCACAAATAGTTGAAAAAAGAAGAGAATCTAAAGGCAAAGGAGAAAAGGAAAGATATACCCATTTGAAAGCAGAGTTCCAAAGAATTCCAAGGAAAGATAAGGAAACCTTCTTTAGTGATGAATACAAAGAACTGGAGGAAAATAATAGAATTGGAAAGACTAGAGAACTCTTCAAGAAAATTAGATATACCAAGGGAATTTTTCATGCAAAGATGGGCACAATAAAGGACATTAAATTATATGGCCCTAATATAAGTAGAAGATATTAAGAAGAGGTAGCAAGAATACACAGATGGACTACACAAAAAAGATCTTCATGACCCAGATAATCATGATGGTATGATCACTCACCTAGGGCCAGACATCCTGGAATGCAAAATCAAGTGGGTCTTAGGAAGCATCACTATGAAAAAAGCTAGTGGAGGTGATGTAATTCAGCTGAGTTATATCAAATCCTAAAAGATGATGCTGTGAAAGTGCTGCAGTCAATGTGCCAGCAAATTTGGAAAACTCAGCAGTGGCCACAGGACTAGAAAAGGTCAGCTTTCAATCCAATTCCAAAGAAAGGCAACATCAAAGAATGTTCAAACTACTGCACAATTGCACTCATCTCACACCCTAACAGAGTAATGCTCAAAATTCTCCAAGCTAGGTTTCAACAGTACATGAACTGAGAACTTCCAGATGTTCAAGCTGGGTTTAGAAAAGGGGTACAGGAACCAGAGTCAAATTGCCATCTGCTGCATAATAGAAAAAGCCAGAGTTCCAGAAAAACAATTGCTTCTTTTTCATTGACTATGCCAAAGCCTTTGACTGTGTGGATCACAACAAACTGTGGAAAATTCTTAGAGATGGGAATAACAGACCACATTACTTGCCTTCTGAGAAACCTGTATGCAGGTCAAGAAGCCACAGCTAGAACTGACATAGAACAACAGACTGGTTCCAAATTGGGAAAGGAGTATGTCAAGGCTGAATATTGTCACCCAGCTTATTTAACTTCTATACAGAGTACGTCAAGCCAAATGCTGGGCTGGATGAAGCACAAGTTGGAATCAAGATTTCTGGGAGAAATATCAATAACCTCAGATAGGCCAATGATGGCACCCTTATTGCAGAAAGTGAATAACTAAAGAGCATCTTGATGAAAGTGAAAGAGGAGAGTGAAAAAGTTGGTGTAAAATTGAATATGCAGAAAACTAAGATCATGGCATCTGGTCCCATCATTTCATGGCAAATAAATGGGGAAACAATGGAAACAGTAACATATTTCATTTTCTTGGGTACCAGAATCACTGCAGATGGTGACTACAGCCATGCTTCTTGGAAGAAAAGCTATGACCAACCTAGACAGCATGTAAAAACCAGACATTACTTTGCTGACAAAGGTCCATTTAGTCAAAGCTATGGTTTTTCCAGTAGTCATGTATGGATGTGAGAGTTGGAACATGAAGAAGTCTGAGCACTGAAGTATTGATGCTTTTATACTGTGGTGTTGGAGGAGACTTGAGAGTCCCTTGGACTGCAACAAGATCAAACCAGTTCTTCCTGCAGGAAATCAGTCTTGAATATTCATCGGAAGGACTGATGCTGAAGCTGAAGTTCCCATACTTGGCCACCTGATGTGATGAACTGACTCATTGGAAAAGACCTGAGGCTGGGAAAAATTGAAGGCAGGAGGAGAAGGGAATGGATGTCAGAGGATGAGATGGTTGGATGGCATCACCAACTCAATGGACATGAGTTTGAGCAGGCTCTGGGAGTTGGTCATTGATAGGGAAGCCTTGCGTGCTGCAATCCATGGGGTCTCAAAGATTTGGACACAACTGAGCTACTGAACTAACTGAAAGTAATCTATACAGTAAGATTAAAATGATTTTGTGCAGCTTATCATCCAAAAAGGAAGATTGAAATACATTTTTATCTTATAATCCTTTTGAAAATCCATTACAATGATAGCAAATGAATAAAATGAAATAAATATTCAACAACAACAGAAAAGAATAGGACTGAGAGAATAGCAGATAAGAAATTTCAGTATCTTTTTGAAATAAGGGAAAACAGATGGAGAAGTAGAGACTGATAGCATAGGACATGACCAAGATATATGGTGTAGCTCACTCTGCAAAGGAATTCAAGTGCTTTATCTCATTAATTGTAAACATAGTTACAGAAATCATATTAATATCTGTGTTACATTGATAAAGAAACTGAAGCTTAGGCAAGGTAAGATACACATTCCTTACAATGATTCCAAAGTTAAGTGGTGAATTTAGTATTTGATTCCCTTTTCTCCCTTAATTTCGTAATTTTCGTACTGTTCATGGTGTTCTCAAGGCAAGAATGCTGAAGTGGCTTATTTTCTTGGGCTCCAAAATCACTACAGATGGTGACTGTAACCATGAAATTAAAAGATGCCTGCTCCTTGGAAGAAAAGCTATGACAAAGCTAGACAGCATATTAAAAAGCAGAGGCATTACTTTGCCAACAAAGTTCCGTCCAGTCAAAGCTATGGTTTTCCAGCAGTCATATATGGATGTGACAGTTGCTCAGTGAAGAAGGCTTAGCACTAAAGAATTGATGCTTTTGAATTGTGGTGTTGGAGAAGACTCTTGAGAGCCTCTTGGACTGCAAAGAGATCAAACCAGTCAATCCTAAAGGAAATCAATCCTGAATATTCATTAAAAGGACTGATGCTGAAGCTGCAATACTTTGGTCACCTGATGTGAAGAGACAGCTCATTGAAAAGACCCTGATGCTGGGAAAGACTGAAGGCAGGAGTAGGGGATGACAGAGGATGAGATGGTTGGAAGTCATCACCAGATCGATGGACACGATTTTGAGCAAGGTCTGGGAGTTGGTGATGGACAGGGAAGCCTGGCGTGCTGCAGTCCATGGGATCGCAAACAGTTGGACACGACTGAGCAACTAAACAACAACTCCCTTAATTTCACTTACTGATAATGTCAAAAGACCCAATAAATATGACACATTCACAAACACTATGTATCTACTAGGCTGTGGGATTTTTAACAGTTCATATGTTTTTAAAATACAAGTTTTTGAATGTCCTATCTGTCTGAATTTTTTTCCAACTTCTACCTGAGTTAAAATTCAAACAGGATCAATTTTTTTCTTTTAAATACTTTTTTAGACATATAGATTGATCATGACAAGTATAGAGATGCAGATAGGTGATATAAATATAACTAGAAAAAAGCAGATTGCACTACCAATAAATCCCTTTGATTAATTATGTATAAACAGAAAAAATGGAGCAATAATGTATAAGACTAGAAAAGACTAAGCAATAAGTTAGAGTATTAGCAGAAGCACTATAGGAATTAATATATTAACTAAGGGATGCAGTATTTAGGGAACAAGATGCAACTGAGTGAGGCAATTTAGTTTTAAATAATAATTTGAGGGATGACCAGTTTAACGTCCCACGTGAAAACATTTTAGGCATAAGATTGGTTGCTTTCTGAACTGAATCCTAGATCACATAAAATACAAACCTCTGTATTTCAAGATTCCAGAAATTTCCAACATCTGAAAACACATCAACTCTTCATGTCCAAGTAGCTATTTTTATTCAATATTTGCTATCATGGACATAACTGGAACAATATTAAGTATTATTTAATAGTTGAGAAAGATTGTAACATCACTAATTACAGCTCTAATCCAGTTATTCTATTTAAATAAAAGGTGTGTATACCTTTTATGATGACATTTGTTTATGAAAATAAGAGCAGAGTGAAAGTGAAAACTGTTAGGGTGCTGTAGTCCAAGTCTTGTAGGAAACTAGAACATGTTAGAGAGTAAAATGTAGAGCTTAAAAATTCAATTTGTGCAAGATATCCAAAACCAGTCTCACAGCAGAGAACTATAGATTTAGATGCCAGCAAAATATTTAATTAAAACAAACTGGCTGTATGTTTAATCACATCTAAGTTCTTCCAAAAACTGCTTCTTTTTTCTATTTTCAAGATAATTTCCTAGATCCATTCTTTTTTTTTTAATTGGAGTATAGTTGTTTTATAATGTTGCATTACTTTCTACTGTATAGCAAAGTGAATCAGTTGTATGTTTACATATATTCTGTCTTTTTTAGATATCCTTTCCATTTAAGTCACCACAGAGCACTGAGTAGATATGTTCTTCTTAGTTATCTATCTTATGGATTCTTTACTATAGGGAAATTTTACAAAACCTGAAAGTTGAGTGTTTTAAGGAGTATGATGTTGTTGTTTAGTCATTAAGTTGTGTCTGACTCTTTGCAAACCCATTAACTGTAGCCCACTAGGCTCCTCTGTCCATGAGATTTTCCAGGCAAGACTATTGGAGTGGGTTGCCGTTTTCTTCTTCGGGGGATCTTCCTGACCCAGGGATAGAACCTGTGTCTCCTGCATTGGCGAGCTCCTAACGAATATACTGTTCATCAAATTTGTGTGAGTTGCTAAGCGTGTCCCCTGAATGCTGCAGCACTCAGCCTGGATTACAAGTGGAAATCACTGGGTTAGCAGTTGTACTGACGGTGAATGATAATGGTAACGGTCAAAATACTGATACTTCTAATTATATTCTACGAGCCAAGCACTGTTCTAAAATCTTAACATTTCTTAATTCATGCTGCCCTTGCAAACAACCCTATGATATGTGAACTCTAGTATTTTTGTTCATTTGAAGAAACTGAAGCATACATAATGAATAATTTGTCTAGGTTCTCATCACTTGTTAGTGAAAGAACTGGGTTTCAAATCTCGGTTCTCAAGATGCTAATCTCTTCTTCTTTGAAACAAATAATACATATATTTTATTTTTAGAATATGAATTGCTATAAATTTATTTTTTTTAATATATTTTGTACCTTCAACTGGGCTCAGTTCCATCAATAATTATGCATTGTAGGGGCAGATCTGGGCTTCCTCAGTGGCTCAGTGGTAAAGAATCTGCCTGCAATGCAGGAGACACAGGAGACATGGGTTTGATCCTTGGGTTGGGAAGTTCTCCAGAGGAGGGCATGACATCCCACTCTAGTATTCTTGCCTGGAGAATTCCATGGACAGAAAAGCCTGGTGGGCTACAGTCCATAAAGTCACAAAGAGTCAGACACAACAAGCGACTGAGCATGCACGAATAGGAACATGCCCAATAAAAAATAAATATATATTTGCGCTGATCCACAAATCACTACCAACATTTTTCTGACCATTAGCATATTTTTATTAGTCATGTGGTCTAATAAAGAGGCAAAATCTCTAGTTACATAATCAAGTAAAGCTCATGTGGTCACCTTGATGTTATTAGCATAATATGCAGATAACTTTACAATTTGCAATTATGATGAATTATGTTAGCATTTGGGGGACTGAGTAATTTCTTTTTTTTTCTCCTAGAACAAGTCTTATGTGTTAGCAGAACATCTTTTTGCCACATCATTTGATTCTATTTGCTATGATTTTATTTAGATTTTTCTTCTTTTATAATAATCTTTTATCATAAACTTATTGTATGACATTATCAGATTTTGGTATCAAGTGTATTTTAGTTTTATAATATGATTTAAAACATCCTTATTTTCTGTAATAAAAATATATGTTCTTTAAAATCAGGTAGAACTCATATATGATGATTCTGATTCTAGTGTTTTCTTTTTTCTTTTATAATAGAGATCTTTAATCACCTTTATATATCCCTATGAAATAACTGAAATTTTTTGTTTGCTACTTGTTCTAGGGTTTAACATTATGTTAATTCATATCTTCCCTAGAAAAATCATCCATTTTTTTAGTGTTTCAAATTTGCTGCTATAGAGTTGCAAGTAGCACTAATTTGCTTTTTCAATGTCTCTTTGCATGCATAATGTTATTTTGGTCTTTTAAAACATTTTTAAAAATTGAGGAATATTCATTCATCCTTACCAGTGATCTGAAAACAGTTTGCAAAAATTCAGCCTGTTAGTCTAAGTAACATATGAGTAGATAGAATTAGAATGTTTAATATATTCTTAAATGTAATTTAGTAGATGTAATGACATCTATTTAAAAACAACTGCAAATATTTCAAAATCTAAAGAAATATTATTTCAGGAAAAATTAAAAACTTAAGTGTATCATTACACACTGTTGTTACTTAACATTGCATTGGAGTTTTCAGTGAGAACAATAAAGTAGACATCTGGAACACACAGGAAATAATACTTAGCTATCTTTGAATTGACCAAATGATAATATATGTAGAAAACACAATAGAACTTGTCAAACGCATTTTTTATCTATCTGTATATTTATCTACCTATATGTCAATGAGTGAATATTTTACAGTGGAAATTGCAAAGCATTCTAATCATAAAATAGACAATTATAAAATAAGTAATATTGCATTTAACAAGAAAGGCATTCAATTTACATCAAGAATATAAGACTCTATTCAAGGAACTTAGAACAAGAAATGAGTTAAATAGAAAAATAATACGCTCTTAGGTTCTAAGACCCAAAACACAACTTCAAAGAGCCAATTCTAATACAATAAAATTATAAATACATCAGAATTTCCAAAATTATTTTAATGCAATTCCTAATTTATGTATAGCCAAATGGGTTGGTTTTTTGCTGTGAAATGATTTAAACGTCATATAGAAAAACTTTCCAAGAAAAGCACAGAAATGTATAAAAATGGAGACTGTGTGTGTGAACTTACTTATTTACTATACAAACAAATATTAAAGCCATGAAAATTAAATTGACATGGTATTAGCCTAGAAGTACAGGGAAAAATTAAAATAAGATTTCAGGAATAGATATGCGTACAAGACAGTAATCCATGTTAAGGAGGTCATTTTAATTTAGTCAGGAAAGGAATAATTATTATTATGACATAATTGGCTATGTACAGAAGAAAATAGAATCAGAGCCTGTACCAGATAGAAATGTTTTTGGACACAAATACAGAAAAACCTCATTGGTATCTGTTAATCTGAATCATGTAGCAAAATGTTTAATGTCAGTAGTACAGGCTGAAGTAGATGCTTTAGGAGGTCATAGAAACACAGTCTCCTAGTTTTCTTTTCTTCCAAGTTTGCTAAGGAAATTTGCATGAGTATATTCATGGTTACAAAATGGCTACTGCAACTCTAGGCATCCAGGCAAGATAAGAAGGGGAGCACAGAAAACTATAGAAGTCTTTCCCCTAGCTAGGTCTTGCCATTTTTGTAAAGGTAGCTGTGCCTTCCTAGCTGTGTGCCTGAATCTGTTTGGTCAGAATTTGAGTTTTCTTGTTTCAAGGAAAGCTGCTAAAATATTCTATACAGAGCTTTCCTGCCATTATTACGAAAATAAGCCTTGAGGAAAGCAGCTGAGCAAGGAAGATGACTACGAAAACTTTCAGACTCTGAAACTAGTAATATCACTAATTTATCTCAAGATCAAAATAATATAGTCCACATATGAAGTGAAAGTGAAAGTCACTCAGTTGTGTCTGACTCTTTGCGACCCCATGGACTAAACAATCCATGGAATTCTCCAGGCCAGAATACTGAAGTGGGTAGTCTTTCCCTTCTCCAGGAGGTCTTCCCAACCCAAGGATCAAACCCAGGTCTCCCGCATTGCAGGTGGATTCTTTACCAGCTGAGCCACAAGGAAAGTCCAAGAATACTGGAGTGAGTAGCCTGTCTCTTCTCCAGTGGATCTTCTCAAGCTCAAAATAATATATTCCAGATATACTAAGTATTTAAATGTAAACTATAGAAACCTATGGGCTTCCCTGGTGGTTCAGTGAGACCCGGGTTCAACCCTCGGGTTGGGAAGATTCCCTGGAGAAGGAAATGGCTACCCACTCCAGTGTTCTTACCTGGAGAACTCCTTAGACAGAGGAACTTGACAGGCTACAGTCCACGGGGTTGCAAAGAATCGGACACAACTGAGTCACTAACATTTTCACTTTTTTTCATAGAAACCTATAACAAATCTAACTGGTGATATGAACCATCTAGTTTGGAAAGTAATTCTAAATCAAAAGCTAGAGGCTAAGGAAGAAAATCTTATCAGGCAATATAATAGTTAAAACATTGTAATTAATAGAAAATGTCATCACATTATATTAGAAACAAAAATTTAATGAAACGGGAGGTCAAAATTTATATTCAAAATATACTCAGAATAGCACCATTATCTTTGAGAAGAAAATAAGAATCCATCAGAGAAGTAAGAAACAAATACATAAATTGTAAAAAATTAAAAATATTTTCCCTTCACTCCCCTTAGCCACCAATGTAATTTTCTTTCTGTCGCCTTCCTTCATCTCTTAATGAAGGTGTCTGGAATAAATGTGGCCATGCCGTTTACATTTACCCACTTCTAACTCAGGAAGTGGCAACCCCCTCCAGTATTCTTGCCTGGAAAATCCTACGAACAGAGGAGCTTGGTGGGCTACAGTCCACAGGGTCACAAAGAGTAGGACACGACTGAGCTTGCACACTCACTCACTCACTTCTAACTCTAAATTTCATTCACCCAATTCAGTTTCCATATCACTCTGCCTTCAACTGCTCTTTCAAAGATAACCACTGACCTGCCATGACATGTGCATGTTAAATCACTTCAGCTGCATTCAAGTCTTTGTAACCCTATGGACTGTGTAGCCTGCCAGGCTTCTCTGTCCACGAGATTCTTTCAAGGCAAGAATATTGGATTGGGTTGCCATGCATTCCTCCAGGGGATCTGCCCAACCCAGGGATTGAACCTGTGTCTCCTTAGACTCCTGCACAGGCAGGCAGGTTCTTTACTACTGAGCTGCCTGGGAAGAAAGAATAATATGCTGCTTTAATTACTTAACTGTATGACCTTCCTAGAAAAAGATATAGCCCATAACAGCAGGAAATATTTCCATCTTATTTTCTGTTGCATTCTCAGCATCTAGCTGTACTTGGCTCAGTCACTCAATGTGTGCATGCATGCTAAGTCACTTCAGTTATGTTCAACTCTTTGGGACCCTATAGACCATAACCCACCAGGCTCCTCTGTCCATGGGATTCTCCAGGCAAGAATACCACAATGGGTTGCCACGCCTTCCTCCAGGGGAATCTTCCCAACTCAGGGATAGAACTTGCATCTCTTATGTCTCTTGCATTGGCAGGTAGGTTCTTTGCCACCAGCACCACCTGGGAAGCCCTAGTCACTCAATAATATCAGTTAAATGAAGTTCCATAATTTAATGAACTCATGAACTGATCTGACCTGATTGTTGATATGACCTCAAATGGCCAGTCTTTGACTTCATGACCTCTGTTCTAATTTCCATCATCTATTCTAGTGACTCACAACTTGGCAATAACATAGCAGACATTTAAGGGAAAAAAAAAAAAGAGAAACATGAATTTAACTGCTTGTACTGTAAAAAAAATTTAACCAGAAAAGTATCGGGTAATTTCTGATGGATCAGGTTTCCACTGAGAGAATAAAAATCCCCACTGCTCAAGAAATCCTGACCAATATTGCTAATTGTGAGTAATAAAGACATTACTATCAAAAGGAAGGAGATGAGGATATATTCTGCTATAAACAAGCAAAGAAGGGCTAGTGAATGGATTCCTCAATAAATCTTTTGTCTGTTCTCCGGAGATTCCCCTCTGATTGAGGTCAAGTTAACAATTCAGGAGAAGCAAAATTTCCCAAGATGCAAAGAAGGATTTCCAGCTGAGATTATATTTTTGAATTTTGGCAAGAAGGAATTATGTTTGCTTTATTAAACTTAGCAGAAGTATTTCAAATTCTCAAATGTATTTCTACCTGTTTTTCCCTAAATCCTAATACTTTTCCATTACTGTGATTTTTCTTCCTGTTTACATATCCTCTCTACTGACTGCAATCAATAGCTCATTCCTTCATTTCCCAAACTTCACTTCTGTCTACAGCCCTACAGGTACACAGGTCTTTGCCTTTTCATTGTCCCTGTTCATCTATTTTCCCTGACCATGTGTGCACATTACCATGCACTTTCTTGCATTCCTTTCCTGTCAAGCATTTCCTTTTGAACACTGGTGAAACCATCTAATGACCAAGAATTACAGAAATGGGGGGAAAGGACACAAAATAAATATCATGTTTGTTGTTGTTGTTTAGTCTCTGTCTGACTCTTCTGTGATCTTGTGGACTGTTGCCCACCAGGCTCCTCTGTCCATGGGATTTTCCAGGCAAGAATACTGGAGTGGGTTGCTGTTTCCTTCTCGAGGAGATCTTCCCAACCCAGGGATTGAACCCAATTCTCCTGTATTGGCATGCGACTTCTTTACCATGGAGCCACGTGGGGAGCCCCAAACATCATGTTTAGGATAGCATTTTTATGC